>NC_090443.1:703422757-703725788 GCF_031143425.1 Pleurodeles waltl | reverse complement strand
CCACCCATTGAACACCATGCCACACATAGATGCAATAATCAGGCCTTTCCACCCCTGCAGGACCCCTAACCAACGTCACCAGACAGGAGGGTCCAGACATGTCCACTCCACCCACAGAAGAGGCCCACAGTGATGACAGCACCTCTGTCCAACTGGATCTAGATGACCAGCCCAGACCATCGGGGACCTCGGGACAGTCGGTTCCCCTCACGCAGTCACAGGCCACCACAGACCTTCCCCCCTCTGGAAACACCAGCACAGCACCCACCCAGCAGGCCCATACCTCCGTCCCCAGGACACGTCAATCAGCTGTGAGTCCACCACTACAGGGAACCCAGGATAACCCACCACCCCAACAACAACAGGCACCTGGGGGCAGTGGCAGTGTGCACACGGTCCAGGGGACGGAGGCCCAGGAACACAGGGGAACTGGGAGGGCTGCTGTGCGTCAGGGGGCGGACAGGCCAAGGGAACCCACTCTCCACCAGACCCTCTCCTCCATCATAGGAGCATACCACCACTCCCAGGAGACGATGGCAACGGTACTGGCCAAGCTTCAGTAGACCCAGTGCCTGCAGGAGGAACAGTATATGGGCTTCAGGGAGGAACTCAGAACCATCAGCTCCACCCTGGGCACCATCGTAGGGGTGCTGAAGGAACTATACTATACTTAACAACAGGAGGGACACTGTAGCACTTCAAGGGGCTCCTGACACCAGCATGGACGATGAACTGCCCACCACCTCGCCGGCGCTAGTTGACAGGACGCCCCGCCACAGGACCACCATACCAGCACCCCACCCCCTGCAGACGGAGAACCACCCCGCAAACAGTCCCTCAGATCCAGGAACAAGACAGAGCATGATGCCAAGACCCCCACCAAGAAATGAGACCACCCTGATTGTCATCCCACTGTCCCACTTTGTCACCCTGTCCATAATTAAACTGCCCCAGCTCCACTTCCTATGCCCATATGGGCAATGCACCTGTGAGACTAATAGACTGACTCTCCTCCGCCATCACCCCTCACCATTTAACTTCCCCCTCCAATATTTTGCATTTAAATAAACACAGCTAAAGCACAAAACGATCTGGAGTCTGTCTGTGATTTCGAAATAGTGTATTTGCAATTACAGTGACAAAATGTTCTTGAAATAGTAATGGCAACATACCTATGTCACACAGCTCTAGTCCATAAGGAATCTAAGCAGATGACACATGTTGGGATCCACATCTGTGAAACCGTAAGGGAAAGTGACAACTCAGTGACCATACACTGGGTGAAAACGACAGACAGTAGAGAGGCAGTAGTGTTAAAGTACATGTAGTAGGCAGGAATGTATTCTCACCTGTGTTTCTCTGGAAATATTGCTGGAGTCCCTGTTCTGCATGTCTTCTTCCTCTTCTTCATCCTCATCACTGTCCACAGGCTTCACAGCTGCCACAACACCGCCATCTGGACCATCCTCCTGCAGAAAAGGCACCTGTCATCGCAAAGCCAAGTTGTGAAGCATACAGCAGGCCACGATGATCTGGCACACCTTCTTTGGTGAGTAGAATAGGGATCCACCTGTCATATGGAGGCACCAGAACCTGGCCTTCAGGAGGCCGAAGGTCCGCTCGATCACCCTCCTAGTTCGCCCATGGGCCTCATTGTAGCGTTCCTCTGCCCTGGTCCTGGGATTCCTCACTGGGGTCAGTAGCCATGACAGGTTGGTGTAACCAGAGTCACCTGCAAATGGCGAGGGGCAACCGTTAGACACACACTAACCTGTAGGGATAACCCCAGACAACCATTCCCACTGTCTTGCTTCCAGGGGCTCACCTAATAGCCACACACGGTGCCTCTGGAGTTGACCCATCACATAAGGGATGCTGCTATTCCGCAGGATGTAGGCATCATGTACTGAGCCAGGGAACATGGCATTCACATGGGATATGTACTGGTCTGCCAAACATACCATCTGTACATTCATCGAATGCTAACTCTTCCGGTTTCTGTACACCTGTTCACTCCTGTGGGGGGGACCAAAGCCACATGGGTCCCATCAATGGCACCTATGATGTTGGGGATATGTCCAAGGGCATAGAAGTCACCTTTCACTGTAGGCAAATCCTCCACCTAAGGGAAAACGATGTAGCTCCGCATGTGTTTCAGCAGGGCAGACAACACTCTAGACAATACGTTGGAAAACATAGGCTGGGACATCCCTGATGCCATGGCCACAGTTGTTTGAAAAGACCCACTTGCAAGGAAATGGAGCACTGATAGCACCTGCACTTGAGGGGGGATTCCTGTGGGATGGCAGTTTGCTGACATCAGGTCTGGCTCCAACTGGGTACACAGTTTCTGGATTGTGGCACGGTCAAACCTGTAGGTGATTATCAAATGTCTTTCCTCCATTGTTGACAGGTCCACCAGCGGTCGGTACACCGGAGGATGCCGCCATCTCCTCACATGTCCCAGCGGACGGTGCCTATGAAGGACAACAGCGACCACAGAGTCAAACAACTCAGAGGTAGGTACCCACAGTTTACCCAGAACACCAATCATACACAAAAGGTGGCCTGTATGTGTGTTGAGACTAGGTCTAGGTATGTGTGACGCAGTTGGAAATTAGGCCATGTGGGCCCCTGAAATGGCAGCTGCCTGACCTCTAAAGTGGGACAATATGATGTGAGGTAACTGCGCTGGCGTTGTACACCGTCGCGGTAGGCGGTCGGAGACCACGGAGCAATGCTGCATTGGTTAACATTGGATCCTATGGGTCCCAGAAGCCAATGACGATGTACGCCGGCGGTGATGGTACGCACCGCCGCGGACGTGACCGCCATTTTCTATCTGTTGAATCACTCGATACCTGATCTTCGACAGGAGAGGACCTACACTGCAAGTGCTGCTGTGACCTCAGTCTGGAAGAGACAATGGCTCGTGCGTCTGGGGAAAGGGCCCCTGCCTTCACATCAGAGGAGTTGGAGAAGCTCGTTGATGGGGTCCTCCCCCAGTACACGCTACTCTACGGTCCTCCAGACAAACAGGTAAGTACACAGGGAGCATGTTGTATGGGCTATGCCTGTGTGGAGAGGGCTGGATGTAAGAAGGAAGGGGGCAGAGTTCTGCGTGCATGAAAGACGGTGGGTGCATGTGCCACATGGCAAGGGTAGGGATGGGGGCCACTCACTTTGACGGTGCAGTTGGTAATGACTTCTCTTCTTCCCCTGTACATTTCATGTAGGTCAGCGCCCACCAGAAGAAAGATATTTGGCGTGCCATCACCAAGGACGTCTGGACCCTGGGGGTCTACCACAGACGGAGCACCCACTGCCGGAAAAGATGGGAGGACATTGGCCGCTGGAGGAAGAAGACGGCAGAGGCTCAGCTATGGATGGACTCCCAACGTGGGAGGGGTGCCCGTCGAACCATGACCCCCCTGATGTTCAGGATCCTGGCGGTGGCCTACCCGGAGTTGGATGGGCGCTTGAGGGCATCACAGCAGACACAAGGGGGTGAGTACAGTCTCATTCAGCTGACTTTGCGCGCAGTGGAGTTGTCTGGGTGGGGGAGGAGGGCTGTGGGTTTCCCTAGGCCAGGGCGAGTTCCGTAGGCTAGGCCCCTCCATAAGGCATGGCCCTGTGGCCCCCACCCCACCTCTGTAGAGTGCCAAGTACAGCTATTCATGCCCCTGTGTCATCTATGTGTGCAGATGTCGTCCATAGCCTTGTAAGCCATTTCCCAGGAATTGCACTGTAGAGCCCAAGTGCACAGCGTAGTGCAGGGGACTTCCGTGTCTGTCTTGTCCGCCAACAGTAGCAGTAATCCATGCACTCAACATGTCTTTATTCTGTTTCCCCCCTCTTTTTGTGGTTTCCCTGTTCTTGCTTGCATTAGCATCATCAGGGAGAGGAGCAGTGGCACCGGAGCACGAGGGAGCTGCATCCCACATGGCCCTGGAGGGCCACACTATGGACTCTGAATTCACCAGTGGGACGGAGGGCGAGGGGAGCTCCACGGCGGGGAAAGGAGCTGACACCAGCGACACGGACTCGTCCTCTGATGGGAGCTCCCTTTTGGTGGCAGCAACATCTGTGCCCCCGCATCTACAGGTACAGCTGCCACCTCCCCTAACAGCACCGCCCTCCCAGCAGCACCTCAGCCTTCGCCCCGTGCCCGCTCACCCAGGAGGGTGGGCATCACCTTCGCCCCAGGCACCTCAGGCTCTGCCCCAGTCACCCCTGCTGCTCTCAGTGAGGAGGCCATTGACCTCCTCAGGTCACTCACTGTTGGGCAGTCTACCATTTTGAATGCCATCCAGGATGTAGAAAGGCAGTTGCAACAAACAAATGCATTCCTGGAGGGCATTCATTCTGGTCAGGTGGCCCTTCACCGAGCCTTTCAAACTCTGGCCTCAGCACTGATGGCAGCCATTGTCCCTGTGTCTAGCCTTCCCCCTCCAACTTCCTCCCCCAGACCTAATCACCTGTACCTCAGCCTATCCCAAGCACACCATCAGACCAGCCTGCACACACGTCAACACACAAGGGTAGCTCAGGCAAACATAGGCACCACACATCCCACAGGCACTCACACAAGCATCACCCACATACAGACACAGCAACATCCACTGCCTCCACTGTGTCCCCCTCCTCGTCGTCTCCCTCCTTCCTCCCAGTCTCGTCTACACACACACCTGTATGCACTACCTCTTCAGCCACTATGTCCCTCACCAGCACACCCACCAGCACACCCCGCTCACGTGCAGTCACCACCCTCACTACCATTCACACGTCCCCTGTGTCCTCTCCCAGTGTGTCTGTGACACCCCCTCCCAAGATACACAAACGCAGCCACACACCCACCCAACAACCATCCACCTCACGACAGCCTCCAGCGCATGCACCTGCACCCAAAGTCACCAAACGTACACCTCCTACTACCACCACCTCTTCCTCCACTCCCAAACCCCCTCCAGCTACCCGTCACAGTGTGTCCAAAAAACTTTTCATGTCCAGCCTTGACCTTTTTCCCACACCTCCCCCACTTTGTCCATCTCATAGGTCCCGAACTAGCACCTCAGCCACAACATCTCCGGGACCAGTGGTGCCTGTATTCACAGGTGTGTGGAGTGCACTGGCCACCAGGACAGCCAGTATTGCACGGAGCCATAGCACAGCTAGTCCCCCACCTGTGAAGCATCAGAAGTTGGCCAGTGCCCGGCGGGAGAGGGGGAAGACTCCAGCCACCAAAGCCGCTCCCAGGGGTCCTGGTGGGAGTGTGGACTCAGCTGTGACACCTCCCAAGGTGGGGAAGGGCCACAAGAAACCCGGCAAGTCTGGGAAGAGCAGCACGGCGGAGAAGACCGCCATCATCCCCGCTGCCCAGGAGGGCCCCGCCAGCCCCATCCCAGCTGACCAGGAGGCCACTGCCAGCCCCAGCCCAGCTGCCCAGGGGGGCCCCGCCAGCCCCATCCCAGCTGCCCAGGAGGCCACTGCCAGCCCCAACCCAGCTGCCCAGGAGGGCACATCCAGCCCCAGTCCAGCTGCCCAGGAGGGGCCAGCCAGCCCCATCCCAGCTGCCCAGGAGGACACCACCAGCACAAGCCCCGCTGGGCCATGAAGGACCACCAGCACAAGCCCCGCTGGGCCATGAAGGACCGCCAGCACAAGCCCCGCTGGGCCATGAAGGACTGCAGCACAAGCACCGCTGAGCCATGAAGGACCGCCAGCACAAGCCCCGCTGAGCCATGAAGGACCCCCAGCACAAGACCCGCTGGGTCATGAAGGACCGCCAACTCAAGCACCGCTGAACAGGGCACCGCCAACTCAAGCACCGCTGAACAGGGCACCGCCAAATCAAGCACCGCTGAACAGGGCACCACCAAATCAAGCACCGCTGAATAGGGCAAGCACCGCTGAACAGGGCAAGCACCGCTGAACAGGGCACCGCCAACTCAAGCACCGCTGAACAGGGCACCGCCATATCAAGCACCGCTAGCCCATGAGCGGCAGGGGCACTGACGCAACGGGGACCGTCACGGTGTGAGTCATCCACTCTGGACACCAGTCCCCCTCCAGATCCAGTGGAGACATCCATCCACTACCTCTGTCCTTCACAGGATGAAGCACTCTGGGCACCAGTCCCCCTCCAGAACCAGTGGAGACATCCATCCACTACCTCTGTCCATAACAGGATGAAGCACTCTGGGCACCAGTCCCCCTCCAGAACCAGTGGAGACTGTTATCAACTTGAGAGACTGTGGCTTTGCACTCCCCAGGATGGAACAGTGGGCAAACCACCCAATGTAGTGACTTGAGAGACTGTGGCTTTGCACTCCCCAGGATGGAACAGTGGGCAAACCATCCACTGCAGAGACTTGAGAGACTGCGGCTTTGCACTCTCCAGGATTGAACAGTGGGCGAACCACCCACTGTAGAGACTTGAGAGACTGTGGCTTTGCACTCCCCAGGATTGAACAGTGGGGAAACCTCCCACTGTAGAGACTTGAGAGACTGTGGCTTTGCACTCCCCAGGATTGAACAGTGGGCATGGAGCCCCCTTGTGGATCTTGCGTTGTGCACTCATCCGGCTGAGGTGCCCCCCCCTTCCCTTCCCCCTGAGGTGCCTGTTGTATTTCTATCTGATGCCCCTGCAGTGTTCTCTCTGTTTTGATCTAGTATCGAGTGTGGGCCTCGCCCATGCATTTTGGGCCCAGTGGTCCACGGACTATAAATGGTGCAATACCTGGACTTCTATTATTGGTGTATATATTTGTTTATAGTGTATATATATTTTATAGTACTGTATTTTAATAGATTATAATGGTTACAATCATTTCCTTTGGTCTTTGCATTCTTCCGGGGGGTTTGAGGGGTGTAACTATGATGTATAGATATGTATTAGTGTGTGTGTTGTATTGGGTGAGGGTGGGGGTGGGGGTGTTGTGTGTGTGTGTCCCTGTTTTTCCCATCTCCCCTCCCCTGTGCTGTAGGTGCAGCACTCACTGTGGTCTTCGCCGCCGGCGTTCGTGCTCCTGGTACAGGAGCAGGAAGAGTATCACAGGTAGGATTTTGAGTTCCGGGTCAATGGTGTCCTCGTTCCTCGTGGAGTGTGTAGAGGTGAGCGTTTTCCCTTCGAAATTCCTGTTTGCGCCGTGTTTTTATCCACGGTGAATCTGCCCCGGAAAAGGTGGCGGATTGGCCTGTCATAATACTGTGGGCGGTACATTGCCTTCCGCCTGTCTGTTGGCGGTGACCGCCGCGCTGTTTGTTTGTACCGCCGTGGCGGTCGGAGTGTTAAAGTGGCTGTCTTTGTTGGCAGTTTTCCACCACGGACGTAATTGCTAATTTTTTCCCGCCGGCCTGTTGGCGGTTTTACCACCGCTTTAACACCGTTCGCCAGGGTTGTAATGAGGGCCTAAGTCTTTATGGTGCTGAGACTTCAGAAAACAGGAGGCAAGGTAAATCCAAGTCCTTGGAGAGCGCTTTAGGGGAAGGCAGAATCCTTCTCAGAAAAGTCAGAGGCCAGCAGGGCAACAGCATGGAAGCAGTCCTTCTCAGCAAAGCAGTCCAGATGAGTCCTTGGGCAGCCAGGCAGTTCCTTGTGACAGGTTGCAGGTGCAGGTCCAGAGGTGTCTGAGTTTGTGGGGTCAGAGACCCAGTTTATATACCCAAAAATACCTTTGTAGTGGGGGAGACTTAAAAAAGTGGTTTTGAAGTGCACAGGTTGCCCTTTCAGTACAATCCTGTCTGCCAGTATCCCAGTAGGGGGTTTGGCAGTTCATTGTGTGATGGCAGACCACTGGCCTTTGTAATGTAAGTGTCAGGCCTTTCACTCTTGAAGCCCTGGAAGACCCATTCAATATGCAGATGAGTGCAGGTGTGACTGAGTGTCCTGTGTTTGTGGTTGCCTGGGTGAAATGCACAAGGGAGCTCTCAACCAGCCCAGTCCAGATGATGATTGGAGACAGGATGCAAGGCACAGATGTTTTTTAAGTGCAGAGAAATGCTCACTTTCTAAAAGTGGCATTTCTAAAGTAGTAATATAAAATCCAACTCACCAATAAGCAGGATTTTATATTACCATTCTTGTCACACTAAATATGACCTGGTTACCCCCTTCAGATCAGAATCTACCACTCAAAAAGTAGATGAGGGCAGTCCTCCTAATACTAGTCTATGAAAGGAGCAGGCCTCACAGTAGTGGAAAATGAATTTAGAGGTTTTTCACTATCAGGATATTTAAAACATATATGTCCAGCCTTTTACTTACATTCCACCCTGCCTTATGGGTTAGCTAGGGCCCACCTTAGGGGTGACGTATGTAGAAAAGGGGGAGTTTAAGGCTTGGCAAGTACTTTTAAATGCCAAGTTGAAGTGGCAGTGAAACTGCAAACACGGGCCTTGCAATGGCAGGCCTAAGACATGGTTTAGGGGCTACTTGGGTGGGTAGCACAATCAGTACTGCAGGCCCACTAGTAGCATTTAATTTACAAGCCCTGGGCACATGTAGTGCACTTTACTAGGGACTTATAAGTAAATCAAATATGCCAATTGGGAATGAACCAGTGTTACCATGTTTAAGGGCGAGAGCATATGCACTTTAGCACTGGTTAGCAGTGGTAAAGTGCTCAGAGTCATAAAACCAGCAAAAACAGTGTCAGAAAAGTGCAGGGAGGCAGGCAAAATGTTGGGGGGTGACCACCCTAATGCTGTCAGCAGTACAACTTGTGAAAGGGGAGTGAAAAAAGAAGAACAGAGACACTGGAATCTTCACTCTACTTGTTCTTCCTGATAGTCTTTGCTTGCACTGCAGAAACTTTGATATATTAAATAAGAAATACATTGTTTTAATATTTCACTATTGATGTTGGGCCTAGCTCTCTCTGCAGGGTCACCCCCAATATAACTACCAATTCCTGAGATGGTATATGATATACCTTCTGACAATCTCTGTATTTTTGACTCTGCACACGTTTGAAACTCTGGAGGTTCTGAGAGCCAAAATACACATGAACCCTCTTTGGTAGATGCAAGGAAATACCTGAACTAAATTGCTGATTTATATACTGATGACCATGTAAATTAAGTCTGTGCTTGGAATGATCATTAATGTAATAAGCTCATCAACATTAACATAATGAATGCACATTCATTTTATATCTTCCTATTCAACAACTACAAATCACTTCCTCGCCACTGTCAATACCTTACTACCATACGTGAAGCAAACAAAAACATAAACAAAGTGTGTAGAAGGTGAGGATTCTGCTTGTAAAACAGAAAGTGCTATCCGAGTTCATAATCCTTGGTAGAATTACTCCAGTAATAATATGCAATATCAAAAGTCTAAATGTGTATTCTCAAACATGATCCAGAATATTTCTCTGTATCCAGTACGTCTTTGATAATGTCATGCATATCACTTTGAATTCCAAACCTAGGGAAAAGGGTCAAGCTGCAGCAAAAAGGTACCACAGTTGCCTCTCTGGAACATGAGAAACTTTTACTCATGAATCTAAGATAGCTGCCACTAATGCAGGGCTCCTAATAGTCCTCTAGTGTCCTGGGACGTGTAGTCTGCTTTGACTTCAACTCTGTGTTACGTGTAGAGTGCAAAATGTATACTAGAAGCCTCAGCAATCAGTTCCCACTGTCTGAACATAAAACAGACCTCTTGTGTTGGAAAAGATCTGCACACCCAGGATGTTCAGGGGAGTCTCTCTCCTTGCCGGTCCAGTATATACAGTAAAGACCGAACCTCAGATCAGTAAACTTCTATTGTATTTATTATGCTTGTAATTATAATGTGAAATAAAGTGTTAGGGATCGAAAACATAAATGGAAGTATATATGCTCTATTTACTGCACCCTTTCTTTAGAACAGTGGCCCAGTTTTTGGGAGGGACTAAACACAACACTTCCAGATAGACAGCTTCCTCTGTTTCATCCTCTATTAAGAACAGTTTAGAATGTCTCTACGAGTGTAGAACACAGACTTTGATCATAGTGTGCTACTTTGTAAATTGACCCAGTCTTCCTCACCATCCACTTTCATGTGCTGGTCTGGGCTGAACCTTGGTATACAAATCACATGCATGCCAAAGTAGCCATGAGACACTTACCTCTCAAAGTTCTCTCATCAAAATAAGGCTGTGTGAAATTTTACAGCTCTGAAATTTGCAGAACTTCGGGAATTTTGCATAACAAGAAAATCATAAAGGTTGCCATATGTAGATATGTATCTGCGCATGTAGTTGCATTCCTTCTCATTCCAGGTACTGCCTTCTCTGTTTTAACTCTCTCTCCTCCTTATTAATATGTGATATTTATGTGCGGCGAGGGTTCATGGTGAATGCAGCAGTATCAGACATTTGTTTTCTCCCGGGTGACGTTTCTATACTCTTTTCTTTCACTACTTTCTAGGGTAGAGAATGGAACTAAGTGTTATATTTTTGTCATAATTAGATTGATCCGGCTGTAAAAATAAACCCAAGTCACAAAGGCCACCTTTCCCTCCCCCAGAGTGCAAAGTACTGCGGGGGCAATTAGTGCACTCTAAAGACAAGACGACACAGTCGCCATTTTGGAAATTATGCTTTGCAAATAGTAGATTTCGGGGTCATGCGTTTATTCAGGGAGCTGTGTTCTACTTCCACTCCGAGGACAGTGCTTGCGACGGTGTTGTAAAACGAGGTGAGGCCCCCAACACCTCCCGACCGCAGAAGATGGTGAGGGGCCCCGGAGACTCAGTATTTCGCAGATATTCAGAGGCTTTGGTTGAATGGGGGCCCACTGAAGGTTGCCACCTCTGCACGCCAGGGGCTCAGCGGTCTGCTTGACACCTCCTCCACCCCACTTGTCAACGATACATTTGAGAGAAGAAGTGAGCTGGGTTTATATAAGCACAGGTGCAGCACGGGTTGCTCGGTTGAAGGTAAAATGTACTGTGCACTGCAGAAAGAAAAGAGTGTTCATCAAGGACTAAGAGTGCGTCCTTTTTCATCTTTCTTAACGTTACTGCCATGAAATATTTACTTGAGAAGCAGTGTCGAGAATGCCCACTTTCCGCAAAGCAGGAGCCAGCCCAGCACATCAATGTGCTGCTTAATTAAGTGTGACCTAAACCAACTTGACTGGAGCTCGGCATTAAATACACAAAACCCATTTGCGCTGACCAACAGCTGAAGTGGTACTCAAAGAAATTGAAAGGGATTTCTCCCAAATGCTTTCTACTTACTAACAGCACTCAAGTAATGGCTGCAGATTAGCATATGACATGACAGATTACATTAAGTCGCGTCCTGCCTGTGCTTTATGACAGCACTATCACATTAGCTTCTTAGCACCGGCACATCGAGGCATGCAAATGTGCTCAGACCCTCTTATTCCAATCTACAAGCTGACATGTCTGCCCCCGTGTGATTATTAGTCATTTGAGAGACTTTAATTCACGTCATCAGATAACAGCTTCTGCTAAAAGGTTAGCGAAACTGTCTGCTTTCAACGAAACCCTTGCGGAGACCCCTTAAAACCTTGCTGCTTCACATAGAGAGCCTGATTTCACTTTATTGACAAGTTTCCCCGAAGAATGAGCATCAATTGAATAAATCAGCAGGCGTCTAGAAGCTGAAAAGGTACGGCCTACCCGTCAAATTAAACAACATTGTGCGGAATAGTTTGCTCTGTCTGATTTGCCGCGCTTTAGTTTCCCTGGCACTGTTCCATGCACAGTGTGGCTCTGGCAGCACCGCGACAGCGATGAATGCTAATTGGACTGTAAGTTTTGGTCACCTTTTGAACTGAACACAATTATCCCTGGCTTGTAAGAGTAAAATGGCGGCGTCAAGTCAGGCTTAACGCAGAAGAATGCTTTGTCTGTGAGGATGGCTATATTCTTGAATTCAGCTGTGTACCGTAACAGCGCTTCCTATTAAAATGCTGTTGTATCGTTTTGCCGCCGAAGCGAAACGTATTGTCTGAAAACAGGGGGACTGAGATTGAAAGATTAGTTGCCTGCGAGAAAGACCTTGAGAAAATAAAATGTTTTTCTGCCTCTCCAGGGATATATTTTATCCTACACTTTCTGTCTATCTACAAATACATTTGAAAACATGTGCTACCAGTTATTCACCTTCAAAGGAATTAATGCATTTGGTGTAAAGATATTTGCAAGTGTCGAGTGTGCAATAGTGCCGTGGCACCAGACCTATGGGACGTTGTTGAAAAGCTTCCAGGTGGCGTTTATTTCTCGGGACCAGCAATTACTTTTCTTATTCGGTCATCCTCAGACTTTTTGCCTTCCTCCTCTTTCTGACCCTGTTTCTGCTGGCTTTAGGTCTATGTGCACTTTTTCACTGCTGACCAGTGCTAAAGTGCATGTGCTCTGTGTCTAAAACATGACAACACTGGTTTCTTCATGACTGACATATTTGATTTACTGGTAAGTGCAGGGCTTGTAAGTCAATTGCTACTAGTGGGCCTGCAGCACTGGTTGTGCTACCCACCACAGTAGCCTTTCAAACATGTCTCAGGCCTGCCGTTGCAGCACCTGTGTCTGATGACGTTTAAACTTCCATTTCGACCTGGCAAGTGTACCCACTTGCCAGGGCCAAACTTTCCTTTTTATTACATGGAAGTCACCCCTGGTTAGCCTCAAGGGCAGGGTGCAGCGTATTTAAAAAGTTGGACATGTACTTTTAAGTTTAACATGTCCAGGTAGTGAAAAACACCTACATTTGTTTTTCACTATTGTGAGGACTATCTCTCTCATAGGCTAACATTTGGGCTACCTTACAACATCTTCTCAGTGTAGCGTAATTTCTAATTGGGAAAATATAGAAAAGTGGAGTTTGGTGTCTCTGAACTCACAATTTAAAAATACATCTTTTGGCAAAGTTTTCTTTTTAAACTGTCAGTCTGAAAATGCTACTTTTAGATAGAAATGCACTTTTTTACTCTAACCATTCTGTGGCTTAGGCTGCCTCTGAATTCACATCTCGGTTTAGGTGACAGCTATATTTGTGGATTCTTTCCAGGCAGCCACAGACAGGAAGGGCTGGGTGTGACAGGAGATACATCTGCATTTATCTGCATATTGATAGTCATCCTGGGCAGTGAGAGGGAGAGGCAGTTCACAATTACATCTGAATAGGCTGTGTCCTGCCCTCACAGAAAGGGCTGATTACCCCCTACTGGTAGCCTGGAGCCCGGGTTGGGTTGAAAGGGAACCTTGTGCACATCAGAGAATTCTTTTGAAGTTACCCCTAGATCAAAGGCCTTTTTGTGTATAAGTCTTGGACCTTTGATACCATATACTCAGAAAACCTCTGGACTGAGTACCAGCGAGAAGGACTGCTGTGCAGTCAGAAGGGACTGTGATTTTGTTGTTTGCTCTGTCTTGTTGAGCTGCTGTCTGCTACTTCTTGCCTGGGTGTGAGAGGACTGGACCTAACTCCCTGCATCCTGTAATCTAATGGTTCTCCAATTTCCCGACTGAGCTTGCCTACTGTTTCTGAAGTCACCGGGATATCAAAGACTTCACCTGTATCTTGCTATGAGCACCTGGGTTCCTCTGCTGTGAGTCCTCTTCTGCCAAGTGGTGCCAAATCCACTCCTGGGCCCTTGGAGGTGAATGTGGTGCTGCGACAATAACGATGCAACAATACCGGTGCATCACTTGGAACTGATGCATCCCGCTGCAGATCACCGCTTTTCCTGCACCAAAGCTGTGGACACTGCTCTCTGACTGTGCGATGCAACAACCCCGACTTACGAATCAGCCCCCACTTGGGCAATGCAGCACTAATGCAACTGAACCAGTACTGATCACATCTGGACATCGATGCATCAACGACATTGCTGGATCAGGGAATGACACATCACCTGGAAGTGCAGTGCATCCCCTCCTCTGACCAACACATCATCACCGAGCATTGACGTAACAAAGGTACTTTCAGAGGGTCTGCATGGCTCCTGTACCCAGCCAGTGCTCCATCGCGGTCAGACTGCAGTTTTGATTTGCTCCGGTCCAGCGTGTCTAGTTTCCTGCTACTTCAGCTCTCACTTCTTGCACAGTGTTTCCCATGCACTGAAAGTTTGTTTAAAGACATGGCATGGACACTACTGTGACCAACATACATTGGTATTGTATTATGGATTCATCAATGAGGGAATTTAATAATTAATGCATTCAGGACTGTCTCCTCCTATATGGCTTGCTGTGTATGTCACTCTGTGGAGGTACTGGCGGAAACATTTGAAATTAAAATGAGTGATGGTATTGTGCATATAGAAGTAAGTCAGATTTTTAAGTGTATGACATAAACAGGAAAAAGTAAAACTACAGCTTACTCGATTATGGGTGTTCTGATTTCTAGAACTTGGAATTCAATATATATTACCTGGTGGGGGTTGCTACTAAGTAATTATCTGTAGGTCTGTTGTTCCATAGGAAAAGCGTTTTTTCTGTTGCTAATAACTTTGGCACCGTTTGATTAATCTCCACGAAACATTGCAAAAAGATGCTTCTTTTTAACTAGTCTGTGTACGTATTGTTTTGGGGTGATCCGTCAAGTGGAATCCTAAAAAAAAGGGGGT
This sequence comes from Pleurodeles waltl, assembly GCF_031143425.1. Classification (NCBI taxonomy): domain Eukaryota; kingdom Metazoa; phylum Chordata; class Amphibia; order Caudata; family Salamandridae; genus Pleurodeles; species Pleurodeles waltl. Next base: position 703,711,196 of record NC_090443.1, on the reverse strand, counting down.
TCCCAAATTGCAACATCCCCATGCTTTTTCTATAGACTTCTTTAAGATGGGTTACATCAAAAACTGCTGAACAGAATTACACCAAATTCATCAGGAAGCTAGATCTTGGTCTGCAGATTGTGCTTTTTGTGAATTGGTGTCAATCTGTTTCGAAATTTTTGAGAAATTAATGTTGAAAAATAATTGTATATCTGGACAGTTGTCAACGTGCGACTCTTGAGAGATTGTTACTGTAGTGGCGATTTAAAAATAGAGGGGGTCATTACAACCCTGGTGGTAAAAGCAGTTTACCGCCGTGCAGAAGACCGCCAATACACCACAGCGGCCGCGGAATTCCGCCACAGCTATTATGACCCACATCTCCGAATCCGCCGAAATTCAGACACCCACACAAGTCGCCACACCAAAGGTCAGTGATAAACTGGTGAAAACAAAACCTCCACCGTTACGCCAACAGAAACACGCCCATGCTATCCCGACCCACGAATCCACGCGGCGGTCTTTCAACCGCGGTATTCCATTGGCGGTACACACCGCTGCGCTAAAAATACACACACATCTCCAAAACACCGCCACATTGGACAATTCAAAATACACACACCTGATACACATACAAACACCACTCCCACACACCCAATTCAATATAAAACACACACCCACATCACCCACAAACCGCTACGACCAAAAATCAGAGACGAAGGCGACAGACAGAGAGCACAGCAATAGACAACCCCACTACACAGAGGCACACAACACCATCACCCACACAACATCCACGCACAAAACACCACACACCACTACACATCACCACACTCATCACCACACACACCACCCCACACATCACCTACACCACCCCATGGCACGCCAAAGACACCCCAGGTTTTCGGAGGAGGAGCTCAGGGTTATGGTGCAGGAAATCATATGGGTAGAGCCACAGCTATTTGGATCACAGGTGCAGCACACCTCCATAGCTAGGAAGATGGAGCTATGGCGAAGAATCGTGGACATGGTCAACGCAGTGGGACAGCACCCAAGAAATCGGGAGGACATCAGGAAGAGGTGGAACGACCTACGTGGGAAGGTGCATTCCGTGGTCTCCAGGCACAACATCGCGGTTCAGCGGACTGGCGGCGGACCCCTACCTCCTCCTCCACAACTAACAACATGGGAGGATCAAGTCTTGACCATTATGCATCCTGAGGGCCTCAGAGGAGTCGGTGGAGGAATGGACACTGGTAAGTCAAATCTTAACTATCATATCCCCCACCCTACCTGCATGCTATCACACACCCCCATCCTCACCCCCCATCATGCCAAATCCTCACTAATGTACTAATAACACAAACCACACATCCCAACACCAAGCCCTGCATGACACAACAAAGCATGGACACCCATCAATAAAGCATGCCCACTGCACATACTCCTAACACCCCCTAACCATCATTACAAAAGCCCCCACACAGGAATGCTAGCACTGGGGTACACACTCACCCACCCATTGCACACCATGACACACACAGATGCAATAATCATGCTTTTATACCCCTGCAGGACCACTACCTAACGTCACCAGACCGGAGGGTCCAGACATCTCTACCCCACCCACAGAAGAGGCCCACAGTGACGACAGCAGCTCTGGCCAACTGGATCCAGTTGACCAGCCCGGACCATCGTGGGCCTCGGGACAGTCGGTTCCCCTCGCACAGGCACAGCCCAACACTGACCTTCCACCCTCTGGTAACACCAGCACAGCACCCATCCAGCGGGCCCATACCTCCGTCCCTAGGACACGTCAATCAGCTGTGTGTCCACCACTACAGTGAACCCAGGATAACCCACCACCCCAACAACAACAGGGACCTGGGGGCAGTGGTAGTGGGCACACGGTCCAGGGGACGGAGGCACAGGAACACAGGGGAACTGGGAGGGCTGCTGTGCGACAGGGGGCGGACAGGCCAAGGGAACCCACTCTCCACGAGGCCCTCTCCTCCATCATGGGAGCATACCACCACTCCCAGGAGACGATGGCTACGGTACTGGCCAAGTTTCAGGAGACCCAGCGCATGCAGGAGGAACAGTATTTGGGCTTCAGGGAGGAGCTCAGAACCATCAGCTCCGCCCTGGGCACCATCGTAGGGGTGCTGAAGGACATACAGAACACCATGAGGGACACCGTGGCACTCCAAGGGGCCCCTGACACTAGCATGGACGATGAACTGCCCACCACCTCCGCCGGCGCTAGTGGACAGGACGCCCCGCCACAGGACCACCACACCAGCACCCCACCCCCTGCAGACAGAGAACCACCCCGCAAGCGGTCCCTGAGATCCAGGAACAGGACAGAGCAAGATGGCGAGACCCCCGCCAAGAAATGAGACCACCCTGATTGTCATCCCACTGTCCCACTTTGTTACCCTGTCCATATTCGAACTGCCCCAGTTCCACTTCCATTTTGCCACCCCCTCCAATAATTAGCACGTCAATAAACACCCTTAAACCACAAAACAATCTGGAGTCAGTCTGTGATTTTTAAAATTTGTATTATCTATGACAATGACAAAATCCTTTCGAAGATTGTAATGGAAACATATCTATGTCACACATCACAAGTCCATGAAGGATGCAAGCAGATGACACACGTTGGTAACCACACCTGTGAAACCGTAATGGAAATGTACAACTCAGTTACCAAATACTGCCTCAAATTGACAGACAGGATAGTGGTAGAAGTGTGAAAGTAAATGTACTAGTAAATAAATTGTTCTCACCTGTGTGTCACTGGAAATATTGCTGTATGACAGAGTCCCTGTTGTCAATGTCATCTTCCTCAGCTTCCTCCTCATCACTGTCCACAGGCTCCACAGCTGCCACAACACTGTCATCTGGACCATCCTCCTGCAGAAAAGGCACCTGGCGCCGCAAAGCAAGATTGTGAAGCATAGAGCAGGTGATGATGATCTGGCACACCTTCCATGGTGAGTAGAATAGGGAACCACCTGTCATATGCAGGCACCTGAACCTGGCCTTCAGGAGGCCGAAGGTGTGTTCGATTACCCTCCTAGTCCGCCCATGGGCCTCATTGTAGCGTTCCTCTGCCCTGGTCCTGGGATTCCTCACTGGGGTCAGTAGCCACGACAGGTTGGGGTAACCAGAGTCCCCTAATAGCCACACCCGGTGCCTCTGGAGTTGACCCATCACATAAGGGATGCTGCTATTCCGCAGGATGTAGGCGTCATGCACTGAGCCATGGAACATAGCATTTACCTGCGAGATGTACTGGTCTGCCAAACATACCATCTGTACATTCATCGAATGATAACTCTTCCGGTTCCTGTACACCTGTTCACTCCTGCGGGGGGGGGGGACCAGAGCTACATGTGTCCCATCAATGGCACCTATGATGTTAGGGATATGTCCAAGAGCATAGAAGTCACCTTTAACTGTAGCCAAATCCTCCACCTGAGGGAAAACGATGTAGCTCCTCATATGTTTCAGCAGGGCAGACAACACTCTGGACAACACGTTGGAAAACATAGGCTGGGACATCACTGATGCCATGGCCACTGTTGTTTGAAATGACCCACTTGCTAGGAAATGGAGCACTGATAGCACCTGCACTTGAGGGGGGATTCCTGTGGGATGGCGGATTTGTGACATAAGGTCTGGCTCCAACTGGGTACACAGTTCCTGGATTGTGGCACGTCCAAACCTGTAGGTGATGATTAAATGTCACTCCTCCATTGTTAACAGGTCCACCAGCGGTCGGTACACCGGAGGATTCCGCCATCTCCTCACATGTCCCAGCTGACGGTGCCTAGGAAGGATTCAGAGGTATGTACCCACAGCTACACAGAACACGACACAAAATACAAAAAACTTTCTGTATGTGTGTTGACTCTAGGCCTAGGTATGTGTGACGCAGTTGAAAATGAAGCCATGTGGGCCCCTGAAATGTCAGATGCCTGACCTGTAAAGTGGGACAATGGGATGTGAGGTAACTGCGCTGGCGTTGTACACCGTCGCGGAAGACGGTCGTAGACAGCGGCGCAATGCTGCATTGGTTAACATAGGACCCTATGGGTCCCAGGAGCCAATGACGAAGTGGGCCGGCGGTGATGATACGCACCGCCGCAGACGTCACCGCCGCGGACGTCACCGCCATTTCCTATCTGTTCAATCACTCAATACCTGATCTTCGACAGGAGAGGACCTACACTGCAAGTTCTGCTGTGACCTCGGTCTGGAAGAGACAATGGCATGTGCGTCTGGGAAAAGGGCCCCTGCCTTCACTGCACAGGAGTTGGAGAAGCTCATGGACGGGGTCCTCCCCCAGTACACGCTACTTTACGGTCCTCCAGACCAATAGGTGAGTACATATGGTGCAAGTTGTATGGGCTATGCCTGGGTGGAGAGGGCTGGATGTAAGTAGGAAGAGGGCAGAGTTCAGCGAGCATGAAGGAGTGTGAACGTATGTGCCACATGGCAAGGGCAGGGATGTAGGCCACTCACTTCGATGGTGCAGTTGGTAATGACTTCTCTTCTTCCCCTGTACATGTCATGTAGGTCAGCGCCCACCAGAAGAAGGATATTTGGCGTGCCATCGCCAAGGACGTCCGGACCCTGGGGGTCCACCAGAGACGGAGCACCCACTGCCGTAAAAGATGGGAGGACATTCGCTGCTGGAGCAAGAAGACGGCGGAGGCTCAGCTGGGGATGGCCTCCCAACGTGGGAGGGGTGCCCGTCGCACCATGACACCCCTTATGTTCCGGATCCTGGCGGTGGCCTACCCTGAGTTAGATTGGCACATGAGGGCATCACAGCAGACACAAGGGGGTGAGTACACTCACATTCTCATGACTTTGTGCGCAGTGGAGGGGTCTTGGTGGGGGAGGAGGGCTGTGGGTTTCCTTAGGCCAGGGCGAGTTCCGTAGGCTAGGCTCCTCCGTAATGCAGGCCATGTGGCACTCCACCCCACCTCTGTAGAGTGCCAAGTACAGGTATACATGCCCCTGTGTCATCTATGTGTGCAGATGTCTATCATAGCCATGTAGGCCATATCCCAGGAACTGCATCTGTAGAGCCCAAGAGCGCGGCGTAGTGCAGGGGGCTGCTGTGTCTGTATTGTCTGCCAACGGTAGCAGTAAGCCATGCACTCAACCTGTCTTTCTTCTGTTTCCCCACCCCTTTTTGTGCTCTCCCTGTTCTCTTGTGCATCAGCATCATCAGGCGGAGGTACAGGGGCACCGGAGCACAAGGGGTCTGCATCCCACATGGCCATGGAGGGCCACACCACGGACTCTGAATACACCAGTGGGACGGAGGGTGAGGGGAGCTTCACGGCGGTCACCGGATCAGCAACCAGCAACACGGACTCATCCTCCGATGGGAGCTCCCTTGTGGTGGCGGCAAAATCTGTGCCCCCCAGTTCTACAGGTAAAGCCGCCACTCCCTCTACCAGCACCGCCCTCCCAGCAGCCCCTCAGCGTTCACCCTGTGCCCGCTCACCCAGGATGGTGGGCACCACTTTCGCCCCAGGCACCTCAGCCCCTGCCCCTGTCACCCCTGCTGCCCTCAGTGAGGAGGCCATTGACCTCCTCAGGTCCCTCACTGTTGGGCAGTCTACCATCGTGAATGCCATCCAGGGTGTAGAAAGGGAGTTGCAACACACTAATGCATTCCTGGAGGGCATTCATTCTGGTCAGGCTGCCCATCATCGAACCCTGCAATCTCTGGCCTCAGCACTGATGGCAGCCACTGTCCGTGTGTCTAGCCTCCCCCCTCCAACTTCCTCCCCCGACCCAATCCCCTGTACCTCAGCCTATCCCAAGCACACCATCAGACCAGCCTGCACACACGTCAACACACAAGGAAAGCTCAGGCAAACATAGGCACCACACATCCCACAGGCACTCACACAAGCATCACCCACATACAGACACAGCAACATCCACTGCCTCCACTGTGTCCTCCTCCTCGTCGTCTCCCTCCTCCCTCCCAGTCTCGTCTACACTCTCACCTGCATGCACTACCACTACAGCCACTAGGACTCGCACCAGAATACCCAGCACCACACCCCGCTCACCTGCACTCACCACCCCCACTACCATTTACACGTCCCCTGTGTCCTCTCCCAGTGTGTCTGTGACGCCCCCTCCCAAAGTACACAAACGCAGGCACACACACACCCAACATCCATTCACCTCACGACAGCCTCCTGAACATGCACCTGCACCCAAAGCATCAAAAGTTACACCACGTACAACCACCTCCTCTTCCTCCACTCCCAGACCCCCTCCAGCTACCCGACCCAGTGTTCGTCAGAAACTTTTCCTGAGCAACCTTGACCTCTGTCCCACCACCCCCCTCCAATTCATAGGTCCCATAGTAGCACCTCATTCAAAAAAAGTCCGGTACCAGTGGTGCCTGTTAGAGGTATGTGGAGTGCACCGGGCACCAGGGCAGCCAGTGTGACACGCAGCCAAAGCACTGACAGTCCACCTCCTGTGAAGCACCAGAAGTTGGACAGTGCCCGACGGGAGAGGGTGAAGACTCCTGCAGGCAAAGCCGCTCACAAGGGTCCCGGGAGGAGTGTCGAGTCAGCTGTGACTCCTCCCAAGGTGGGGAAGGGGCAGAAGAAGTCGCCAGAGTCTGGTAAGAGCAGCACGGCGGAGAAGGCCGCCATCCTCCCTGCTGCCCAGGACGCCACTGCCAGCCCCATCGTCACTGGTCCGGAGACCACCGCCAGAGTCAGTGCCCAGGAGGGCAGCACAATCGTCACTGGTCCTGAGACCACCGCCAGAATCAGTGCCCAGGAGGGCAGCACAATCGTCACTGGTCCGGAGACCACCGCCAGAGTCAGTGCCCAGGAGGGCCCCGGCAGCCGCAGTCCCGCTGGGCAATGAGGGACCGCCATGGCACACACCGCTGCACAGGTCAGAGACAGCATAGGCAAGCACCGCTGAACAGGCCAAGCACCGCTGAACAGGGCAAAGACCGCCAGGGCAAGCACAGCTGAACAGGGCAAAGACCGCCATGGCAAACACAGCTGAACAGGGCAAGCACCGCTGAACAGGGCAAAGACTGCCAGGTCAAGCACCGCTGAACAGGGCAAGCACCGCTGAACAGGGCAAAGACCGCCATGGCAAGCACCGCTGAACATGGCAAGCACCGCTGAACAGGGCAAGCACCGCCAACTCAAGCATCGTTAGCCCATGTGCGGCAGGGGCAGTGACGGAACTGGGACCGTCACAGGGAGCGTGATGCACTGTGGGCTCCAGTCCCCCTCCAGAACCAGTGGAGAACAGCATCCACTCCATCTGTCCTTAACAGGATGAAGCACTCTGGGCACCAGTCCCCCTCCAGAACCAGTGGAGAACAGCATCCACTCCGTCTGTCCGTAACAGGATGAAGCACTCTGGGCACCAGTCCCCCTCCAGAACCAGTGGAGAACAGCATCCACTCCGTCTGTCCTTAACAGGATGAAGCACTCTGGGCACCAGTCCCCCTCCAGAACCAGTGGAGAACAGAATCCACTCCATCTGTCCTTAACAAAATGAACCACTCTGGGCACCAGTCCCCCTCCAGAACCAGTGGAGAACAACATCCACTCTGTCTGTCCTTAACAGGATGAAGAACTCTGGGCACCAGTCCCCCTCCAAAACCAATGGAGACTGTTATCCACTTGTGAGACTGTGGCTTGCTTTGCACTCCCCAGGATGGTATAGTGGGCAACCCACCCACTGTAAAGACTTGTGAGACTGTGGCTTTGCACTCCCCAGGATAAAACAGTGGGCAAACCACCCACTGGAGAGACTTGTGAGACTGTGGCTTTGCACTCCCCAGGATAAAACAGTGGGCAAACCACCCACTGGAGAGGCTTGTGAGACTGTGGCTTTGCACTCCCCAGGATAAAACAGTGGGAAAACCACCCACTGGAGAGACTTGTGAGACTGTGGCTTTGCACTCCCCAGGATAGAACAGTGGGCAAACCACCCACTGGAGATACTTGTGAGACTGTGGCTTTGCACTCCCCAGGATGGTACAGTGGGCAAACCACCCACTGCAAAGACTTGTGAGACTGTGGCTTTGCACTCCCCAGGATACATCAATGGGCATGGAGCTCCGTCGTGGATCTTGCGTGGTGCTGTCATCCGGCTGAGGTGCCCCACCTTCCCTTCCCCCTGAGGTGCCTGTTGTATTTCTATCTGATGCCCCTGCAGTGTTATCTCCGTTTCTGGACAGGTATCGTGTGTGGGCCTCGCCCATGCATTTTGGGCCCAGTGGTCCACGGACATTGAAATGTGCATACCTGCACTACTAATCGTGATGTATATATTTGGAATGTGTATATATTTATGTATATATGTGCTTACTGTATTTTGATACATTACAATGGTTGTACTTCATTTCCTTTTGTCTTTGCATTCTTCCGGGGGGGTTGGGGTTTGTTCCTGTGATATTTGGTAATGCATTGGTGTGTGTGTTGTAGTGTGCGAGGGTTGGGGTGGGGGTGGGGGTGTTGCGTGTGTGTGTCCCTGACTTTTGCCTCCCCCCTCCCCTATGTCGTATGTGCAGTACTCACCATTGTCTTCGGCACCGCCGTTGCTGATGTTGGTAGAGGAGCAGGAACAGAATCTCAGGGAGTATTTGGAGTTACGGCTCCATGGTATCCTCCTTCCTCGTGGAGTGTGTTCAGGTGAGCGTTTTCCCATTGCAAAAGCTGTTTCCGCCGTGTTTTTATCCACGGAGAATCCGCCCCGGAAAAGGTGGCGGATTGGCCTGTTGTAATACTGTGGGCAATACTTTGTCTCCAGCCTGTTTGTTGGTGGTGACCGCCGTGCTGCTTGTCTGTATCGCCGTGGCGGTCGGAGTGTTAAAGTGGCTGTCTATGTTGGCGGTTTCCGCCACGGTCATAATTCCCTTTTTAGTTCCGCCGGCCTGTTTGCGGTATTACCGCTGCTTTAACACCGTCCGCCAGGATTGTAATGACCACCAGAGTTTTCTGATTGACCATGGGAGCTTTATTTCTCTTGGGTCATCTTGCTTCCACCGGAGTCATATTTATTCCTGCGAACACTCTGATTGGCCACCATCAAGATGAGAAAAATGTTGCTGGCAGCCATTACAAGACTTGGGGACTTAGGGCCACACGTACAAAGCATTTTTCTAGTCACAAACGGGCCGATTCACAGAATCGGCCCGCTTGCGACTAAAAAAATGCTTTTTAAGATGTACAAAGCCGAAACTATGATTCAGTAATTTGTTACTGAATCACAATTTGGGTTTTGCGATTCGGTATTAGGAAGTGGCGAGTTTAGGGCATCGTTTCCTAAGACCGAATTTAAATTGGAATGATTGATTGTTTTGTGAACATGATTGTGGTCGCCAAACAATCGCAGTTAGCACCAATTTCAAATTGGTGCTCACCCATTCGCAAAGAGGAGGGGGCCCGAGGCGACCCCTTCCTCTTTGTGAAGGGTAGCGAAAACATTTTTTAAGAGCAGGCAGTAGTTCCACAGACCACTGCCTACTCTTAAAAATTAAACTGAAACGTTTCATTTATTTCTATTTAAACTAAGGAAAATGGGCTGCATTTAAAAAAAAAGATTGCTTTATTCAAAAGCAATCAAAGACATGGTGGTCTGCTGACACCAGCAGGCCACCATCCCTGTGATTTTTGCGATTCCCAGTGGGTCACAAATTGCGACCTACCTCATTAATTTTAATGAAGTAGGTCTATTTGCGACCCACTGGGAATGGCAAAAGAAACTCAGTATAGTTCCATACATTTGGAATTGCTAATTCCTAATTGCGATTCGCATGGAATCGTAATTAGGAAATCGCAATTTCAAATGTTCAGAAATGTGGCCCTTAGTCCCCTGTCATAAAGTCAGAAAAAAATAATGATACAAGAGAGAAGGGTAGGGATACCTTGACCCCCTAGGCCCCAGGGGGAGACCCAGTGGGGCCACCTCCTGGAGGCAAAAAGACACAAAAATCAACAAAAAATGCTGAGATGCCATAGGACTCCCACAGAATCAGAAATAATATAGCTACCGGGCCACATTTACTATCTTTGTTTCTGGTGAGCCCAACCCTAGGGCTATATTCATAAAGGGGAGGGGGCTGCATGGCCCCTCTTTCCCAAACCTTCAGAGGCCCGGAGGAGCCCACCCCGAGGGTTGAAATTAGATTAAATGGGAGAGGGCACTGTGCAGGCCCTTCTTGCTTTGCCTCAAGACGCTCTTCAGGGACCACCCCTGGGGCTCAAATGTAACAAAATAGTCAAGGGGGCCATGCAGCCCCCCACCCTAAGCCATTATGTCTTGAGGAGCATGCCACTGGGACATAGTGGTTTCCCTGCCTGCAGTGGCGCGGGCATGGAAACCTGTGTTTGCTCTCACTCGGCAGAAGTATTTTTGATTTTCCCGCCAAGAACGAGCAAACACCAAGGGGGTCATTATGACCGTGGCGGAAGGCGGAGATCGGAGGTAACACCGCCAACTGGCTGGCGGTCTTTTTTTTTGTATTATGACCATGGCGGTTACCGCCATGGTCATCCGCTGGTTCTCCGTTCCGCCCGCCAGGGTGGATCCGACTGCCGGGCTGGAGACCTGGGTCTCCAGCCCGGCGCCCGTCACTATACCGCCGGCGGTATTTTGACCCGGCGTACCGCCGTGGATTTCCTGCGGTTGGAACCGCCATGAAATCCATGGCGGTAAGCACTATCAGTGCCAAGGAATTCCTTCCCTGGCACTGATAGGGGTCTCCCCCACCCCCACCCCGACTCCCTTCTCTACACCCCCCCCACCACTGCCACCCCCCAAAGGTGGCAGGGCCCCCCTACCCACCCCGACCTCCAACATCACAGAACACACACACACATGACACGCACGCAGGCACCACCAACACACATACGCACACACACCAACATACATGCCTACATCCACACACACAGTCAGACACGCACACCTACATACAAACATACACGCACACATCCATACAGACATACATAAAGACATACATGCACTCATTCCCAAAACATGCAATACACCCGCAAGCATACACGCACTCACACACCCCCTCTACATACACAGACGCACACCCCCATGCACCCACACAACACACAACACCCCCCCACCCCCTCCCCTAACGGACGATTGACTTACCTGTTCCGTCGATCCTCTGGGAGGGGATGGGAGCCATGGGGGCTGATCCGCCGATACCACACTGCCAACAGAACACCGCTGCGCCGAATCACAGGACGTGATTCGGTGGGCGGTGTTCTGTTGGAGTGGCGGTGAAGGTGGAGCAACCTCCACTTCCCCGCTGCCCGCCAGTATGGCTGTTGGCGGCTATCCGTCCGAAAAAGGACAGAGAGCAGCCAACAGTCATAATACGCCGAGCGGCAAATCTCCACTACTGGCGGTCTTCCACACGGCGGTCCCTCGGCGGTCTTGTAAAAAGACCGCTGAGTTTGTAATGACCACCCAAGTCTGCTCCCAGCAGGCAGGAGTATCAAAAATGGTCTCACCAGCTGGGAACAGACTTTTGATTTGTTTCCCTGACTGTACTGATAAACTTCATTACAATGATTTTGTAACATGCTCAATACTGCTACACATCTATGGTGCCTTAGGAGCACATGCATGTTGTAAACACTTATACCAATTAGCTGGACACAGAAGGTACAAAATTAGGTAGAAAAGTAATATGATACTTACCCGCCACTATATAAACTATAAAAAAAACGAGCCACTCATTTGATGATGTCAACAATGATGTTATTTGAGATGTCATCAATGATGCCCTAAATTATGTCATAGAGCTTGTTATGAGTGATAGCATATGTGAGTTCACAAGAAGTGCATGACAGGGTCACACATTATAGTTAGCTCTGCTAACTATAACTGGTGAATTTCTGTGTTTTTTTTGTTCAAAATGTTAATGATGTCACTGACAAATTCACCTAACTATAATGTTATATATATATACATTCATATCCATATATTCACCAAAAAAGTCATAAGTTACAGGGACGTTAGAGTTAGGAAATAGAATTGAAAAAATCATAGAAATTCACTTAAAAAAACAAATGTTACAGGGTCGTTATAGTTAGACATACATTTTAAACGTAACAAACCATAACAATTCACCTGTTATAGTTAGTTATCTAAAGTAACTATAACTAGTGCCCTAAGGTAACTATAACTCAAGCTCCAGCCATGCACAGTTAAGTAATCACTTACATACTGCATATGTTGCAGTGACATTGTCAATGATGTTATCAAAGATGTCATGAATGCTGTAATTTGTGAGGTAATCAGCAGGGCATGGCAAGGGTGCCATTGCAATGACTATCTTTCTCTCTCTCTTCCATCCCATTAAGGGATGGAAGAGAGAGAGAGAGAGAGAGAGAGGGGGAGAGAGAGAGGGAGAGAGAGGGAGTGACAGGACAGCAGAGGAGCCTCAAGGCCCCCGCTGTCCTAGCTGGCTTTGCACGTCCTCTGGCAGCCAGTATTGCTCCTACAAGCAGGGATCTGCTTTAAGTAGCAGGTCCCTGCATATGGAAGCAATGTTTTCATCTGACTTCCCTGCACACATATTTGCATACAGGAAAGGCAAATGATAACTCCACTTTCTGCAAGGGAGAGCTTTTTGACAGCTCTTTCTTGAGAAAGCGGACTTTGCTTTTGCTTGGTAGGAACCTGTGTTTTGGCAAAGCCATCCTTATATAAAGATGTAGGAATATCTACCCATAATTCTGGGTCAGAATTGAGCAGAGTGCCTGGAAAGGTGTTGGGCCCATGTGCCCCTTTTTCTCTGAATGTCTTGATGACCCTTCGAACATTCTCTTTGATGATCTGTCTGGTATTGTCCTTAGGCTCATCACATTGGACCCTGTATGCAGTATTGGGTGCAACTGTATCTGAATAGAGCCCACATACATGGTTGATCCACTAATCCAGTGGGACACTGTTCTATCTATTGCTGGGTGCATTGTTTAAAGTGTTAATATAGTACCAGAATTTTGCCTAGCTGTTACGACCAAGTCAGGAGTATGTATTTGGATGCAATATCTCCGTGTTTAGTGAACCACAATAAAAATTGGTATATCTTTTTGCATTGCTCTAACACTGTGCTATAACTGTACTAGATTTATCTTTTTTATTGTTTTTGGTGACAGCCTTTAGAACCATCTTATTTTTCCTTAATTCATGTAATATTGATGTTCCCGTGCCATTTGGCTGCCTTTTAAGGCAGGATCCCTTTTCTACTTATGTCGCAGTAAAGAGTGTCAGTTAAAATGTCTCAATTTAAGTGCAACTGAAAGCATATTAAAGGGTCAAAGTGAGAATTTGAGAATATATGGATTACTTCCACTTCCGAACCTGGTTAGGGGAACCTTGTCCCACCTGCGTCTCCTTACTTATGTATTGGTTTCTGCCCTTTTTTTGGAAACAGGGTGGCTCTAACATGCTCACATTTTATTAGTGTTACCAGATGGTCGCTTTCTGAGGGAGCTATTATCAACAAGGCTTACAAGTACTCAAGTAGGCACTTGCTCACAAGCATGTAGTCTATGATCGAGGTATTATTAAAAGTGTATGACAGGTTGAGAGGAGGACCCTCAGGCTCGACAGAGGTCAAATTATATGCTTTTAGACAGTCTATCAGTTTAGTGGTATAGGTGACCGTCAGCTTGAATTCATTGTCTGTTAATTGTCTATCCAAGTTAGGTTTGTTGAAGTCTCCTGTTAATATTACTTTGTAGGTTGGATATTTACATAAGAGGTCATTGAGAGCCTCGGCGAACGCTAGAACTATAAACCTCTTCTCAGACCTATGCAAATTTATGTAGACATTAATTAGCAGAAGTGGACTCAAGCAACATCCACCAAGTGTGACTGTATGTGACTGCTTGAAGCAAGCAGCATACTGGGCTGAGAACTGTTGTTGCAATCTTTAGATCTGTCAATATATAGATAGGCAGGCCTCCTAAGGGTCTACCAAAGCATTTCTCTTTGGAGGCTCATTGTACAAACTAACGGGACCATCGCCAAAGCCCATGTTTCTTGTGGGCAGAACATGTCAATTTTTAGTAGTTCCTGTTGGCTGAGGATGTGATTTAAACCTGCAACTTTCCAGGACATTATAGTAATCTCACTCTTCTGTTGCCATGCCCCATGTGTGGCATCGTGGGATGGGCTAGGAGTAGTTTGTGGTTTTAGCAGTCAGGGTAGAAGCAATCCAGCCCCAGTCATCATGGTTTAAGGACTGTTGTAATGAAATTATACGCTTGCTTTTTTGGCTTCTGTCTAGCTGAAAGGAAATATTAGAGGCCTTTTGAGGTGTCAAGTTAGTTGTGTTAACCTCTCCTTTCAGGTTGCTAAAAGATGGTGATTTTCTGATAAGAGCAGCATTTCAGGAGAGCAGTATATATCGATATTTTTAAGGTTCTATTGTTCTTAGTTCAACGTCCCACTGTGCAAATACTCACTTTTCACTTAGGACACATGCTACAAGCCACTCTAAGCCCCAAGTTACAATGGTTCACTCTAACTTGGAAAGATGGGGCAGGGATTCAAATTGTATATTGGTGATGTTTACAGATTTTATGTGAATTAGGGAAAGAATGTGTTGCAGTAGGCAAAGGATGTTGGCCCCGTTTAGTATGTCACACTTGATTTATACCACAAAGGGGATATAACTTTAAGTGATGCATTTTGATCATCCCTGCTCATGTCTGGGAGCTGCCCCGTAACTGATTGGAGTAACTGGGATGACACTTTATGTGTTTTTTCTAGTGTGACAGTTGGATAAACACTGATTGTGAGCTAAAGTGGGGGTGGTGTCTGCTGCGAAATCAGGCCTGATTTTGGACGAGTCCTGCCGATCACTTGTGATCTTAACATCACAATTTATTCTCATGTGTGGGTAAATGAAGAAGGGTGTATATTGTCTGAACTGGGTTCCTCTTTGTATGCTTATGATTCTCCTTTGAAAGGGTCTGCTGATAATGAAGATAAGCTGTTCCCAGTGGGGGCAGCGTGATCTTCAGTTTTGTTTTTGTTGATGGCATTGTTCTGTGCTGATGCATTGTTGTTACATAGCACCATTGCTTTCTCCTTCGACTCTGAAAGGAATGTTGGTTTAATGACATCCATGAAGCCTGGTTGACCTTTAGCTATTGGTCGCAGTCTTGTTTCTTGTCATCGTATCTCTCCATGTTTGAACCAGCTGCTTCTCACACAATATTGCAAAAAGTTTATGTTGTTGAGTTTTGTAAGTGATGCCCCTTTTATTTGTCTTTGGGGCTGTCTTCCAGCACATTAATCTGGTTGGATTTTTCTTGTTCTTCTTTAATCTTTTTTTTCCTCACTTTCCCAGATGTGTCAGCTCACCTTAAGAGCACTCCAGCTTGTCAGAAGGTATTTTTAGCTGGCAGTTGTTTTGACCCTGGGGTGGTGGTCTGTCGTCCACTCAGTCTTCTCTCTCTGAATGGATAATAGCATATTTGCCAAGTAAAATGTAATTGTCTGGTTGATAAGGCCAGAAAACACCTTGCTGATTTGTGTGTCTTGCTCATTGAGTTGTTCCTTAGGAACCTACTCTTTAGTTGACTAGTTCATTTTTTTCAGGTTGACCACTAGGAGGAACAAGAGTTCCAGGAGGGTGCAGAGTTTATCATCAATAGGCATGTATGTGCAACTCTTTTTCTCCTTCAATTTATGTTAAGAGGACAATTCTGACTCTAGTTTGTCAATCTTTCAATCTATGTTGGTTAGTGAGTTTGCCATTTTTTTATGAGGTCGGTCTGAAGTTTCAAGTTGTTGGATTGCCCCATTGGTGGCTGCAAACAAAGTTGAGGTAATTGTCATAAATATTGCTTTTGTTGTGTTCCAGACAGCAGTATTGTTGGTTGTCTAGTCTGGAACCCTTTGCTGTATTTGCTCCATGTCCTCTAGTAATTTTACGTCTGCATCATTTAGTGGAAAACTTAGGGGGTCATTCTGACCCTGGCGGCCGGTGACCGCCAGGGTCACCGACCACGGGAGCACCGCCAACAGGCTGGCGGTGCTCCCGAGGGCATTCTGACCGCGGCGGTTCAGCCGCGGTCAGAAATGGTAAACCGGCGGTCTCCCGCCGGTTTACCACTGCCCTACTGAATCCTCCATCAGACACTCCCTACCGCCATCCTGTTCATGGCGGGAATCCCGCCATGAACAGGATGGCGGTAGGGGGTGCTGCGGGGCCCCTGGGGGCCCCTGCAGTGCCCATGCCAATGGCATGGGCACTGCAGGGGCCCCTTAAGAGGGCCCCGCAAAGTATTTCAGTGTCTGCTTTGCAGACACTGAAATACGCGACGGGTGCAACTGCACCCGTCGCACCTTCCCACTCCGCCGGCTCCATTCGGAGCCGGCATCCTAGTGGGAAGGTTGATTTGCCCTGGGCTGGCGGGCGGCCTTTTGGCGGCCGCCCGCCAGCCCAGGGCAAATCTCAGAATCACCGCAGCGGTCTTTCGACCGCGGTGCGGTGTTCTGACGGGGTTACTTTGGCGGGCGGCCTCCGCCGCCCGCCAAAGTAAGAATCACCCCCTTAGTGTGCTGATTTGATTTGCCAATCCTTGGTGAAGCGCTCAGCATTGTGAGTGGAGACTACTAAATTGCCATGGATTCACTGGGTAGGTACTTCATCATCTTCCCTTTATTGGTGTAGTAAATCAGTTGTGAATCTGTGCCACTGTCTCAAGAGTTCAAGGGTAAAAAGGTGCCTCGATTCAGTTGTTAAATATGGAATTTGTGAGGACGTGTTTTGATGCTGGGTCTAGCATTATGCCCACTGGATCCAAGTTTGAGTAAAACTCAATAATTGCATTGTTATTTCCCACTTGATGATGCATCACGGTCATGATTAAAAGATCCTCTATATTAGAAAGGTTGGCTGCCTCATATGTGCCAAGTATCACTAGAGGTTTCTCACCCTGTGCTTTAAGAGGAGGGTTACCTAGGTCAAGTTTATTACGTTTATGTGGCTTTAAGAAATAGTGTTTGATAGATCGGTTGGACATCTATGATTTCTCATGCCTTTGTATGGCATTCCCCATGGACCACACAGACTGATGTGGGGAACTTTGTACTTTATCTGGGCAGTGAGAAGGAGCTAGTTTTTGTGAACCTGGAGATTTTAGCCACCCTTGCATTTTTATGTCTCATTAGAAATACTCTGGGAGGCAGCTTCCAATTTACTGTAAAGGTGGATCTTTTTTGCTAAGATTTAGGCCTTTTGAATTCTTTTTTTGAATGGCACCCTTTAAGTAAGGGACAATTAGATATTAGCTTGAGCATTGATGGCCCAGGTTACAGCAGCAGCTCCCCCCGCTGGCTTTTGCATCTGTGGTTCATCCACTATCCTGGGAGTGAAAGAGGGCGGACAGGGTTTGGGAGTCGGAAGTTGTCTGAAGTTGCAGCCAAGATGACAAAGGATTCAGGGCCTCATTATGAGTTTGACAGTCTCAGGACCACCTTGCTGGCAGTGGTGGTCATACCGCCGACAGGCTAACAGAGAAGACCGCCAAATTATGACCATGGTAGTATGCCCAACAGAATGCAGCCAAAGCACTGCCAGCACTGTCACTGTGGTCCGACCGCAACGGACGATGGAAGGCACCTGCAGGCTGGCAGATACCCTGTTACCACCAGACAGAGTACACGACAGTACACCAAAGGCGTTTCTGCCGTGGTCGCACTACCACGGAAGCCCAGACAAACAAAAGCTGCATAAAAGTAGACACTCATCTTCAGGAAGCCACATGCACCTGGAGCCGCCAAGGAACCAGAACTACATATCATCCCACTGCTCCTGCTCGCACAAAGACAACAGAATCTTCACTGATGAGGATGACAGCAACCTTATGCACACACACACTCACCTGCTAATGTTGTATATTGTCAATGTATATATATACACACACCCAATACACTATCAGGAAGGGGGTGCGAGGGTGACTACCACATGCTACTACACACTGACACTAACACTCACATACAGCCACACACACAACCGCACATACGCAGTACACACACTACGGCAACCACACACGTCAAAAAATGCACATTTACTCACAGAAACACAGCTCAGGCCCAGTCACACACAATAACACACAACACCGCAACATGCCACCTCAACCACACCATTGTCAATACATTGGCAAGCACTCACTATAGACAGCATCCAGGCACACGTCACACATGCAACACAACCTACAACCAACAGGCAATGAACACAACAGAACCACACAACCAAACAGCTGCCCAGTCGATAAACACAACACACACAGCACATCATAACTTTCATACCATACACTGAACACGCACACAACAAATGACAAAGCCACACAACACTGCAACAAACACAAGTAAACACAAGCACCACTCAATAGCATGACAAGAAAATGTGTTGAACAGCCACATGCCCATCACACAGCACACATTCACTGTGAGACAAAAGCACAGCACACTACCTCACACAATGCCCAAACAATACAGGTAGCACAAACACCACACATACACAAATACTAATCCACAACCTATGTCAGCTAGGAATAACTCCATACTAGGAAAAGAAAAGCATGACAAAGATGTAGCCACAAAACCAACAACAGGTTGGTTGTAAATATATTATAAAATATGAGATAGGAAAATCAAAGGCCGTTGGACAGTCCATTATTTACAGACTACAATACACACAGTGCACATATGTGTACCCCAAACTTGCCTCCTGACTGCCATGTATCCTCCACAGGGAGGGGCATCAAGGGGGCAAGCAGACACCTCAGGGATTATTGGGTGGGGGTTTCTGGTGGAGGGGGGTGGGCTTAGGGTTGGGAGGGTAGCCTTTGGGATGTGGCTTGGGAGAGGGGGATTTAGGTTTATGTTTAGGGGAGCATTGGGGTTTTCTTGGAGGGGTAGACTTCTTGGCAGTCGGAGGTACATGGGTACTTGCAGCGGGGCAGGCCTTGGAGGAGGAAGGGATGGACTTGGGGAGGGAAGTAAAATATTTAGGGGTCTCCCAAGGGGGAAAGGAGTAGGGAACAGGGAAAACTCCTAAAGGAAGTTTTTCTTTGACACACAGGGATGGTCATAGCAAAAGGGTGTGGGTGTGGAAGGAGAGGGAGTGGTTGTAAGAGGTGTTGGTGTGGAAGTCTTGGGTGAATGTTTGAGTGAGGTATGTTTGTAGGTGCTGAGTATGTTGGTTGGGTGAGTGAGGGTGTTTATGCGTCTTGGGATGAGGGTGGGTGGAGGTGCTATGGGATACAGTAGTGGGTAGGTGACTGTCAGTTGTGGTGGTGCCTGCAGGTATGGTGGATGTGCTGCATGTGGGAGTGTCAGTGGTTGTGGTGTCTGTGGGTGTGGTGACCGGGGTGGATAGCTGAGGTTCTGCTGTGGTGCTGTCTGTGGGAAGGATAGGTATAGTGGCTGGATCTGTGAATGTTGGTGCAGTGTAGGCAGGTGTGTCAGATGTGCTGTCTGTGATGCTGGGGATGGTGGGTGTCAGGGTAGGTTGTGACTGTTGCTCTGTGTTCATCTGAATGTTGCTTGTGTGCGGGTCAGTGGTGTATTTTGTGGTGTTTTTGTCTGTCTGAGCCACCCTTGGAAGCTGAGGTGGATGCATGCCTGTCTGTTTGTGTGCTTTGACGGGGTCTAGGAAGAGGGGTTTGGGAATGGAAAGACCAAGGTGGAGGGGGGATGGTTTACAAAGGGTGATTGGCTGCCACCAGTGTGGAGGGCAGAGCCTGAAACGATCTCTGTAGGCCAGCCAGTGCACCGTAAATGCCCTCCAGGAATGCATTACTCTGTTAAATTTGAGTTGCAAGTCCCTGGATAGCATTCATGATGGTCGACTGACCCACAGAGATGGACCTCAGGAGGTCAAAAGCCTCCTCACTGAGGACAGGAGGGCTAATAAGAGCTGAGGCGCCTGTGGCAAAGGAGATGCCTACCTTCTTCGGTGAGTGGGCTTGGCCAATTGGGTAAGGAGCTACAGGGAGGGTGGTGGTATAAAGTGGGGTGGCGGACAGAGATGGTGCTGGGGTGGTCCCAGATGGGTCTGCCACTGCCAGGGAGTGTCCACTAAAGGAGGATTCTGATGATGAAGAACTGGATCATGTCCCTCCCATGGCACTCCCCTTGCCCACCGGGCCACTGGGTCCCTCGGTGTCGGTGGCATCATGACTTGAGCTCCCGTGGCCAGCAGCTTTCACACTCAGCTGTGCCCCGTCTCCTATGCCTGCCGATGCTGATGGTGGAAAACAGAAAGAGAGGTAGGGTCATCCTATTCTTTTCAAACACTTACATCACACTGTACACATCAATCACATTACAACCACTTGAACTACACCCTATGGTAGAACCAGGTTAGTGTCAACATCATGTCATAACTAGATATCACCTATACCCCTACATTATAACAATGTCACATATGGCACACCTACTATACCATCATATCAGCAGAGCAATCACAAAAGCCATTCAATGACAATCTGACCTGGCAGCATTAATCTCAGTCCCTATCCACAGCAACATAGTCAAACAATAACCAAGCAATGGGGAATAGTGCTAACGTTCATTTCAACATATCACATACACAAAATCTACCCATACCTAACTTTGTAGCTGAGGTAATGTACCTGGTAAGGAATCACAACATGTGCCAAACACAAGACAGCATGGTGCATACAGGCCAAAATCCATTCATTTCACAGAGTCCACAACCCTCACTATTGACATATGCAAACATGCATCTATCACACCTGTCTTTTCAAAAACTGGAGTATGATAGAGTCTAAACACATGTCAGGAACACATGGCCCAATAGTCATGTAGGAAAGAATGATACAACTTTGTGGATCTACTCATCTAAGTCATTCTCCACCTGTAAACAAAGTCATGTACACCTACAGGGGCCAACTTAGCCCAAGAATATACCCACAGGCAAGGACAGGTACCATACCATCACCTGAAATATAATGTACACCTGTCATGCCCATGACGGCCACATACAGCACAAGTTATCCTGATGATTGACAACATCTATAGCCCATTATTCAAGGGGAAACATCTCTATCCACACTTCAGACATGAGCAATCTGTGCATGACCATCATAATGCCAAGACACACTTCTGAGCTTAATATGACAGTGACATACACCTTGAGGCAAGCTAAAAGACTGACTACACATACCATTCCAACAACATGTGAAGGTGAAATACAACATCTTCAACACAATTCAGTCTGTACTAACTACAGGATTCCATACACAAATCCATCAAAACATATCCGCAATACCAAAAGTAAGAACGTTGAAGTTACATCACAATGTTGATATATGTCTGAACCTAACAATGTACACATGGTGTAGGCAAAAACCTGTTCAAAGTGTACGAATTACCAAAATGTATTAGCCTATTTAGCATGCTCACAACACATTGGAATTGGAAATTGCTGTGTAATCATTTACCATTCAACAAACATATACATGGTACTAATATTCTTAACACTCATCTCAAATATATGGGTTATACTGGGAGTCTAGTAATACCACCATGGTTTAGTACATGCAGGATGTCCATTCGGAGGAAACAACACACATGCCAAGGTATAGTCCTCACTTACCAATGGGGACACTTCCTAACATGCAAGTGTGGCATGTGAAATGTCAGATTGAGATCACAGCCTCATACTACGTTGCAATCCTCAGGATTATTAGCCATCTACTGAACTTGCAAGACTCAATGTTGCACATAGAGATGGAACAAGGGGCAACTGAATAGACAGAGGGCAAAGCCCAGGATAACTTACCATCAGGATATTGGGAGTATGGATCAGTAGGTGGCAAGGTACAACCAACAGGCACTAAGAGCAGTATAAAGGTACACAAATGACACAGTCACATGTGCAGCATCAATTGCTAATGTACAGAAGAGATGATGTAGATGAGTAATATGTCTCTACACACAATACAATGTCCACACTTCTGTACCAATGTTGAGGACTCCACATATAGGTTTGCCTATGATACAGTTAACCGTTTGCCCTTACCACGTTGTCCCATCTTAGAGTCTTTCACATCATACACTGACTTTGCAGAGGAATGTCAATGAGTTTAGTCAGTCCTCACCCCCTTGTGGCTTCTGTGCTGCCCTCAAATGTCCATCCAACTCAGGGTAGGCTACCGCCAATATGCAGGCCATTGGGGGGTCAAGGTCCGACGGGCACCCCTTTGTCCTTGGGAGGACATTCACAGCTGGGCCTCATCGGTTCTACGGGCCCAGCGTCTTAGGTCCTCCCACTGCTTTCGACAGTAGGTGCTGTGCTGGCTTTGGACCCCTAGGGTTCACACTTTCTTGGCAATGGCACGCCAGATCCCCTTCTTCTGATGGGCCTTGACCTGCATTGATGACACAGACATAAGGACAAAGTCATGCACACATGATCCATTCCAAAACAAGTAGGGTGAAAAATAAGTTGGTGTATGTTGCCAAACATACCATTCCTCACGCTTCAAACTCACTTGCAGGTCACCCTCTGCAGTCAGGCCATGTGTCAAGTGGAGTCAGGCATGCGACATGCATACCCAGTACCAGGTATTGGCTAGAAATATTGGACCTTAGAAATGGTACATGTCTACAACTATTTGTCACTCCGAGATTGATGTTAATGCTGTAATGTGCATATGTGGATCAGGCTACATACATCACACACTACATGTGCACAGAACTAGCTACCCACACATGATAGCTTAACCCTTCATTCTTGCACTTTTGATCTACCTCATCAGACACTCTACCTTTCACACATTGGTATTGCATCGGACTCACATGCTCCACTGGTGCACCATAGAGCTGTTCATACAGAGGTAGGACCTCCTCCACAAGCTTGGCCGGCTCTTCAGGAGAGAAGGCGGGGTCTCTATCGCCTGCAGTATGTGGCATGATTGCTCCCACAGGCAGTGCACAGCAGCTCAGGTCGTGAGGTTTTGCTGGCAGCAGTGTCAGGAGTCAAGTGAGGGATTGTGAAGGAGATGGTGATTACGTCTGCCACGTACATGACTGCCACCACCAGCAAATGTCACCATTGGCCCAAGTCCACTAAAGGCAGCAATGTGTTCCAATGGCAATGTCCACCATGGTTGTAACCACCTACTGGCATGAAGACATCTGCTGGAGGAGTAGGGTCACTTCCTAATGTCTGATACAGTAGGTCAGACAGCTGCCATTTTAGGGCTCAAATATGTATGATGAAGTTATTAAAGTTGCGTCATTTACTGAAACCTCATATCTATGACAATGTGCAGAGTTCATGCTTACTGTTTACAAGTATTCCTGTGCATGTCATTAGTAGAGGAAGTGGAATAAGGTATTTTGGGTTATGTACATGAAACAGTGTTATCACCATACTAATGACAATCTGAAGATGATATAGGTGCAAGAAATATGTCTTTCGTGTCTACAGGGTTGATGTAACTTTCACTGTCAGTGTCATATATCTCCACATAGAGTATATGTGAGGGTTTAGGGGATTATACTCCAGTGCACTTTAATATTTAGCCTCGCAATGTGTTGAATACCACAAATGCACTTTTTCAAGTGACATGATTTTGATATTTGTGTGATGTTGTTGTGATCATACTTATGATGTATAGATTGAGGCATTCACATACATTCTTGTGTTGTCCGACAGAGTTACCCTGGCCTGAGGAGAGCAAGACAACCTCTAGTGTACCATCCACTAGCAGACCTGCAGAGCATAGAGGCACAATATGTAATCCAGATATATCACCTGGATATGCATGCAAATGTGGGTCTCTGTCATCAGTTGGAGGCAGATTTTATGTCTGCCATTCGCAATCCCAACATCATACCTCCCATCTTTCAAGTTATGTCAGTGCTAAACATCCTGGCCACTGTGTCCTTTCAGAATACAGTGGCCCTAACTGCATGGATGTCTCAGCCCATGATCAGTCTAATTTTGAAGGCTGTATTGTCTGCACTGTTAAAGTACCTGGACAGCTACATCAGATTTCCCCAACATGAGGATCTGGCCCATGTGACGGCAGCTATCTCTGCTTTGGGACATATTCCACCTGTGGTTGGAACCATTGATGACACCCATGTTGCCTTGGTTCTCCCAAGTGCAAAAGAACAGGTATATAGGAACAGGAAAAACTTCCACTCCATAAACGTTCAAGTGGTATGTTTGGCTGACCTCTACATATCACAAGTTTGTGCAAGGTATCCTGGATCAGTCTATGATTCCTTCATCATGTGGAACAGCAATATCCCACTGCTTATGACACAACTATACACAGAGAGGGCCTGGCTGGTTGGTAAGTCATGTATGTCATGTGTGTCTGATTCCAGCAACCATATATGTGGATGTCCAAGACTAAAGTATAGATACCTTACAGGGGACTCTGGCTACCCAAACCGTCCTTGGTTATTGACACCAGTGAGGTACCCAACCACACCAGGAGAAATCTGCTTTAATGACATCCACGGTAGGAGAATGCGTATCGTGGACTGGAGTTTTGGGCTCCTGAAGGCAAGATTTCACTGCATAGACAAATATGGAGGAGCCCTCCTCTACGCACCCTACAAGGTATATCAAATAATTGTTGCCTGCTGCATGCTCTACAACCTTGCCTTGAGACGTAAGATACCATTCATCCCAGATGAGGGGGAACCAGAAGATCCTGTGGGTGGAAATGCAGATATGCCACGTGAGGATTGGCATGATGAGGATGAAGCTGGAGAGATCAGGGCAGATGTCATCCATCAGTACTTCAGCTGACCGAAGGTATGTGATGTGATGTTACAATAGAGATTTCATTGGGTATTGTTGAGACTATGCATGCCATATAATGTTCTTTTTACCACCATCAGTGTGGTCTGAAGTGGCTCCAAAGCCCATGACTCAGATGTGCATGCTGAATGTTCCTTCGACTTGTGTGCAGTATTGTAATGTACATAGTCTATTGTTTAGAAAATGACAAATCAATGTCACATTTGTAGTTTTGAATAGACAATGTGATGTTTGTGTTCCACTCTGGCCTATACCTCAACTTTGTCAAGCACAGATTTGCAGATTGGCTTTTTGGCTCATCCTCATTTGGCATTGTCTGACCGTGTTACAGGCTGATGGGAATAGCAGACTGACATGAGCACGGGACATGTATTAGACCAGGTACTATTTTGCATTAGATTTGTGGTATGTGAATTCAATGCCCAGAGTGTCAGGACAGTGGTTTGGAAGTATCCTTTTCAAACAATATAGAAATGTTTGGCAGTGGAGGTGGGTCAAATGGTGGGATGTGTATGTCCATTTGTGTCTGACACATGTCATTGTGTGGTGTCAAGACACTCTTCCATCTATATGTTTTGTGTTGTATTTAACCTAATTTGTGCATAGCTGTCAGTGTGTTTCCTCAATGCAGAGCAATGGGCATGGTTCTGCAGACTGTCACAGGTGAGTGGCAAGCCTTCAAATATCAGACTATTGTAAGTGGAAGGTTCTATGACTGGGGTGATAATTACTGACCTCTGTATGTTTGATGGGGTACGGTCATTTGGGAGGATGGGCTATGGGTATATGATAAGGCTTTAGCTGAACCAATCTGTCTGCCTCCTATGATGGTGATAGACTGACATGTCCCTATATTATGTATTCTGTGGTCTGGTAGTGAAAGACACCTAGGCTGAAACACTAAAGCCCACAGCATGACTTCACAATGTACTGATTGCCATGATCCAAATAAATATGTGGAGATGTATATTACAGGTTACTGTGTCATGTGTATGTTACAATCCCAATGCTATATGTATCGTGGTTGTCCAATACATGTGTGATGACCATAACAGAGGTATAACATTGGAGATGAAGATTTTGGTACAACATTTGTCATACATGACAGTTGTGTATGGTTGGTACACCACACTTATACAGAATCTGTGATTAAGTGGTATCTGTTGGGGAGTGAACAACAAAGTGAATGAACTGAAACAGGAGGGAAATAAAGTTAACAATGAAGGGTTCAGTCATGGGGGATGAAATCATCAGGGTAGCAGCTGCACCATTTGGAAACACAAAACCAGTGTCCTTGCACCATAGAAAAATGCAGTTAGGTATCAGAACAGTCAACAGGGTGTATTTGGCATACACAAGGGGACCCAATCAGGAGAGGTTCACTTCCTGGCAGTGGGTTTAGTCTTGGCATCTGCTCCTCCTGGATGTTTGGATGAATGTCCACATTTGTGGGGGGTGTTCTTCTGCTACAGAGGGTAGGGTGTCTGATGCATTCCCTTCCCCTGGCAGGGCCTTAATTCAACTAGCAGCCACAGATGTTGAGGGGCCTGATGTCTCATGGCTAGAGGAAGAGGCCTGATGTTCGGTGCCAAAGCTACTCATGATAGTGTTGAAGTCCCTCAACACCCCAGCAATGGAAGCCAGGATTGCATTTTGGGCATGTCACTGCTGCATGGCTTCCTGGTGGTTGTCCCTCTTCAGCTGTCTGATCTTCCCCATCATGGTCAGTACCTGGCCCATCATGCCTTGCGAATTTTGGTAGGCTCCCAAGACTTGGGAGATGGTCCCCTGGTCAGTAGTGTCCTTTGTCATGAACTGTTACATGGTAGACCATTCAGTTTGTTTCTCTTTGATTGTTAGTGTTACATGCAAGCCATTTCAATTTTAGTGCAAGGTGAGCTTACTTGACATGTGGCACGGCAGTGAGGGGTATTTAGAGATTTGGTCAGGGGGTGGTGGGTAATTTGGTCATTGGGGTGGGGAAAGGTGATGAGTGAGCATGCAAGACAAAACTGTTTGGTGACATGCATGTTGATATGACTTACCCAACTCCACTCCCTTGGGTATTAATGGCAGGCCCTCAGGATGCAGGATGTCTATGACCTTCTGCTCCCAACTGTGGGGCGTGGAGGTGGGGGCCCAGCGCCAGTCTTGAGAAACACAGGCTGGTGCCTTGATGTCATGAAACGAACCTTCCCCATGAGGTTGTTTCACCTCTTCCCGATGTCCTCCCTTGTGCGTGGGTAACTGCCTACTGAATTTACCCTGTCAACTGTTCTTATACACAACTCCATTTTCTTGGGTATTGATGTATGCTAGAACTGGGCTCCAAAAAAGTATGGCTCTACTCTGACAATTGTGTTTACCATGATGCTCAACTCATCCTCAGTGAAATGTGGATGTGATTATGGGGAAATGGTAGTGGTGGTAGAGACGGAGAGGTAGTGAACATTTTGTTGGAAAATTTATAGTGATGAGGTGTGTGTGCTGTGATGTGAGTGGGTGATGGTTGTTGTGTATTGTGTGGGATACAAAATTGTGTGCTGTGTATGTTGTGCAAGTGTGGGAGGAGTACTGATTAAAATGTCTGACAGTGCCTATTGTTTGTTTTGCTAGTTCTTTTTATCTTTTTCTAGTCTCTGGCTGTGTTTGGTGTTCTGGTTGCAAAGGATTGTGGGTCATATAAGGGTGTGTTTTATAGTGCAGTGTACTGGTATGTCGGGAGTGTGAATGTGTGTCAGGTGTGGGGTATTCAAACTATCGAATGTGGTGTAGTGTTCTGACTGATGTGAGTTCATACAGCCACGGTTTGCACCACCAATGGTTTTCTGCCATGGAGATCTGTGGATCGTAATTAGATCGGTAGATCTTTTTCGGGCTGGCAGTGCTGATGCTTTAACTGCCTTTTTTCCTCCTGTAGGAAAGTACCATCTTGCCTGGCATGGTACCCCCATTTTTACTTGTGTGTCAGTTTGTTTTTGCCTGTCTCACTGGGATCCTGCTAGCCAAGACCCCAGTGCTCATAGTTGTGGCGTGAATGTGTTCCCTGTGTGGTGCCTAACTATGTCCCTGAGGCTCTGCTAACCAGAACCTCAGTGCTTATGCTCTCTCTGTCTTTAAAATTGTCACTGCAGGCTAGTGACCATTTTTTACCAATTCTAATTGGCACACTGGAACACCCTTATAATTCCCTAGTATATGGTACCTAGTGTGAGAAAGTAGCCTCTTTCTAGCCTTGTTACCCCCACTTTTGGCCTGTTTGTGAGTGTATGTCAGGGTGTTTTCACTGTCTCACTGGGATCCTGCTAGCCAGGGCCCAGTGCTCATAGTGAAAACCCCATGTTTTCAGTATGTTTGTTATGTGTCACTGGGACCCCGCTAGTCAGGACCCCAGTGCTCATAAGTTTGTGGCCTATATGTATGTGTTCCCTGTGTGGTGCCTAACTGTCTCACTGAGGCTCTGCTAACCAGAACCTCAGTGGTTATGCTCTCTCATTTATTTCAAATTGTCACTGACAGGCTAGTGACCAATTTTACCAATTTACATTGGCTTACTGGAACACCCTTATAATTCCCTAGTATATGGTACTGAGGTACCCAGGGTATTGGGGTTCCAGGAGATCCCTATGGGCTGCAGCATTTCTTTTGCCACCCATAGGGAGCTCTGACAATTCTTACACAGGCCTGCCACTGCAGCCTGAGTGAAATAACGTCTACGTTATTTCACAGCCATTTTACACTGCACTTAAGTAACTTATAAGTCACCTATATGTCTAACCTTTACCTGGTAAAGGTTAGGTGCAAAGTTACTTAGTGTGAGGGCACCCTGGCACTAGCCAAGGTGCCCCCACATTGTTCAGAGCCAATTCCCTGAACTTTGTGAGTGCGGGGACAC
Organism: Pleurodeles waltl; assembly: GCF_031143425.1. Taxonomy (NCBI): domain Eukaryota; kingdom Metazoa; phylum Chordata; class Amphibia; order Caudata; family Salamandridae; genus Pleurodeles; species Pleurodeles waltl. The sequence continues at coordinate 703,682,433 of NC_090443.1, read as the reverse complement.
CATTACACGCGTGCACTACATATAGGTCACTACCTATATGTAGCTTCACAATGGTAACTCCGAATATGGCCATGTAACATGTCTATGATCATGGAATTGCCCCCTCTATGCCATCCTGGCATAGTTGGCACAATCCCATGATCCCAGTGGTCTGTAGCACAGACCCTGGTACTGCCAAACTGCCCTTCCTGGGGTTTCACTGCAGCTGCTGCTGCTGCCAACCCCTCAGACAGGCATCTGCCCTCCTGGGGTCCAGCCAGGCCTGGCCCAGGATGGCAGAACAAAGAACTTCCTCTGAGAGAGGGTGTGACACCCTCTCCCTTTGGAAAATGGTGTGAAGGCAGGGGAGGAGTAGCCTCCCCCAGCCTCTGGAAATGCTTTGTTGGGCACAGATGTGCCCAATTCTGCATAAGCCAGTCTACACCGGTTCAGGGACCCCTTAGCCCCTGCTCTGGCGCGAAACTGGACAAAGGAAAGGGGAGTGACCACTCCCCTGACCTGCACCTCCCCTGGGAGGTGTCCAGAGCTCCTCCAGTGTGCTCCAGACCTCTGCCATCTTGGAAACAGAGGTGCTGCTGGCACACTGGACTGCTCTGAGTGGCCAGTGCCACCAGGTGACGTCAGAGACTCCTTGTGATAGGCTCCTTCAGGTGTTGCTAGCCTATCCTCTCTCCTAAGTAGCCAAACCCTCTTTTCTGGCTACTTAGGGTCTCTGTCTCTGGGGAAACTTCAGATAACGAATGCATGAGCTCAGCCGAGTTCCTCTGCATCTCTCTCTTCACCTTCTGATAAGGAATCGACTGCTGACCGCGCTGGAAGCCTGCAAACCTGCAACATAGTAGCAAAGACGACTACTGCAACTCTGTAACGCTGATCCTGCCGCCTTCTCAACTGTTTTCCTGCTTGTGCATGCTGTGGGGGTAGCCTGCCTCCTCTCTGCACCAGAAGCTCCGAAGAAATCTCCCGTGGGTCGACGGAATCTTCCCCCTGCAACCGCAGGCACCAAAAAGCTGCATTACCGGTCCCTTGGGTCTCCTCTCAGCACGACGAGCGAGGTCCCTCGAATCCAGCGACTCTGTCCAAGTGACCCCCACAGTCCAGTGACTCTTCAGTCCAAGTTTGGTGGAGGTAAGTCCTTGCCTCATCTCGCTGGGCTGCATTGCTGGGAACCGCGACTTTGCAGCTACTCCGGCCCCTGTGCACTTCCGGCGGAAATCCTTTGTGCACAGCCAAGCCTGGGTCCACGGCACTCTAACCTGCATTGCACGACTTTCTAAGTTGGTCTCCGGCGACGTGGGACTCCTTTGTGCAACTTCGGCGAGCACCATTTCACGCATCCTTGTAGTGCCTGTTTCTGGCACTTCTCCGGGTGCTACCTGCTTCAGTGAGGGCTCTTTGTCTTGCTCGACGTCCCTTCTCTCTTCAGGTCCAATTTGCGACCTCCTGGTCCCTCCTGGGCCCCAGCAGCGTCCAAAAACGCCAAATGCACGATTTGCAACTAGCAAGGCTTGTTGGCGTCCTTTTGGCGAGAAAACACTTCTGCACGACTCTCCAGGGCGAGTGGGATCCGTCCACCAAAGGGGAAGTCTCTAGCCCTTTTCGTTCCTGCAGAAACCTCAGCTTCTTCTGTCCAGTAGAAGCTTCTTTGCACCCGCAGCTGGCATTTCCTGGGCATCTGCCCATCTCCGACTTGCTTGTGACTTTTGGACTTGGTCCCCTTATTCCACAGGTACCCTAGATTGGAAATCCACAGTTGTTGCATTGCTGGTTTGTGTCTTTCCTGCATTATTCCTCTAACACGACTTCTTTGTCCTTAGGGGAACTTTAGTGCACTTTGCACTCACTTTCCAGGGTCTTGGGGAGGGTTATTTTGCTAACTCTCACTATTTTCTAATAGTCCCAGCGACCCTCTACAAGGTCACATAGGTTTGGGGTCCATTCGTGGTTTGCATTCCACTTTTGGAGTATATGGTTTGTGTTGCCCCTATCCCTATGTTTCCCCATTGCATCCTATTGTAACTATACATTGTTTGCACTGTTTTCTAAGACTATACTGCATATTTTTGCTATTGTGTATATATATCTTGTGTATATTTCCTATCCTCTCACTGAGGGTACACTCTAAGATACTTTGGCATATTGTCATAAAAATAAAGTACCTTTATTTTTAGTATAACTGTGTATTGTGTTTTCTTGTGATATTGTGCATATGATACTAAGTGGTACTGTAGTAGCTTCACACGTCTACTAGTTCAGCCTAAGCTGCTCTGCTAAGCTACCATTATCTATCAGCCTAAGCTGCTAGACACCCTATACACTAATAAGGGATAACTGGGCCTGGTGCAAGGTGCAAGTACCCCTTGGTACTCACCACAAGCCAGTCCAGCCTCCTACATTGGTTGTGCAGTGGTGGGATAAGTGCTTTGAGACTACTTACCACTCTTGTCATTGTACTTTTCATAAGAGAAAAATATACAAAACAAGGTCAGTGTATATACACATAGCCAAAAAGATTTGCATTTCCTCTTTTCACTCTTTTCTATGTGCTGAAAAGTACTTCTAACTTTCTAAAAAGTTCTAAAAAGTTTAAAAAGTTTTTTTTCTCTGTCTTTCTAAAAGCTCTGACAAACTTTTTATCTTTTACTATCACTTTAACTCTCTCTAAAAAATGTCTGGCACAGGCCAAAAGGTTGAGCTGTCCAAACTTGCATATGATCACCTTAGCTGGAAAGGAGCAAGGAGTCTCTGCATAGAGAGAGGTTTGAGTGTAGGGAAGAATCCTTCCTTAGAACTGTTAATTAACATGCTTAGAGTACAGGATAAGGCCATAAGTGCCCAATCTGTGGAAAAAGTAGCTAATGGTTCTCAATCTGATCCAGGGACTCCCCCAGGAAAAGATTCAGGAAAGAAACTTCTCAGCCTGCCCATTACTAGACAGTCTAGCATAGTTGGTAATGATGATGAGCCACACCATATAAATAGTGTTGTCTCACATCATAGCAAAAGCATTTATTCTCACCATACTGGTAGTGATGTTTCTGTTAACCAAGCTGTTAGGGTGGCTTCTGTAAGGGACAGGTCTCCTTCTGTCCATTCTCACCATACTTCTGTGTCAAGGCATGTCCCTCCCACCCACCCTGATGACAGATTGTTAGAAAGGGAGCTCAATAGATTGAGAGTGGAACAAACCAGACTGAAGCTCAAGAAGCAACAGCTGGATTTGGATAGACAGACTTTAGAAGTAGAGAAGGAGAGACAGAAACTGGGTTTAGAAACCCATGGTGGCAGCAGCAGTATTCCCCATAGTCATCCTGCAAAAGAGCATGATTCCAGGAATCTGCACAAGATAGTTCCCCCTTATAAGGAGGGGGATGACATTAACAAGTGGTTTGCTGCACTTGAGAGGGCCTGTGTTGTACAGGATGTCCCTCAAAGGCAGTGGGCTGCTATCCTATGGCTATCATTTAGTGGAAAGGGTAGGGATAGACTCCTTACTGTGAAAGAAAGTGATGCCAATAATTTTACAGTTCTTAAGAATGCACTCCTGGATGGTTATGGCTTAACCACTGAACAATACAGGATAAAGTTCAGAGAGACCAAAAAGGAGTCTTCACAAGACTGGGTTGATTTCATTGACCATTCAGTGAAGGCCTTGGAGGGGTGGTTACATGGCAGTAAAGTTACTGATTATGAAAGCCTGTATAACACAATCCTGAGAGAGCATATACTTAATAATTGTGTGTCTGATTTGTTGCACCAGTACCTGGTAGACTCTGATCTGACCTCTCCCCAAGAATTGGGAAAGAAGGCAGACAAATGGGTCAGAACAAGGGTGAACAGAAAAGTTCATACAGGGGGTGACAAAGATGGCAATAAGAAGAAAGATGGTGAAAAATCTCAAGATAAGCATGGGGATAAGGGTAAAACCAAAGATCCCACTTCAAATCTTAAACACTCTTCAGAGGGTGGGGATAAAACAAATTCTTCCTCTTCTTCCCAACCTGCACACATTAAAAAGCCTTGGTGCTTTGTGTGTAAAAACAGAGGCCATAGGCCAGGGGATAAGTCCTGTCCAGGTAAACCCCCTGAGCCTACCACCACTAATACATCAAGCTCTAGTGCCCCTAGCAGTAGTGGTACTAGTGGTGGGACTGCTGGCAACAGTCAAGTTAAGGGTGTAGTTGGGTTCACTTATGGGTCCATCATAGAAACTGGGGTAGTCAGTCCCAAGACAGTTTCTGTCTCACCTAGTGGCATTGGCCTTGCCACACTGGCTGCTTGTCCCCTTACAATGGATAAGTACAGGCAGACAGTTTCAATAAATGATGTTGAGGCCTTGGCCTACAGGGACACAGGTGCCAGTATCACTTTGGTGACTGAAAACCTAGTGCATCCTGATCAACACATCATTGGACAACAGTATAAGATTATTGATGTCCATAACTCCACTAAGTTCCTTCCCTTAGCTATAATTCAGTTTAGTTGGGGTGGAGTTACTGGCCCTAAGCAGGTGGTGGTATCACCTAGCTTACCTGTAGATTGTCTCCTAGGTAATGACCTAGAGGCCTCAGGTTGGGCTGATGTAGAGTTTTATGCCCATGCAGCCATGCTGGGCATCCCTGAGGAATTGTTCCCTCTCATTTCTACTGAAATGAAAAAGCAAAGGAGAGAAGGCCTGAAAACTCAGGATCCCTCTCCAACAACAGGTAAAAAGGGTATCACAGTATCCCCTAACCACCCTACCATTCAGGATACCATTCCTGTGGTGGGAGAAACCTCTCCTGGGGTGGCACCTGTTCCAAGGGAATCATCAGCTGGCAAAGCTGGACTCCCTGAGGTAGAAGTACCTCTCTGTGGGATAACTAACATTGGTGACAAAAAGAGCACCATTTTAGTTAACATGGAGCATCCCTCCAACCCTCCCAGAGAAACTTTAGTGCAGAAACCCTGCACTGCCTCACAACACTTAGGACAGCATCCCTGCCCTAGTGTGGAGCTCATAGGACAGCATCCCTGCCCTGCTCCAACTCAAGAGAAACAGCATCCCTGTTCTCTCTTCCAGCCACATGGACAAAGTTTTTGCCCAGCTATGGCTTTATTGAGACAGCATCCCTGTCTGGCATTTTCATCACTACAAATAGGTTCAGTGGACAATTCCCACTGCTCTAAACTAAAACTTACTGATAGAAACTCTGAAAATACATCTTCACATTGTTGCTTAGCTAAAAAACTTCAAACAGGGTGGTTTACATCCCCACAGGGAAGTAACCATATAATGGATGATAAAGGGAGTAACCAGTCTATTGCAGAGCTACTCTCTACTTATCACCACTTAGACAATAAAGTCTCAACTGGCCAAGGTTAGCCTTATTGTCCTTCGTTTGGGGGGGGGGGTTGTGTGAGAAAGTAGCCTCTTTCTAGCCTTGTTACCCCCACTTTTGGCCTGTTTGTGAGTGTATGTCAGGGTGTTTTCACTGTCTCACTGGGATCCTGCTAGCCAGGGCCCAGTGCTCATAGTGAAAACCCCATGTTTTCAGTATGTTTGTTATGTGTCACTGGGACCCTGCTAGTCAGGACCCCAGTGCTCATAAGTTTGTGGCCTATATGTATGTGTTCCCTGTGTGGTGCCTAACTGTCTCACTGAGGCTCTGCTAACCAGAACCTCAGTGGTTATGCTCTCTCATTTATTTCAAATTGTCACTGACAGGCTAGTGACCAATTTTACCAATTTACATTGGCTTACTGGAACACCCTTATAATTCCCTAGTATATGGTACTGAGGTACCCAGGGTATTGGGGTTCCAGGAGATCCCTATGGGCTGCAGCATTTCTTTTGCCACCCATAGGGAGCTCTGACAATTCTTACACAGGCCTGTCACTGCAGCCTGAGTGAAATAACGTCCACGTTATTTCACAGCCATTTTACACTGCACTTAAGTAACTTATAAGTCACCTATATGTCTAACCTTTACCTGGTAAAGGTTAGGTGCAAAGTTACTTAGTGTGAGGGCACCCTGGCACTAGCCAAGGTGCCCCCACATTGTTCAGAGCCAATTCCCTGAACTTTGTGAGTGCGGGGACACCATTACACGCGTGCACTACATATAGGTCACTACCTATATGTAGCTTCACAATGGTAACTCCGAATATGGCCATGTAACATGTCTATGATCATGGAATTGCCCCCTCTATGCCATCCTGGCATAGTTGGCACAATCCCATGATCCCAGTGGTCTGTAGCACAGACCCTGGTACTGCCAAACTGCCCTTTCTGGGGTTTCACTGCAGCTGCTGCTGCTGCCAACCCCTCAGACAGGCATCTGCCCTCCTGGGGTCCAGCCAGGCCTGGCCCAGGATGGCAGAACAAAGAACTTCCTCTGAGAGAGGGTGTGACACCCTCTCCCTTTGGAAAATGGTGTGAAGACAGGGGAGGAGTAGCCTCCCCCAGCCTCTGGAAATGCTTTGTTGGGCACAGATGTGCCCAATTCTGCATAAGCCAGTCTACACCGGTTCAGGGACCCCTTAGCCCCTGCTCTGGCGCGAAACTGGACAAAGGAAAGGGGAGTGACCACTCCCCTGACCTGCACCTCCCCTGGGAGGTGTCCAGAGCTCCTCCAGTGTGCTCCAGACCTCTGCCATCTTGGAAACAGAGGTGCTGCTGGCACACTGGACTGCTCTGAGTGGCCAGTGCCACCAGGTGACGCCAGAGACTCCTTGTGATAGGCTCCTTCAGGTGTTGCTAGCCTATCCTCTCTCCTAAGTAGCCAAACCCTCTTTTCTGGCTACTTAGGGTCTCTGTCTCTGGGGAAACTTCAGATAACGAATGCATGAGCTCAGCCGAGTTCCTCTGCATCTCTCTCTTCACCTTCTGATAAGGAATCGACTGCTGACCGCGCTGGAAGCCTGCAAACCTGCAACATAGTAGCAAAGACGACTACTGCAACTCTGTAACGCTGATCCTGCCGCCTTCTCGACTGTTTTCCTGCTTGTGCATGCTGTGGGGGTAGCCTGCCTCCTCTCTGCACCAGAAGCTCCGAAGAAATCTCCCGTGGGTCGACGGAATCTTCCCCCTGCAACCGCAGGCACCAAAAAGCTGCATTACCGGTCCCTTGGGTCTCCTCTCAGCACGACGAGCGAGGTCCCTTGAATCCAGCGACTCTGTCCAAGTGACCCCCACAGTCAGGTGACTCTTCAGTCCAAGTTTGGTGGAGGTAAGTCCTTGCCTCACCTCGCTGGGCTGCATTGCTGGGAACCGCGACTTTGCAGCTACTCCGGCCCCTGTGCACTTCCGGCGGAAATCCTTTGTGCACAGCCAAGCCTGGGTCCACGGCACTCTAACCTGCATTGCACGACTTTCTAAGTTGGTCTCCGGCGACGTGGGACTCCTTTGTGCAACTTCGGCGAGCACCGTTTCACGCATCCTTGTAGTGCCTGTTTCTGGCACTTCTCTGGGTGCTACCTGCTTCAGTGAGGGCTCTTTGTCTTGCTCGACGTCCCCTCTCTCTTCAGGTCCAATTTGCGACCTCCTGGTCCCTCCTGGGCCCCAGCAGTGTCCAAAAACGCCAAACGCACGATTTGCAACTAGCAAGGCTTGTTGGCATCCTTTTGGCGGGAAAACACTTCTGCATGACTTTCCAAGGCGAGCGGGATCCGTCCACCAAAGGGGAAGTCTCTAGCCCTTTTCGTTCCTGCAGAAACCTCAGCTTCTTCTGTCCAGTAGAAGCTTCTTTGCACCCGCAGCTGGCATTTCCTGGGCATCTGCCCATCTCCGACTTGCTTGTGACTTTTGGACTTTTGGACTTGGTCCCCTTGTTCCACAGGTACCCTAGATTGGAAATCCACAGTTGTTGCATTGCTGGTTTGTGTCTTTCCTGCATTATTCCTCTAACACGACTTCTTTGTCCTTAGGGGAACTTTAGTGCACTTTGCACTCACTTTCCAGGGTCTTGGGGAGGGTTATTTTGCTACCTCTCACTATTTTCTAATAGTCCCAGCGACCCTCTACAAGGTCACATAGGTTTGGGGTCCATTCGTGGTTCGCATTCCACTTTTGGAGTATATGGTTTGTGTTGCCCCTATCCCTATGTTTCCCCATTGCATCCTATTGTAACTATACATTGTTTGCACTGTTTTCTAAGACTATACTGCATATTTTTGCTATTGTGTATATATATCTTGTGTATATTTCCTATCCTCTCACTGAGTGTACACTCTAAGATACTTTGGCATATTGTCATAAAAATAAAGTACCTTTATTTTTAGTACAACTGTGTATTGTGTTTTCTTGTGATATTGTGCATATGACACTAAGTGGTACTGTAGTAGCTTCACACGTCTACTAGTTCAGCCTAAGCTGCTCTGCTAAGCTACCATTATCTATCAGCCTAAGCTGCTAGACACCCTATACACTAATAAGGGATAACTGGGCCTGGTGCAAGGTGCAAGTACCCCTTGGTACTCACCACAAGCCAGTCCAGCCTCCTACACCTTTCTACTACGCATTTCTTTTGCCACCCATAAGGAGCTCAGAAAATTCTTACATAGGACTGCCACTGCAGCCTGAGTGAAATAATGTCCACGTTATTTCACAGCCATTTTACACTGCACTTAAGTAACTTATAAGTCACCTATATGTCTAACCCTCACTTAGTGAAGGTTAGGTGCAAAGTTACTTAGTGTGAGGGCACCCTGACACTAGCCAAGGGGCCCCCACATAGTTCAGGGCAATTTCCCCGGACTTTGTGAGTGCAGATACACCTTTACACGCGTGCACTACATATAGGTCAATACCTATATGTAGCTTCACAATGGTAACTCCGAATATGGCCATGTAACATGTCTAAGATCATGGAATTGTCCCCCCATGCCAAATCTGGTACTGGGGTGCCAATCCCATGCATCCCCGGGGCTCCAGCATGGACCCCGGGTACTGCCAAACCAGCTCACTGGGGTTTTCACTGCAGCTACCACTGCTGCCAACCCACAGACAGGCTTCTGCCCTCCTGGGGTCTGGGCAGCCCAGTCACAGGAAGGCAGAACAAAGAATTTCCTCTGAGAGAGGGTGTTACACCCTCTCCTTTTGGAAATAGGTGTTAAGGGCTGGGGAGGAGTATCCTCCCCCAGCCTCTGGAAATGCTTTGAAGGGCACAGATGGTGCCCTCCTTGCATAAGCCAGTTTACAAGTGTTCAGGGATCCTCCAGCCCCTGCTCTGGTGCGAAACTGGACAAAGGAAAGGGGCTTGATCATTCCCCTGTCCATCCCAGACCTCTGCCATCTTAAATGCAAAGGTGTGAGGGCACAGTGGAGGCCTCTAAGTGGCCAGTGCCAGCAGGTGACGTCAGAGACCCCTCCTGATAGGTGCTTACCTGGATTAGGTGGCCAATCCTCCTCTGAGGGCTATTTGGGATCTCTCCTCTGGGTCTCTTGTCAGATAATGAATGCAAGAGCTCACCAGAGTTCCTCTGCATCTCTCTCTTCAACTTCTGCCAAGGATCGACTGCTGATTGCTCCAGGACGCCTTGAAAACCGCAACAAAGTAGCAAGACGACTACCAGCATCATTGTAGTGCTTAATCCTGCTGGCTTTCTCGGCTGTTTCCTGGTGGTGCATGCTCTGAGAGCTGTCTGCCTTCACCCTGCACTGCAAGCCAAGAAGAAATCTCCCATGGGTCAACGGACTCTTCCACCTGCTAATGCAGGTACCAAACTTCTGCATCACCGGTCCTCTGGGTCCCCTCTCATCTTGACGAGCGTGGTCCCTGGAACATAGGAGCTGGATCCAAGTGACCCCGACATTCCAGTGGTCCTTCTGTCCAAATTTGGTGGAGGTAAGTCCTTGCCTCCCCACGCCAGACAGTAATCCTTTGTACTGCGTGATCTACAGCTGCTAGGGCTTCTGTGCACTTTTGCAAGGAATCCTTTGTGCACAGCATAGCCCAGGTCCCCAGCACTCTGTCCTGCATTGCTCAACTCACTGAGTTGACCGCCGGCTTCATGGGACCCTCTTCTGTAGTGCTGAGATGACTGCTGGGCTCAGATTTCTTGAACACCTGTTCATGTACTTCTGCGGGTGCTGCCTGCTTTTGTGTGGGCTCTCAGTGCTGCTGAGTGCCCCCTCTATCTCCTCCTCCAAGGGGCAACCTCCTTGTCCTTCCGGGGCCCTTGGACTTGGTCCCATTCCTTTGCAGGTCCTCAGGTCCAGGAATCCATCTTCAGTGCTTTGCAGTCAGTTGTTGTCTTTGCAGAATCTCCTATAACGACTTTAGTGTGTTTCTGGGGAAGTAGGGTAACTTTACTCCTACTTTTCTGGGTCTTGGGGTGGGTATCTTGGACACCCTTAGTGTTTTCTTACACTCCCAGCAACCCTCTCCACACTACACTAGGCCTGGGGTCCATTCGTGGTTTGCATTCCACTTTTGGAGTATTTGGTTTGTGTTGCCCCTAGGCCTATTGCATCCTATTATATTCTACAGTGTTTGCACTACTTTTCTAACTGTTTACTTACCTGATTTTGGTTCGTGTGTATATTTTGTGTATTTTACTTACCTCCTGAGGGAGTATATCCTCTGAGATATTTTTGGCAAATTGTCACTAAAATAAAGTACCTTTATTTTTAGTAACTCTGAGTATTGTGATTCTTATGATAAAGTGCTATATGATATAAATGGTATAGTAGGAGCTTTGCATGTCTCCTAGTTCATCCTAAGCTTCTCTGCTATAGCTACCTCTATCAGCCTAAGCTGCTAGAACACTACTTATCTACTAATAAGGGATAACTGGACCTGGCACAAGGTGTAAGTACCACAAGATACCCACTATAAGCATCCACATTATTTCACAGCCATTTTACACTGCACTTAAGTAACTTATAAGTCACCTATATGTCTAACCCTCACTTAGTGAAGGTTAGGTGCAAAGTTACTTAGTGTGAGGGCACCCTGGCACTAGCCAAGGTGCCCCCACATTGTTCAGGGCAATTTCCCCAGACTTTGTGAGTGTGGGGACACCATTACACACGTGCACTACATATAGGTCAATACCTATATGCAGTGTCACAATGGTAACTCCAAACATGGCCATGTAACATGTCTAGGATCATGGAATTGTCACCCCAATACCATTCTGGTATTGGGGTGACAATTCCATGCATCCCCAGGGTACTGCCAAACCAACTTTCCGGGGTTACCGCTGCTGCCAACCCTCAGACAGGTTTCTGCCCCCCTGGGGCCTGGGCAGCCCGGTCCCAGGAAGGCAGAACAAAGGATTTCCTCTGAGAGAGGGTGTTACACCCTCTCCCTTTGGCAATAGGTGTTAAGGGCTGGGAGATGTAGCCTTACCCAGCCTCTGGAAATGCTTTGAAGCTCACAGATGGTCCCCTCCTTGCATAAGCCAGTCTGCACCGGTTCAGGGATCCCCCAGCCCCTGCTCTGGCACAAAACTGGACAAAGGAAAGGGGAGTGACCACTCCCTTGTCCATCACCACCCCAGTGGTGGTGCCCAGAGCTCCTCGAGTGTGTCCTGCCATCTTGAATACAGAGGTGTGTGGGCACCATGGAGGCCTCTGAGTGGCCAGTGTCAGAAGGTGATGTCAGAGACCCCTCCTGATAGGTGCTTTCCCGACTAGGTAGCCAATCCTCCTCTGAGGGCTATTTAGGGTCTCCCCTGTGGGCTTCTCTTCAGATAATGAATGCAAGAGTTCACCAGAGTTCCTCTGCATCTCCCTCTTCGACTTCTCCCAAGGATCGACTGCTGACCTCTCAAGGATACCTGCAAAACTGCAACAAAGTAGCAAGAAGACTACCAGCGGCATTGTAGCACCTAATCCTGCCAGCTTTCCTGACTGTTTCCTGGTGGTGCATGCTCTGGAGGCTGTCTGCCTTCACACTGCACTGGAAGCCAAGAAGAAATCTCCTGTGGGTCAACGGAATCTTCCCCCTGCTAACGCAGGCACCAAACTTCTTCTTCACCGGTCCTCTGGGTCCCCTCTCATCATGACGAGCTTAGTCCGTGCAACACAGGAGCTAGATTTAAGTGACCCCGACAGTCTAGTTGTCCATCTGTCCAAATTTGGTGGAGGTAAGTCCTTTGCTCCTCACGCCAGACAGTAATCCTGTGTACTGCATGAACTGCAGCTGCTAGGGCTTCTGTGCACTTTTGCAAGGAATCCTGCATGTGCAGCACAGCCCAGGTCTACAGCACTCCGTCCTGCATCGCTCAACTCACTGAGTTGAACACCGGCTTCGTGGGACCCTCCTTTGTAGTGTTGAGACGACCGCCGTGCTCAGTTTTCTTGAACCGTTGTTCAAGTACTTCTGTGGGTGCTGCCTGCTTCTGCGTGGGCTCTCTGTATTTCTGAGCACCCCCTCTGTCTCCTCCTCCAAAGGGAGACCTCCTGGTCCGTCCTGGGCCCGGGCAGCACCCATTTTCCTCAACCATGACCTTTGCAGCTAGCAAGGCTTGTTTGCGGTCTTTCTGCATGGAAACAACTCTGCATCCACCAGCACACCGTGGAACATCTTCTGTGCAAAGGAGAAGTTCCTGGCATCTTCCATTGTTGCAGAATCTTTAGCTTCCTCCACCCCGAGGCATCCATTTTGCACCTTCATCCAGGGTTTAGTGAGCTCCTGCCCCCCCGGACACTTTCGTGACTCTTGGACTTGGTCACCTTCCTGTACAGGCCCTCAGGTACAGGAATCCATCTTCAGTGCTTTGCAGTCAGTTGTGTTCTTTGCAGAATCTTCTATCACAACTTTAGTGTGTTTCTGGGTAAGTAGGGTTTTCTTACACTCCCAATGACCCTCTACACACCACACTAGGCCTAGGGTCCCTAAGGGGTTTGCATTCCACTTTCTTAGTATACGGTTTGTGGTGCCCCTAGACCTATTGCATCCTTTTGTATTCTACAGTGTTTGCACTACCTTTCTAACTGTTTACTTTTCGGATTTTGGTTTGTGTGTATATTTTGTTTATTTTACTTACCTCCTAAGGGAGTATATCCTCTGAGATATTTTTGGCACATTGTCACTAAAATAAAGTACCTTTATTTTTAGTAACTCTGAGTATTGTGATTCTTATGATATAGTGCTATATGATATAAGTGGTATAGTAGGAGCTTTGAATGTCTCCTAGTTCAGCCTAAGCTGCTCTGCTATAGATACCTCTATCAGCCTAAGCTGTTAGAACACTACTAATCTAATAATAAGGGATAACTGGACCTGGCACAAGGTGTAAGTACCATCAGGTACCCACTATAAGCCAGGCCAGCCTCCTACACCGCCCGCCAGGGTCCTTGCGGTTTCAGAAAACTGGCTGTTTTCTTGTGATCTGAGCTGTGTATCTCTTATTACGGCGGTCTGATGACCACCAACATGGTGGTCTTTCGGGCAGCCGCTACCTGAGTTGTCTTACCGTCAGACTCATAATGAGCCCCAAAGTGTGGTTGCTGTTTCACCTTCCCTTATCTTGCAGTGTATTGACTAAATATACCAATGGGAAGGGGCACAAGCATGCTAGAAGATCTCACTTGTGAGTAATCAGCTCACAGTGAGTCCTGCAGGTGGTACATCTGTCTCTCTGATGGTCACTAAGAGTGGCAAGGTAGCAGAGGCAGTGGTGGTGGCAGAGGGGACACCACAAGCAGCATATGCAAACATGTGCCTCGATGTTCTCCTGTGTAAGCCTCAATCGAGTTGTGTAGTGTGGCAAAGGGGAGAGAGGGCAGAGTGAAAGGCCACCAGGAGTCAAATTAAATTTAGTTTTCAAATGCTCTCGGTGGCAGGTGGGGAACGGTCCACAGTGACAGTAAACTGGCAGACACCTTTGTGAAAGCAAACTGCACTGGCCTAAATCTAGCCACATCCGCTCACCCTCAGGTTGCCACCTAGTGCCTATGCACTTACATTCTTGTTGCTTTGCCAGCCTTACCCCACTGTTGGCCATTCAGTTTTCCCCAGAGGCTGAAGAAACATGGACCAAACGGCTTAAGCCTGTAGCTCTGTGTAACTCTGCTCACTTGCCTGTTCATGATTGCACTGTCCCTCACACGCCCTGCTTCTCCAGTCTCATGTCTCTCATCTCACAGTCCTAATGCCAACAAAAATCAATTTCAGAAAACAGGAGGGGTGAAGGCAAAACGTTTGGGGTAGCCCACACCAAGGATGACAGGTCTAACAAATGTCTTGTCTAGTTAGGCTCAACAAGCTTTGTGTTTTTCTGCTAATTCCAATATGGCTAGTTTGCTTAAAAGACATAAGGTGCCTTGTTTATAGTTTGTCAGATGGAATATTCAGTCACCTACATAGTAGATGTCTCATGTGCTGTAGAACACTTGTATTACAGCCTTTAGCAATGGTAATACAGCAGAAAGCATATCCATCACTTTTTGATGGATTATCTAATCAACGAAACTATAAACTAGGCTCAAAGTCTTGTTATTTATGATTGATTACAAACTATTTGAAATTGCAAACTTAGACTGGTCCAGCAGCTTTGTGTTTCCTTTTTCAGTGACCATTGTACAAAGAAAATAGGAATATATGCAAGGTGTTTTATCACTGTGAGTGGCTAGCTGAGAAAAATGTTTTAGACTAAGCAAGTAGGTCTACGGACTGTTGCGCCAACCATTACCACTTCAATAACTGGTTACACCAGTACCCATGTGGTGGTCAGTTCCAGCAATAGCAATGACTCTACTTTTGCCCAAAAGAAGAACAGGCGTATATTCTCCCTAAATCAGAGAACAAGGAAAGCTATTCTCAAGATCAGTATTTCGTTTACTTCACCTCGTTAACTGGTTTCAAAATAACTGCTTCTTCAAATTTAGTGAGCAATTTCAGAGAATACATGGGTTCTCCAAACTGTTTTACCCAATAGAGTTGTATTTTTCTTTGTTTCAAGGGGTTTCTCTAAGACCAACTACAGAATACAGAAAAATATTTTTTCCTGTGGAGCCATATAATAGTTTCCACTACATACCCAGTGGTTTTTATGACAAAAATGTACAAAAAAATTATAAGGACAGAACGAAAAAACACCACAGGGTATTCCTTTAATTTCTTTGGCACACCAAGGTTTACCAATTTCAGTCTCACCACTTTCATTCTTGCTTCTGTTCCATGTTGTTTAATCAAGTTTCTCTACGGGATCCAAATAGGACATTTTGCGACTCCTACAGTCTAAGATGCCACTTACCAAAAACTGTTAAGGAATATCACTCTTCACCCATTGTTCAGGCAAAATGACACAATTTTTGGGCTTTTATCTCTGTCTGTTTAAGCTCTATTCCTAAAACCCCCTCCATTATCATGTTTGCTATTGTCTCAATATCAGACATTAATAGAAAGTTACCTCTATATACACATAACCTTAGACAAAGACTATAGGGAAGAGATGTCCTGGTGGCAAGACAATTTAGCTGCTCTACCATCTTCCCCAGATCCCTGGATCTAGTTTTAGTCAGATGTCAGTCTGTGGAGTTGAGGTCCCTAGATTGTCCAGTACTTACCTGATGGATCATGGTCTGTAATGAACTGTGTCAAGGCACAAACATCTATTGTTTAGAGTGTTTGCAGATCATGTGCAGGCTACTCTGCCTTTCAATTTCAAGAACAACAAGGGACATTTTATTGTACGTTTGCAGATTGTCAATTGTTTTGCAATCCACTCTATAAACCCTGATAGGGCTGACAAAGACATTGTGAGAGTTGTCCTCAGTAATTCTTTTAATTACATGTAGAATTTCTTCCTGAAATTCACATGATTCCGGGGGAGAACTCCTGGTTCCACCATGACAGGATAGTTCATCCAGTAGTTTTCCAAACTGTGAATTATCACTGGGCATGTTGCCAACAGATCTTCTGATCTTAAATTTGAACTTGCAATTGTCCCACTTTTATAGTATCCCCTTGCTCCATTCATGTTCTTGCAAGACATGTTCTTGCATGGATGGTCCTATTTATGGTTTTGCCGGTTTTGCCATGAGCAACAGGTGTGTGCTTCATATTCCTAGACAGAAGGTACTGGTAGTCCTAATTTCACCAAGCTGGATATTTTAGGACAGGTTCTGATCTCTCGTCACAATGATCACAATGGTCATAATATTCCTCACCTCCTTTAAGATCATTACAGCAGGAGTCACAGTATGATATTATCCACAAATCTAAAACTGGTAGCTTCAAATCATTCTAGTAATATTGGTCACTAACAGGCCTTTTACCATCATCAGCTAAGCTCATCTACATCTTCATGGGCTCTGATTACCATCAAGAATTTGAAGTACACTAGTTTAGTGTTTGTTGGTGTATGAAAAGGAGTCACAAACTCAGTTTAGCAAATGTCCCTTCAGTCTTCAGTTCTGAATTTGTTAGCTCATTGGAATCTCAGGGCAAGTAGTTTGGGACTTTTAATGGCTGCATATCAGCTACTGAGCTGGCGTTGATCATTTGGGGATAAATGCATAGGAGAACATCTTTTACTTTCCAAATGTCTGATAGATATCAGATATTACACACTCTAAATCCCGTTATTCTTCAACATGCTAAACGAATTCTACAATTGTTCCAAACATGGCATAGAAATTAGTCCTTAGAATTTCAAAACTAATGTCACTATCTGCTTGATTTAGTTTTGAAAAGGTCTCCAATGAAAATGCCCCAGAAGATTCTACAAGACATTATTCTCCTGCAGGAGTGTTTGTTCTGTTACCAGAGGCATAAAGAATACCTCCAGTAGTTCTGAGTATCCTTATTTTCCTTTTAGTTTAAAGTTGTGTGTAGTGTGGCTTAGAGACTACCAATTTAAGAACTTCCTCTCCTCATCTGTTAACCTTTCAAAATGTTATGCTCATGCATCTTCTCCCACGTTAATCTAATTGGCTTTAACTCTGTCTTTGGCTCAAAAAGAAACAAACACCTTTGGGACCCATTCCACTAGAGGAGAAATAGCCTCAGGAGCCTTAATTGGATGAAACAAGATTAGAGGACATTTTTAAATCGGTTGATTGGCCCAGAGTGTTAACATTCACAGCAATTGTATTGCAAATCTGTGCCTCATGCCTATTTAGTAGCAGTTAATGTGCTTTAAACAAGATGTATTTGAGCCTCTGGTCTTGTAATAAAATGCAGATTTTCCTAGCTAGAATAGTGAAGGACACATCCTGTTTGTATCACTGACATGAAATCAAATATTATCCCTCCATTGTATATCTCTTGTTGGATGTTTTGATTCTCTCACTTTGAAATTTCTCTTCTGTAAATGTTCTTTCTTGATTCTTTCAGCATCAATTGCTGCAGCTTCTGGCTCTTCAAAAGGCTTCATCTCAGCAGGAAACATATGAAACTCAAGTATCCATGGACCTGAATATGTCTGGTGAGTCATCTGAGCCGTTCTAAAGAAATTGTTCTGTTTTGGTTGGGGTTCTTGCGATGATGTTCTCTCATTTCATTGAAGGAGTTTAATTTGTCTTTATGTGAAGAAAAGATGCCATGACTGCTATATATGCATGACTGATTGGTGATTTCAATTTTCCTCAACGTGTAGTTTGTGACCAAGGTGTTGCTGGAAAGTGTAGCTTACTGTGACTCAGGGCAGTTAGATAAAGATAGTAAGTTAAGAAAGAATAATCTGCAACTTTTTGTCTTTCATAAAATCAGACTTTCAACCACTATTCTAGTTAGAAAAAAATGCATTTTCTTTGAAATCCTGAGTGAAAATCCAAGCTGGAGTGTCAGATGAGCGCCTAAGTGAAACTTTTATCATCGCGAAATGATTAGCATGAGTTTAGAAATTATAATGCGTTTACGCTTGTTGCTCAAGATTCCTGAAATTGCACCATTACACCATTTGCATAATTGGACTGCCATTCGTATGCGAACAACCAGAATGCTAGCAGCTTTTTGTTTGCGGCAGATGTGTTTTTTCATACTATTTTTTGGCATGAAGTGCATCATTGAGTCAACACAAACACTCGTTTCATGCTAAAATAATATGCTCAATAACAGAATTGCATTTCACATAATTACCTGTACTTTTACGTGAGTTCCCCATAATTTCATACAATTACGTAAAAGAAAATGTCTCAAATTTTGCACACCTTTTGTCAACACGCACAAAGTAGTAATTTAGTAAGTACCACCAAACACATCAGGTTGTGCTTTCCCACATAGATCAGTGTTGCAAAAATTACTTTCACACAGAAAGTATGCTATGATCACTCCAAACATTTACTAAATAGAGAAGACTTTGTCAAATCATGCCAAATGTTTTCTAAACCTATATATGCAAAGTTTTTGCATATAATAAGCAGGTAGTGACTTAAAAACAGTTGCTTTGAATGAGCAGCATAAGCACAAACATGCATACTGCGTCATGCCTCTGTTTTTTCATGTCAATGAATGAATGATAGGGGAACTCAAAAAGTAGTAAAAGAATGCAACCGTGTCTAGCCAACTTTCGAGTGCTATGATTTATAGAAGTATTGCTCAACTTATGTGATATGATGTAATTTGAGATGCCATCAGTGATATTATCAGTGATGTAACTGAGCATGTCATGAGTGATGTAATATGTGCGGCCATAAGCAGAGCACTGCAGGAGCTTAAGTTATAGTTATCTCAGGTAACTATTCCTACTGAATTTCCCTGGTTTTGTACAAGTGATATGTGAGCCTAACTATAAAGTCCCTGTAACCTTTGTTATTTTCTAAATATTCATTGAAAAAACAAAGGTTACAGGGATGGTATAGGTAGGAAATAGAATGTAAAAAAACATAGAAATTCACTTAAAAAAACAAAGGTTACATGGATGTTATAGTTTGGCTCACATTTTAAATGTACCAAACCATAGAAATTCACCTGTTATAGTTAGAGTTATATCCCAAGTAACTATAACTCGTGAGCCTAATTATACAGTCCCTGTAACCTTTTAATGAAAAGTAATTTTCATTACTATACGTTAATCCAACCACCACCATGCATGGCCTTTGGCCGTGCGTGGTGGGAGTTGGCTGCAGGCCCTGCGGTCAACACCTATCACCACCCAACCCTATGCTGCGCATAGCCTCTGGCCGTGTGCCACAGGAGTTGGCTGCAACCCCTAAAAAAAACAGCTATGCACTGTGGGGGTGGTCCTATGGCAAACCCCTATAACCAGCCACCCCCATGCTGCGCACTGCCTTCGGACATGCACAGCAGAAGTCAGCAGAAACCCCTATAACAGCTCGGATGTGCACAGAGGGGTTGACCCTGTGGCCAACCCCTTGAACCAGCCATCCTCACGCCGTGCACTGCCAAGCCCCTATAACCACCCAATCTTGGCCAAGCATGGCCAGTCCCTGCAGCCAGCACCCCTCACCACCCAACCTCATGCTGCACACACCTTTGTGGAATCGTAGGATGTTGAGCTGATGCCGAAACTGAAACATGGTTCTCCATTTGCAAAGCCTGCAGCTCTTGATATAACACCACATTCTCCCCCCTAAGTGTAACATATACTCAAGTAATCAACTACATAAAAAAATCAAGAAAGCAAATAATTTAAAGGTGCTTTGTTGCTATTTAAGAACTCAAATAGATATGTTCTCATTTTAGTTTCTAAGAACACTAACCATCATTTCTGTGGGAATTAGATCTTTTGTATAATATCTAAAGGCAATTATTTAGGTATTAAAGTTTTGATTACAACAAGGTGACCTCAGGTGTACCACAATTTTGTGATAAATATAGAATGTTAGCAATCTAGTTGTTCATTAGAATACTGTGGGGAGGCAGATGTCAGAAGCACAGGCTTGGATAACTGAGAGCTGGGAGGAGGGTGCAGAGGCAACCATTTGACCATGCTGGGTGGCAGGATGGACAGTGGCAGCATAACAGACCATGGAGGGCAGGGCAAAAGGGGGCAAGGGCAACAAACCAACCATGCAGGACAGGCAATAGAGTCTGTGGCAATATAATAGACCACTGAGGGCAGAAGGAAAAGTCAGTGGCAGTACAACCAACATGATAAAATACCCGATTCAGGCAGGAGACTCACAATGTTTTTAAGCCCAGAAGGGATTTATTTTATCTGTCTCTTGATTAAAATCTCCTCTTTTTCAATGTTAATCAATGGGGAAAATCAATTCCCCAGGTTTTCTTTTAAAATCTCCCTTTTATCAAGTTCAAAATGTGGGCAAGTATGGTACATTGGATCACTGAGGGAAGGAGGAATGGGATAGGGACATGGACTTGGATAACAGAGGACATGAGGGAGATGAGCAGGGCACCAAACTGACCTTACAGGGCAGGTGTCAGGGGTTGCAGCACCCCACTACACTACACGGGGCAAGCCGGATGGCATCGCAGTGCAGTGGACCATGGAAAGCAATAAGGAGGGGACAGGGACATGCACATGGACAACTGAGAGCAGAGAGGGAAGAAGCAAAGGCAGCAAGCTGGCCATACCGGACAGACAGGAGGGATAGTTGCAGCATAATGGACTATGAAGGGCAGGAAGATGGGGTCACAGGCATGACAATGGACCAGACAAGGCAGGAGGAGGGTAGAGGGGACTGCACATGGAAAACGGAGGGCAAGGGATAGGTGGCAGGGCTGGAGCAGCAAGCTGATCTTGGAGGTCGAGGGGTGGGCACTGGAAGCACATCATACCGTTTAGGGCAACAGTGAGACTATAATGGCATATACACAGTCAATGGAAGGAAGGTGTAAGGGGGCCAGGGGCAGCAAGCTGACCACACAGGGCAAGCAGAATGGGCTGTGGCACCACAGAAGGTCATGCATGGCAAGCAGGAGGGTAAGTTGCAGCACAATAGCCTTGCTGGGCAAGAGGGAGGGGGCATGAAAAAAGAACCCTGGAGGTCAGAAAGTATGGGTAAGAGCTGGACACAGACAAGAGAGGGCAGGGAAAGGGCCTTCACAACAGATCACACAGGGAAGCCAGTAGGAGCAGTTGCAGCACAACAAAGCATGGAGGGCAGAAGGGAGTGACAGCAAAATGGACCATGGAGGACAAGAGGGAGGGAATAGGGACACCAAACTTGGGCAAGCAGGGTGGAGGTGGCAGGAACAGGCACAGTCATCTCACCATGCTAGACAGGTGGGAGGGGCAGTGGCAGCTCAACAAAACACACAGGGTAGATAGGAGTGGCAGACTGTAATATCTGGGTTAATTACCAGTGCATTGTGAGGACGCAAGAAATAGTTACTTTAGGGCTGGAGTTATAGTTGCTTGAAATAAATCTTACCAAGCTGCTGAATTCTATGGTTTTGCATGAGTAAATTCAGATCTTAATTATAATGTCGCTGCAACCTTAGTTTAGCTTTTTTTAAATTCTATTTCCTAACTATAACATCCCTGTAACCTTTGTTTTTTTCAGTGAATTTCTGTGTCTTTTTTAATGTAAAGTAATTTTAATTACTATACGTTAATCCAGCTACTGCCAAACACGTCCGAAGGCCCTGCGGCCTAACATCTATAACCACACAGCTGTGAGCGGTGGGAGTTGGACTCTCTGTGTGTGAGAATAGGTGGGGGAGGGTGTATCTCGTATGAGAGTGGATGTGAGAGTGTCTGTCTGGGTGTGAGAGTGGGTGGGTGAGGGTCCGAGTGGGTCTGTGAGTGGATGTGTGATGGTCTGAGTGGGTTGATGAGTGGGTGTGTCAGTGTCTGAGTGGGTCTGTGAGTGGGTCTGTCAGTGTCTGAGAGGATCTGTGAGTGGGTGTGTGAGTGTTTGAGTGGATCTGTGAGTGGGTGCATGAGTGTTTGAGTGGGTCTGTGAGTGGGTGTCTAAGGGTCTGAGTGGGTCTGTGAGTGAGTGTCTGAGTGGGTCTGAAGGAGGGTATATGACTCTGAGTGGGTCTGTGAGTGGGTGCATGAGTTAGTGCTTCTATGAGTGAACAATTGAGTGTATGAATGAGTCTGTGAATATATATATTTTTTTAAAACTTTGCTGACATTTGTGAATTCGCCACATAGTTTCACGGGGGTCACGCTGAGCGTCGCAACATATTTGCAACTATCACCCATGGTGAAAAAAAATGCAAGTTATAATATGGTCCTCAAAGACCCCTAAATCACTCCCTTGGGTTTAGGATGTCTCTACCCTGACCCCTTATACCACTTTTTATTTTATTTTTCAGCCCTGGGGACCATGCCCCATAACCTAAAATGGCAGCCACAACAATATATACATATTGACTGAAAAAAAACAAAGACTACAGGGATGTTATAGTTAGGTTTTGAATTTACTCAAACAAAACCATAGAAATTCCGCAGTTATAGTCAGAGCTCTTTAAAGTGACTATAACTAGCGCCCTAAGGTAACTATAACTCACGCCTTGCCATGCGCATTTTTCTTATCAATAATTTTCTTGCAAATGTTGCAGTGATAATATCAAAATTGCCGTAAACAATCTCACCAATGATATAATATGTGGAGTAATTAGCTGTGCGTGGCAAATACGTGAGGTATAGTTACCTTAGAGTGTAAGTTATAGTTATTTGAAAGAACTCTAACTATAACTTCTGAAATTCTATGTTTTTGTACGAGTAAATTCAGAACCTAACTATAACATTCCTGTAACCTTTGTTTTTTCAGTGAATATATATCAAGTCTTGCAATTCTGCTATTCTTCTTACTTCTTCTCACTGCTTTCACCAAACAGGGACAGGTGCTGATGATGATTGTATGTTTTGGGCAGATAGGAATGAGAAGTTGACCCAACATTTCATTTTTTAGACAAGGTATATTGATTTGTTTGTCATATGGGATGTCCCACAACAGACCTTAAATGCTTTCTTAGTCTAAATATCTAATAATGACTTAAATCTTAAATTCACTTACAAAACAAATAGATAATGGAATTTCTAGACATTCTTGTCACTGTGGAAGATGGGGCCTTACGTAATAGCCTCTATACAGAGAGTACTGTGGGAAATAGCATTTTACATGCCCACAGTCACCATCCACCCAACTTCAAATGGAGTATCCCCTACGGGGAAATGCTTAGGGCCAAGAGAAACAGTAGCACTAACCAGGTGTTTAAGAAAGAACAGGACAAAATTGGTGGGTAAATTCAGATCCAGAGGTCACCTGGGGAGATTGATTAAGGCAAAATGTAAAAAGTTCTCCAATGTCAGCAGGGATAGTCTCCTCATACCAAAAAGTAAGAGCAAGAAGGACAGAGCAGTAAGATTTATTACTACTTTTGATAGTGACTCTAGCTGTGTCAGCAAGATATTGAAGAGACATTGGCATTTGATCATAGCAGACAGTGTTATTAGCAATTTGTTAGGTCCTTGTCCGAAGGAGCAGATCATTAAGAGACATACTAGTACACAGTTATTTCACTAATGATGTAGGCTTGTGGCTAAAGGAACAACAAGTATTTTACAGGTGTTGCAAATGCAAAGCATGCTCCCACAGTACTAACAGGAGAACTTACATTTTGCCCACTGGATAAAAGCTAAAGATTAAGAAATTCATTAACTGTAACACTGATTTTGTGGTGTATGTGCTAACCTGTCCATGTGGGCTGAAATATGTGGGGAGTACGACATTCCCTATCAAGAAGAGAATTCTTGAACACTTGCGTGCAATCAAAAATAATGATCTAAGTTATCCGGTGGCAGGCCATTTTAAGCTGTTGCACAGTGGGATGCTCATGGCATGTCTTTCTTTGGAATTGATGGGGTTGTGCAGAATATGAGAGGAGGAGATAGGGAGCTCACTTTAAAAAGGATGAAATCTGCGTACATTACCATGCTGAACAGTAAATACCCAGAAGGTCTCAACCAAGATGAGGAACTTCATGTGCACATGGGCTAAACTCCAGCGATGTTCATGTACCATTTGTTAAATATTGAGGACTCATGATTCACGAACTACACTCCTGTGATTTGTCCTGTTGCTGAAAGATAGGACTATTATTCTTAATCATTAATGTTTTTCATATTTACAACAGTGTGTGTGGTTGTTACTGCCATCATTACAGGTGCTTCCTTAGTGGTTTGCTACTTTTCAGTTTGCGTGATTTTGTCCAAATATGAAGGTAAAAGCTCCTTTTCCTTCCAACGTTTGCTATTTAACTTTTTTTCTAATTGTCTGACTCCTTCTTTTTCCATTTGTTCCTTTTTTTATTATCCTTTTTAGGGATTCTCCTTTTTTAGGTCCTTATTTTGGGTTCAGGATTAATTTCTTATTTGAATATATTGCTGTAATTATACACCAAGCCACTGGGTTTTGTAATTGTTGTCTTTTATGCTCTGTGATTTATGACCAACTGATTGTGGTCTATGTGACATACATTAGGGATGTTGGCCATTCAGGCTTATTTGGCATTGGTTTTGGGAGTCCTGGTTGATAACTAGTACCTGTCATCCTGTTTGGGTTTTTTGTTTACAAAGTCTGATTCCGTGATTTTTTGTCTTAAAAGTATGACTAATGATACCATGCCGAATTATGATTGTTGCATTATTATGATTTGGTCCCACGCCGAATTATGATTATTGTATTATTATGATGTTACCTGAAAAATAATGTTTGTTAATTTCCTCATATTTCTTCTATGAGCCGGATGGACCTTGTGTGTGTTTTTTCTTTATGTTTACCAAGCAGTTTTGCTCTGTTTAAGGGGATTGGGCACTGATATGTTTTGTAAGTCTTTGACAAAGACCTTCTGGTTGAAAAATGTAAGGCAGTTCATGAAATCTGTCACAAAACTTTCATCCCAGAGCGCTGGATCTTCCTTTCTGCCTATGAATCACATTGGTTCTTTGCAAACTATATATATATATATATGGGAACTCTAATCGTTCAAGCCAAAAGACGAATGGAGGAACAAATTATCAAGATTGAACAACTAACTAAAGATCTTGAAAAGATATCTAATCAACAAGAAGTTTCCAATCAACTAGCTAAAATGGAAGAACGGATCAAATACAAGGAAGATGAAATCAAATCACGCAAAGCACATACGTTTAACAGGGATAAGTTGGACTACGAACATGGACGAGTCTATACATTTGCTCGATAATACGACACTGCAAGAACCAAAGATATGTCTAAAAATGGGGCAGATGGAGCTGTACAACATGTATCCGCTGATGATAGCTCAGAGATAGAATCCTCGGCTGATGAGATACCACGAAGCAAGCTGGATTTTCAGGGGGAAATGCGCCTTATGCAAATGGTCACGCCACCCCCTGGTCAAAACCGCAGAAGGGGCAGAGGAAGCGGAAGACGAGGCGGAGTAAGAAGAAGAAGCAATCAATAATTACAACAGATCTGAACCCCATCTCTACTAGCACATTGAATCATTTGAGTACTGTTGTAAATATCTCCAGCAGCACCTTTACTGACAATCAATTACACATACTTGATTTAGGATTAATCTTCTGCCCAAATATTCAGTGGGATTATGTCAACACTCGAATTGAACTTTACAAATATGTTCGCAAATTACGTCTAATCAAACATTTTTCCAACAAAGACATCAATCGAATGGCAGAGAATATCGACATGAGGGCTATGGCCTCTGGATTCAGTATTGTTGACAGCCCACAACTGATAGCCATTAACGAGCTAGCCAATGACAGTAATGAAGTTGGATGTTCTTCACATGATGATGTAAACAACAGTACTACCACAATTAATTAGATGGGATTCAAAACCAATCTTTATAACAATAGCCATCTAAAATTGCCAAGTAGATTCAATCCTCCATTACCTAGTGGTAATTTGATAGACATATTTCACGAATTGGTAATTAACGATATTGACAAGTTTAGCAGAAAAGGTTCATCCAAGACATCGAGAATGACGAGCAGATCCAACTTTACCCAACAAGATTGGAAAGACCTAAATACGCTGGGATCCAACTCTACAATTGTCATCAAACCCTCTGATAAGGGTGGTAACATTGTCATAATGGACACAATTGATTACACCAAAGAAGAATTTTGACAATTGATGAACACAGATCATTATGAAAAAGTATCGATTAATCCTGTAACTCAGTATCAGGCGACATATCATGAGATGCTTAATGAGTGGTATACTAAGCAATTGATGGACTATGATGAGTTCACTTACTTAAAAATTGATCATCCAAAAATTCCATGCATTTACTTTCTGCCCAAAATTCACAAGAATAAGACACATCCTCCAGGCAGACCAATAGTTAGCATGAATCAGTCGTTACTTGAAAATACCTCGCGATATTTAGATCTGTGTTTATGTACGTTTGTCACTGAACTACCCTCATATCTACGTGACACTAATGACTTTTTAGCCAAAATACATAACATCCCATGGCATAAAGATTACTTATTGGTCACTATGGATGTGGCAACTTTGTACACCTCTATTAAACATCACTATGGGTTACAGGCTTGCAGATATTTCTTGCAAACACGACCCATAGAATTTGTTGAACACACCAATATGCTCCTATCTATGCTACAATTCTGCTTAACCTATAATTTGTTCCTTTTTGATAATGAATGTTTTTTACAAAAACAAGGGACAGCTATGGGGGCATCCTTTGCTCCCACATATGCCAATTTATATATGGGCTGGTGGGAAAAGGAGGTGGCCTGGTCTGAGAATAATAACATCTACATGGATAAAGTGGTACTGTGGGTACGCTATATCGATGATCTGTTCATTATCTGGGATGGCACGGAACAACCATTGTTGGAATATATTAATGTATTGAACAACAATCAATTTAACATTTATTTGGATGCCATTTACAGTAGAGACACTATTGCATTTTTAGATGTTCTATTGAAAGTAGAGAACGATCATCTACAGACCACCATATATCGCAAGCCCACGGCCTGCAACTCCATATTACACGCCAATAGTGGCCATCCTATGGCATTGAAATGGAGCATACCCTACAGTCAGCTATTGCGGGCTCGTAGGATATGTTCGGATGAATATAAATATGAATTTGAAGCTAGAGCAATGGTGGAAAGATTCTTAAGTAGAGGTTATCCTCGTAAAATTTTGATGGATGCACAGCATAGGGTTAAAGGCAAAAATAGAGATGATTTACTTTTCAATAATAGACTAACCAGTAGTGAGCCCAAACAATCACCATCTAGAATATTCTTCCAATATAATCAACAACATGAGTCATTAAGAACTATACTTCAAAAAAATTGGCACGTTTTACAGAATGATTCAATCATCAGAGACAACATGGGCGCACACCCATCCATAACTTTTCGTAAAGCACGCTCATTGGGAGACTATCTAACCAGAAGCTATTTCTCGATGAAAGCCAATACATCCTGGCTGAGCCAAAAAAGTTTGGGATTTTGGAAATGTGGCCATTGCAAGGCTTGCAATTATGCCCAGAATATGCAAAAGTATCAAACCTTTGATGGTCGCCAGTGTGAAATTAAAGATCGAATCACTTGCGATACGGAATTTGTGATCTATGTTATTGAATGTGGATGTCACAAGAAATATATTGGGAGCACCATTCACAAGCTAAAAGTCAGATTTTTACAACACTTCAGAGCCATAAAAAATCAGGACAGGACCTATCCTTTGGCTAAGCATTTTTGGGATATACATAAAGGAAATTATAGCACACTATCTTTTTATGGTATTAAATCTATTAAAAACAACCCTAGAGCAGGCAACAAAGTATTAGAGCTCAGACAATTGGAATCGAAAATGATTTTACTTTTAGGCTCTGAGTCTCCGTGAGGGCACAATCTTGACGCTGAGCTTCATGTCCATCTTAGATGATATTCTAACTTTTTGAATTGTGCTAACTCCTTGTATTGTGCCGATTTAATACAGAAAGATATGTTGAATGGCTATTCAACTCCATAAATAGAATGGTGAATACAATATCGTTTAATGAACCATAATGATGTCTAAGGAGGGAGATGATAATATTACTATGATCAAATAAAATTTTAGAGGGGTATTTATTTTTAAATTTACCTCCATTTCCAACCGTAGGTCTAGAAATTATGTTGAAAAATGGCTTTCTGTTATGTTCTCATAGGTCTGTATTTGCATTTTGGTTTTAAGATCTTATCTTCCTTTTATTTTGAGACATGCAGAATATTGAAGCTATACATATATCTATAGGAGATAGGATGTGAAGCAAAAAGTTATTAATATAGTCCTTTTAGTATTGTTTTTAATATTGAGCTGCACTTTATATGCATGTTTTGCACACTTATTTATTGTATCAATCAGCACTTAGCACTTTACATTTTAAGCCCAGGCCTTGTCTAATTATAGACCAATAACATGTACTTTTAGGGTTAATTAATATACAGATAAAAACGAAGAAGAATCACTTTAGAAGATGTGGACACTAGATAAATATTTAGGTATTAAGTCATAATTCAGGATGTCTTTTGAACTATGGCACTAATGGGATACATACATACCAACTATAAAAATAGTAAAGAAATTGGATATCAACTGTCAAGTAAATAACTCAAAATGAGGTCGTAGACTATAATTGATCGAATGTCTCTTAGATATGAAAACCCATTACCAACATGATGTCGTTTTGACAACATAGACTAGATTGTAATATAAATACAACGTAAGTTATTGTCGCTAGTAATAGATTATAGATGAAAGTGATGAATTGTTGATACACTACATGTGTTATTTTATTTATTTATTTATGTATTGAATAGGATAACTAAAGAGTGACATCGGATTGAATTAAAATTATGTATTGTTTATTGGGGTTTTATCATGTCTTATCTATAAAGTATCTATGTCTCAGTTATGTAAACTATGTAAATTATTTGAAGTAGTTTAACGATTATAGGTGATTCATTCATTAATTGTGAAATTTAAACATAACTCTATATTTAAACATGTTTTAAGATGGCCGCCGCTTTAGTTCACACCGTGGTGTTATGGAAATAAACGAAGGACTGTTAATTTGCACTTAAAAGATGTTGGCTTTGTAGCCACAGCTGTCCAGTAGAAGGGGTTTTGCCGAAACGCGTTGACATCGTATTTCAGGATGCTGTGTCACCTGTATTAAGAAATATCAACTGAATTCGAGCCTGTTGGATGCCAGTTTACTTCACCATTAAAAATTCACTGACGGGATCGGTGCAGCTGTCAGATGGCTAATTGTCCATCTGTTGAAGAATTATATATATATATATATATATATATATATATATATATATATCTATATATATATATATATATATATATATATATATATAGTTTGCAAAGAACCAATGTATATATATATATAGGTATATAGAGACATATAAGATACATAGCAGATGCCAAAGGAAAGCCACTCCCCACCTCGCGATTCTAGTGCCTGAAACAGCTATGCCTTTGTCAAGTAAATGATGCATGCACCAAACACTGTTGAAATAATCACTGTAGTTCATAGACATAGACAACAAGTCAGCATCTATCTTATACTGCCATTTCTTTACCAATTGGTAATTCATCCAATGTTTCTAAGAAAAATCATTAAGTTACTCAATATATTCTTGGCAAATCAATAACATTATAAAACAAAATATAAAAGAATAATACTTGAATTCATGGAACTTAATAGATATAGGTGGTGATTCCAACCTTGGCGGGCGGCGGTAGCCGCCAAGCAGCCGCCATGCGGCCAAAATAACGCTGCCCCCATTCCAACATTCCCGCTGGGCCGGCGGGCGCTAACCATGTTAGCGCCCGCCGGCCCAGCGGGAA
The DNA here is from genome assembly GCF_031143425.1 of Pleurodeles waltl. Classification (NCBI taxonomy): domain Eukaryota; kingdom Metazoa; phylum Chordata; class Amphibia; order Caudata; family Salamandridae; genus Pleurodeles; species Pleurodeles waltl. Next base: position 703,652,717 of record NC_090443.1, on the reverse strand, counting down.
TGAGGCCGCAACGCAGGAGCCGGCACCTAAAGGAGCCGGCGGTGTTGCGGCCGTGCGACGGGTGTAGTTGCACCCGTCACGCTTTTCACTGTCTGCCATGCAGACAGTGAAAAGCAGGCCGGGGCCCTGTTATGGGGCCCCTGCACTGCCCATGCATGACATGGGCAGTGGGCAGTGCAGGGGCCCCCAGGGGCCCCAGGACACCCCTTACCGCCAGCCTCTTCCTGGCGGTGTAAACCGCCAGAAACAGGCTGGCGGTAAGGGGGTCATAATCCCCAGGGCAGCGCTGCTTGCAGCGCTGCCCTGGAGGATTATCACCGCCGGGGGAAAATCGGCAGGAAACCGCCGGCCACGGCGGTGCGACCGCGGCTTTACCGCAGCGGTCAGAATAGTGATTGAAGCACCGCCAGCCTGTTGGCGGTGCTTCCGTCATTCTTGCCCTGGCGGTCCAAGACCGCCAGGGTCAGAATGACCCCCATAGAGAGCATACTATGCAATTTTTATCTTTCAGTCAGGTTAATAATCACTGAAATAATTTATCACATGCATTCATACCATGTCTGCTGTGGGGTGACGATCCGTGTAAAATTACAACACACACATAGTAAAGTACTTGATTCTTTATAATGGATCTAATAGTTATATCATAGATATTAAAAAGAATCCTGTGGGTCACATCTAAATCCATGTCATAATTGGAATAGAGAGGACTAATGTGAACCAACCACAAACAGAGGCAACAATTCGAATTATACAATACAAAGAATAAATGTTTACTTATACACAGGAAGAACCAGAGAGCATGCTTCTTTTGGGAAATGATAAAGGCTTGCATGTAAGATTAAAAAAAGAGATACAAATGTTTTAGTATACTGCATCATCCAACTAATGATCTAATCCTGATAGGATATTTAAAAAAAACGGATATATTCCTAGTTTACATAACTCTTATAATCATAATTTTAACATGAGTACTAATTGGTGCAAACCCAACACAGTGTAATCATCTCCAATCAATACCATAATTTGACGTAGTTGTCCATATCATTATGTTCCGTGTGACCCTCAACAAGTAGTGAACAAATAATGACAAAGGTGCAAAAGTTAGATACAAATTTGTGACTATTAAAAATCTGACTCATAGGGGTGAACACCAGTGAAAGAAGGAACAGAATTATAACATTCATCCCTCTTGTATGCCATTTTCTTCTCAATAGAGTTCAGGACAGTATGTTGAATAACAAAAAAATCAAAACAAGCCCAATCCATTACACTCCAATTGGTACAGCTAATTCTTCATCATTGCTTAACCCGTATGGTAATTTATATTGATTTGGGTATTATATTTTGGCTCCAAAAGTAGCTGTTCTTTTTCCTGATTGCCCCAACTTAGGTTTCTGGGAATGCCTTAAATGCCAACACATGTCAATCATGCGTTATCCCCTTCATGTTTCACATGGAAGAATAGGGCCACATGGAAGTTTGGTTCATTATTTTTCACTGCACATTGATGTTCCAAATTACGTTTTTTAATAGGCGGTTTCATGCTGCCCATGTATTGTATACCACTGGGACAGATAAACCACAAAGTCCGGTGTACATGTAATCAACTCCGATATTTTTATCATTTTGCCAGTTTTACTCTGTAGGAATCCCTGTTGATGCCATGTTTAAATGCTTTACATTACCCACATCTCAAAAATGCAGTGGGGGACTTTAGCCATGTGGCAGCAATGACAGTTGTCTTTATCGAATTTGGGTAACTGTGGACAATAATGTCCTCGATGAATTTGGGTTTTCTATAGACGGATGTTGTCACATTGCCTTGTCTATAACTGGATCACACACTAGTAAATTCCAATGTTTTTTCATGAGGTTCTTTATCCTCTAGGTCGTTCTATAAAATGTTGTTAAACATCTAATGAATTCTCCTGTCCTCACCTACAACCCTTGATTCTGTTCATATTTATTCAAAAATTGTATTCCTTACTTTTTCCCTAAGCAGGACCTGATCTTGTGTTAAATTTTGGTTAAGATCTGAGAATGCATCTTTTGTGGATTCCTCCTTATCTTGAACTTTTCAACAATGTATTTTGTAGTTTTCCCAAAATCTCTACCATTGCAGGAATTACAACGTGCTCTCGGGAACACCCCATATGGGATGTTCCATTTAAGGGAGTCAGGATGGAAACATTTAGCATGCAGTAGACTATTTCCTGCAGTTTCTTTTCTTTGAAGGGATGTCTTGATTTTATGATCCTCTATATGCATAGAGATGTCCAGAAACTCAATCCTTGTTTGACTCATTTGGGATGTAAAAGCCAGATTCAAATTGTTCTTCTCTAATAGGCCAGGGAGGTTTCTCCATCCCAGATCAGAAACAGGTTGTCAATGTACTGGATCCACAGCAAAATATGTTGCATGTGCTTGTCATTGGATTCTACCCAGATCACCTTCTCTCCCCACCAGCCAAGAAATAAATTTAAAAAACTGTGGACAAAGCAGGTGCCCAATTGGTGAAGAAGTGCCAGTATGAGTTGGACGGAAACTTGTTGTTTATGTCTATGAACTACAATGAATATTTCAACAGCATGTGGGGCATGTAGTGTTTACTTGACAAAGAAATTCAAGCCAAAACGCATAGGGGGTCATTACAACATTGGCGGTAAATGCCGCTTACTGCCGTGCAGGAGACCGCCAACACACCGCCACGGCTGCGGATTTTCGCCACAGCTATTATGACCCACAGCTCGGAATCCCCCAAAATTTAGACACCCACACAAGTCTGCCACACCAAAGGTCAGTGATAAACTGGTGATAACAAAACCTCCACCGTCACGCCAACAGGAATACGCCCACACTATCACGACCCACGAATCCACGTGGCGGTCTTTTAACCGTGGTATTCCATTGGCGGTACACACCGCTGCGCTCAAAATACACAGACTCTTACAAAACACATCCACATTGGACAAATCGAAATACACACACCTGATACACATACACACACCACTCCCACACACTCAATACAATATAAAACACACGCCCAAATCACCCACAAACCCCTATGACAAAAATTGAGAAAGAAGGCCAGAGAGAGACACCACCAGAAACAACACTAGCATCCACAGGCACTCAACACCATCACTCACTCAACATCCACGCACCTCACAAAACACACCCCTAAATATCACCCCACACATCACAACACACACCACCCCACACATCACCCACACCACCCCATGGCACCGCAAAGACACCCCAGGTTTTCTGAGGAGGAGCTCAGAGTCATGGTGGAGGAAATCATCCGGGTAGAGCCAAAGCTCTTCGGATCACAGGTGCAGCACACCACCATAGCTAGGAAGATGGAGCTATGGCGCAGAATCGTGGACAGGGTCAATGCAGTGGGACAGCACCCAAGAACTAGGGATGACATCAGGAAGAGGTGGAACGACCTACGGGGGAAGTTGCGTTCCGTGGTCTCAAGACACCAGATTGATGTTCAGAGGACTGGCGGTGGACCCCACCTCCTCCCCCAGAACTAACAACATGGGAGGAGCAGGTCTTGGCTATACTGCATCCTGAGGGCCTCACAGGATTAGCTGGAGGAATGGACTCTGATAAGTCAAATCTTAACTACTTCATCCCCCACCCTACCTGCATACTATCACATACCCTGACCCTCACCCACATCACTCCAACTCCTCACACATGTCCCACTATCACAAACCACACATCCCAACACCAACCCTGCATGCAACACCAAAGCATGGACACCCATCACCAAGGCATGGCAACTGCACATACCCATACACCCCCCTAAACCATTATCACACAAGGTCCCACACAAGAATGCAAGCACTGGGGTAAAGGGTCACCCACCCATTGCACACCATGGCACATACAGATGCAATAATCATGCCTTTACACCCCTGCAGGACCCCTACCTAACGTCACCGGATAGGAGGGTCTAGACATGTCCACTCCACCCACAGAAGAGGCCCACAGTGATGACAACAGCTCTGTCCAACTGGATCTAGATGACCAGCCCGGCCCATCTGGGACCTCGGGACAGTCAGTTCCCCTCACACTGGCACTGGCCACTACAGAGCTTCCCACCTCTGTAAATACCAGCACAGCACCCACCCAGCAGGCCCATACCTCTGTCCCCAGGACACATCAAGCAGCAGTGTGTCCACCACTACAGGGAACCCAGGCTAACCCACCACCCCAACAACACCAGGAACCTGGGGGCAGTGGTAGTGGGCACACGGTTCAGGGGACAGAGGCCCAGGAACACAGGGGAACTGGGAGGGCTGCTGTGCGACAGGGGGAAGACAGGCCCAGGGAACCCACTCTCCACGAAGCTCTCTCCAACATCATGGGAGCCTACCACCATTCCCAGGAGACGATGGCAACGGTACTAGCCAAGTTTCAGGAGACCCAGCGGCTGCAGGAGGAACAGTATTTGGGGTTTAGGGAGGAACTCAAATCCATCAACACCACCCTGGGCACCATTGTAGAGGTGCTGAAGGAACTCATCAACACCGGGAGGGACACTGTGGCACAACAAGGGGCCCCTGACACTAGCCTGGACGACGAACTGCCCACCTCCTCTGCCAGCGCTAGTGGACAGGAGGAACGGCCACAGGACCACGACACCAGCACCCCACCCCCTGCAGATGGAGAACCACCCCACAAACGGTGCCTGAGATCCAGAACAAAGACAGAGAACAATGCCAAGACCCCCGCCAAGAAATGAGACCACCCTGAATGTCATCCTTCTGTCCCACTTTGTCACCCTGTCCATACTCAAACTACCCTGGAACCACTTCCTATGCCCCTTTGGACAATGCACCTGTGAGACTAATAGATTGGACTCTGTCATTGACATTCCTCCACCATCACCCCTGACCAATTTACAACCCCCTCCACTATTTTGCACTTAAATAAACACCCTTAAATCACAAAACAATCTGGAGTCAGTCTGTGCTTTCGAAAATGTGTATTTGCAATAACTGTGGAAAAATGCCATATCCAATGTATTGTCAACATACCTACAGCTCTAGTCCATGCGGAAAGAAAGCAGATGTCACACAGTGGGACCCACATCTGTGAAATTTAAAGGGAAAGTGACAAATCAGGGTCCATACACTGGGTGAAAGTGACAGACAGATGAGAGGTAGAAGAATTAAATCAGATGTAGCAGGCAGTGGTGTCTTCTTACTTGTGTCTCACTGGAAGTATTGCTGAATCACTGTGTTCCTGTTGTCTATGTCCTCTTCTTCTGCTTCCTCGTCTTCACTGCCCACACCCTCCAGAGCTGCCTCAACACCTCCATCTGGACCATCCTCCTGCAGAAAAGGCACCTGTCGTCGCAAAGCCAAGTTGTGAAGCATACAGCAGGCCACGATGATCTGGCACACCTTCTTTGGTGAGTAGAATAGGGAACCACCTGTCATATGGAGGCACCTGAACCTGGCCTTCAGGAGGCCGAATGTCCTTTCTATAATCCTCCTAGTTCGCCCATGGGCCTCATTGTAGTGTTCCTCTGCCCTTGTCCTGGGATTCCTCACTGGGGTCATTAGCCATAACAGGTTGGGATAGCCAGAGTCACCTGCAAATGTCGAGGGACAACTGTTAGACACACACTAACTCTTAAGGACATCCCCAGACCCAGACACCAAGTCACACTGTATTGGGTCCATGTCCTCACCTAGTAGCCCCACACGCTGCCTCTGGAGTTGCCCCATCACAAAAGGGATGCTGCTATTCCGTAGAATGTAAGTGTCATGCCAGGAAACTTGGCGTTCACATGGGAGATGTACTGGTCGGCCAAACACACCATCTGCACATTCATAGAATGGTAACTCTTCCGGTTTCTGTACACCTGTTCACTCCTGCGGGGGGATCAATGCCACATGTGTCCCATCAATGGCACCTATGATGTTCAGGATATGTCCCAGGGCATAGAAGTCACCTTTCACTGTAGGCAAATCCTCCACCTGAGGGAGCACGATGTAGCTGTGCATGTGTTTCAGCAGGGCAGACAACACTCTGGACAACACGTTGGAGAACATAGGCTGGGACATCCCTGATGCAATGGCCACTGTTGTTTGAAATGACCCACTTGCCAGGAAATGGAGTATTGACAGGACCTGCACTAGAGGGGGATTCCTGTGGGATGGCGGATAGCTGACATCAGGTCTGGCTCCAACTGGGCACACAGTTCCAGGATTGTTGTACGATCAAGTCTGTATGTGACAATTACATGTCACTCCTCCATTGTCGACAGGTCCACCAGCGGTCTGTACACCGGAGGATGCCACCATCTCCTCACCTGCCCCAGCGGACTTGCTCTATGGAGGAGAACAGCGAGCAGAGAGTCAACCAACACTGAGGTACATAAACACAACTTTATTCCATAATTTGTGTAAATCGATATATGCCTGTATTAGTGTTTAATCAAGGCCTAGATATGTGTGATGCAGTCAAAATTAATGCCATGTTGCCCCTGAAATGGCGGCTGCCTGACCTCTAATGTGGGTCAGGGGATGTTATGTAACTGCGCTGGCATTGTACACCGTCGCTGTAGGCGGTCGAAGACCGCTGCTCAATCCTGCATTGGTTAACATTGGACCCTATGGGTTCCAGGAGCCAATGACAATGTGCGCCGGCGGTGACGGTACGCACCGCCGTGGACGTCACCGCCATTTTCTGTTTGTTCACTCACTTGATACCTGATCTTCGACAGCAGAGGACCTACACTGCAAGTGCTGATGTGACCTCAGTCTGGAGGAGACAATGGCTCATGTGTCTGGGGAAAGGGCCCCTGCCTTCAGCACGGAGGAGTTGGACAAACTAGTGGATGGGGTCCTCCCCCAGTACACGCTACTCTACGGTCCTCCAGACAGACAGGTATGTACACTGTGAGCATGTCGAATGGGCAATGCCTGTGTGGAGTGGTGTGGATGAAAGATGGGAGGGAAGAATGAGGCACGCATGAAACAACGGTGAGTGCATGTGCGTCATGGCAAGGGTAGGGATGCGGGCCAATGACTGTGACGGTGCAGACAATTATATCTTCTCCTTTTCCCCTGTACTATTTGTGTAGGTCAGCGCCCACCAGAAGAAGGATATTTGGCGTGTCATCGCAAAGGAAGTCCGGACCCTGGGGGTCCACCACAGACGGAGCACCCACTGCCGTAAAAGATGGGAGGACATTCGCCGCTGGAGCAAGAAGACGGCGAAGGCCCAGGGGATGGCCTCCCAACGTGGGAGGGGTGAAGTTCCGGATCCTGGCGGTGGATCGGCGCTTGAAGGCATCACAGCAGCCACAAAGGGGTGAATACACTCTCATTCTGCTGATTAAGCGTGCATTGTAGGTGTCTGGGTGGGGGATGTGGGCTGTGAGTTCCCGTAGGCCATGGTGAGTTTAGTAGGCAAGGTCCCTTCTTAAGGCAGGCCATGTGGCACCCCACCCCACCTGTGTTCAGAGACAACTACACCTAGTCAGGCTCCTGTGACTTCCATGTGTGCAGCAATTGGGCTTAGGTCTTGTACCCCATGTCCCTGTGATTAATTAGGGAACTTAAAGTGCACGGCTTAGTGCATGGGGCTTCTGCGTCTGTAGTGTCCGCCAACGGTAGTGGTATTGCATGCGCTGAACATGTCTTTCTTCTGTCTTCCCCCCCTTTTTGTGGTCTCCCTGTTCTTGTGTGCATTAGCATCATCAGGCAGAGGAGCAGTGGCACTGGAGCGGGAGGGAGCTGCATCCCAAATGGCCCTGGAGGGTGATACAACAGAGTCAGAAGCCACCAATGGGACGGAGGGGGAGGGGAGCTCCACGGCGGGGGCAGGAGCTGAAACCAGTGACAAGGACTTCTCCTCTGATGGGAGCTCCCTTGCGGTGGCGGGCCCCTCTGTGCCCCCCTCATCTACAGGTACAGCCGCCACCCCCCCTACCAGCACCGCCCTCCCAGCAGCCCCTCAGCGTGTTCCCCATGGCCGCTCACCCAGGAGGGTGGGCATCTCCTTTGCCCAAGGCACCTCAGCCACTGCCCCTGTCAGCCCTGCTGCCCTCAGTGAGGAGACCATTGACCTCCTCAGGTCCCTCAATGTTGGCCAGTCTACCATTTTGAATGCCCTCCAGGGTGTAGAGAGGCAGCTGCAACAGACTAATGCTTACCTGGAGGGCATTCATTCTTGTCAGGCAGCCCAACAGCAAGCTTTTCAGATTCTGGCCTCAGCACTGATGACAGCCATTGTCCCTGTGTCCAGCCTCCCCACTCCAACTTCCTCCACCCAGACCCAAACACCTGTTCCTCAGCCTATCCCAAACACACCATCAAACCAGCATGCACACACCTCAACACACAAGGGAAGCTCAGGCAAACATAAGCACCACACATCCCACAAGCACTCACGCAAGCATCATACCCATGCAGACATACCAACATCCACTGCCTCCACTGTGTCCCTCTCCTCCTCGTCTCCCTCCTCCTTCCCAGTCTCATCTCCACTCACACCTGCTTGCACTACATCTTCAGCCACTACCTCTGTCACCAGCACACCCACCACCACACCCCGCTCACTTGCACTCACCACCCCCACTACCATTCACACATCCCCTGTGTCCTCTCCCAGTGTGTCTGTGAGCCCACCTCCCTAGGTACACAAACGCAGCCACACACCCACCCAACAACCATCCACCTCACGACAGTCTCCAGCGCATGCACCTTCACCCAAAGTCAGCAAACGTACACCTCCTACAACCACTACCTCTTCTCCACTCCCAAACCCCCTCCATCTACCCGTCCCAGTGTGTCCCAAAAACTTTTCCTGTCCAACCTTGACCTCTTCCCCTCACCTCCCCCTCCCCTTCAGTCCCCTAGGGCCCGCCTTTCCAGGTCCCAACCCAGCACCTCAGTCACAACATCTGCGGGAACAGTGGTGCGAGTAGAAACCGGCTTCTGGTGTGCGCCAAGCAGCAGGGCAGCCAGTGTGCCAAGGAGCCAGACCAGGGACAGTCCCCCACCTCAAAAGCACAAAAAGTTGGCCACTGCCCGGCGGGAGAGAGGCAAAACATCTACCACTAAAGCCTCTCCCAGGAGTACAGTTGGGAGTGGGAAGACAGCTGCGCCACCATCCAAGGTGGGGAAGGGGCACAGAAAAACAGGCAAGTCACTGAAAACCTGCACGACGGACAACACCGCCACCAGCATGCTGAACAGGACATCGCCGCCACAAGCACCACTGCCAAGGACACCTCCGCCACCAGCCCCGCTGAACAGGACACCGCCGCTACAAGCACCGCTGCCAAGGACACCGCCGCCACCAGCACCGCTGCCAAGGACACCCCCGCCACCAGCCCCACTGAACAGGACACCGCCGCCACAAGCACCGCTGCCAAGGACACTGCCGCCACCAGCACCGCTGCCAAGGACAACGCCACCACCAGTCCTGCTGAACAGGACACCGCCGCCACAAGCACCGCTGCCAAGGACACCGCTGCCACCAGCACCGCTGAACAGGACACCGCCGCCACAAGCACCGCTGCCAAGGACACCGCTGCCACAAGCACCGCAGTCAAGGACACCGCCGCCACCGCCACAAGCACCGCTGCCAAGGACACCGCCGCTACCAGCACCGCTGCCAAGGACACCGCCGCCACCAGCCCCACTGAACAGGACACCGCCGCCACAAGCACTGCTGCCAAGGACACCACCGCCACCAGCTCCGCTGAACAGGACACCGCCGCCACAAGCACCACTGCCAAGGACACCGCCGCCACCAGCACCACTGAACAGGACACTGCCGCCACCAGCACCGCAGGCCAATGAGCGCCAAAAGCTCCGATGCTACTGATGCCGCCACGAGCAGGATGAAGCACTCTGGGCACCAAGCCCCCTCCATAACCAGTGGAGATTGACATTCATTACCTCAGTCCTTGGCAGGATGAAGCACTCTGGGCACCAAGCCCCCTCCAGAACCAGTGGAGATTCACATCCACTACCTCAGTCCTTGGCAGGATGAAGCACTCTGGGCACCAAGCCCCCTCCGGAACCAGTGAAGATTGACATCCACTGCCTCAGTCCTTGGCAGGATGAAGCACTCTGGACACCAAGCCCCCTCCAGAACCAGTGGAGATTGGCATCCACTACCTCAGTCCTTGGCAGGATGAAGCACTCTGGGCACCAAGCCTCCTCCAGAACCAGTGGAGAAAGGCATCCACTACCTCAGTCCTTGGCAGGATGAAGCACTCTGGGCACCAAGCTCCCTCCAGAACCAGTTGAGACTGTTATCCACTTGTGAGACTGTGGCTTTGCACTCCCCAGGATGCAGCAGTGGGCAAACCACCCACTGTAAAGACTTGTGAGACTGTGGCTTTGCACTCCCCAGGATGCAGCAGTGGGCAACCCACCCACTGTAACGACTTGTGAGACTGTGGCTTTGTACTACCCTGGATGCTGCAGTGGGCAACCCACCCACTGGAGAGACTTGTGAGACTGTGGCTTTGCACTCCCCAGGATACATCAGTGGACATGGAGCCCCCTTGTGGATCTGGCGTCGTGCACTCATCCAGCTGAGGTGCCCCCCCTTCCCTTCCCCCTGAGGTGCCTGCAGTGTTCTCTCCGTTTTGATCGGGTATTGAGTGTGGGCCTCACCCATGCATTTTGGGCCCAGTGGTCCACGGACGTTAATGGTGGAATACCTTGGACTTGTATTCTTGGTGTATATATTTGTTTATAGTGTAAATATATATATATTTTTTTGATTACTGTATTTTAATAGATTACAAACGTTCAACTCATTTCCTTTTGTCCTTGCATTCTTCCGGGGGGGATTGGGGGTTGTAAATGTGATGTATCAACATGTACTTGTGTGTGTGTTGTAGTGGGTGAGGGTGGGGGTGGGAGTGTTGCGTGTTGCATGTGTGTGTCACCCTTTTTTCCTTCCCTGTGTCATAGGTGCAATACTTACCGTGGTCTTCGCCGTCGTCTTTGATGTTCCTGGTAGAGGAGCAGGAAGACAAAGGCTGGGAGTATCTGGAGCTCGGGTTCCATGGCGTCCTGATTCCTCATGCTGTGTTTTTGTATGCGGTGAATCTGCCCCGGAAAAAGGTGGCGGATTGGACTGTTGTAATACAGTGGGCTGAACCTTGTCTTCCGCCTGTCTGTTGGCGGTTACCGCTGCGGTGTGTGTTTGTACCGCCGTGGCAGTCGGAGTGTTAAAGTGGCTGTCTATGTTGACGGTTTCCGCCACAGTCGTAATTCAATTTTTTTACCGCCGGCCTGTTGGCGGTTTTACTGCTGCTTTAACACCGACTGCCAGGGTTGTAATGACCACCATAGTGTGTTTTGATTTAATAATGAACCAGAATTCCTGAATTTGGTGTGCTGCATTCATTCTTGAGCCACAAATTGCATGAGGATTGAATTTCTCATATATATATATATTTTTATATATATATATATATATATATATATATATATATATATATATATATATATATATATATATATATATATAGGGAGTGCAGAATTATTAGGCAAGTTGTATTTTTGAGGATTAATGTTATTATTGAACAACAACCATGTTCTCAATGAACCCAAAAAACTCATTAATATCAAAGCTGAATATTTTTGGAAGTAGTTTTTAGTTTGTTTTTAGTTTTAGCTGTGTTAGGGGGATATCTGTGTGTGCAGGTGACTATTACTGTGCATAATTATTAGGCAACTTAACAAAAAAAATATATACCCATTTCAATTATTTATTATTACCAGTGAAACCAATATAACATCTCAACATTCACAAATATACATTTCTGACATTCAAAAACAAAACAAAAACAAATCAGTGACCAATATAGCCACCTTTCTTTGCAAGGACACTCGAAAGCCTGCCATCCATGGATTCTGTCAGTGTTTTGATCTGTTCACCATCAACATTGCGTGCAGCAGCAACCACAGCCTCCCAGACACTGTTCAGAGAGGTGTACTGTTTTCCCTCCTTGTAAATCTCACATTTGATGATGGACCACAGGTTCTCAATGGGGTTCAGATCAGGTGAACAAGGAGGCCATGTCATTAGATTTCCTTCTTTTATACCCTTTCTTGCCAGCCACGCTGTGGAGTACTTGGACGCGTGTGATGGAGCATTGTCCTGCATGAAAATCATGTTTTTCTTGAAGGATGCAGACTTCTTCCTGTACCACTGCTTGAAGAAGGTGTCTTCCAGGAACTGGCAGTTGGACTGGGAGTTGAGCTTGACTCCATCCTCAACCCGAAAAGGCCCCACAAGCTCATCTTTGATGATACCAGCCCAAACCAGTACTCCACCTCCACCTTGCTGGCGTCTGAGTCGGACTGGAGCTCTCTGCCCTTTACCAATCCAGCCACGGGCCCATCCATCTGGCCCATCAAGACTCACTCTCATTTCATCAGTCCATTAAACCTTAGAAAAATCAGTCTTGAGATATTTCTTGGCCCAGTCTTGACGTTTCAGCTTGTGTGTCTTGTTCAGTGGTGGTCGTCTTTCAGCCTTTCTTACCTTGGCCATGTCTCTGAGTATTGCACACCTTGTGCTTTTGGGCACTCCAGTGATGTTGCAGCTCTGAAATATGGCCAAACTGGTGGCAAGTGGCATCGTGGCAGCTGCACGCTTGACTTTTCTCAGTTCATGGGCAGTTATTTTGCGCCTTGGTTTTTCCACACGCTTCTTGCGACCCTGTTGACTATTTTGAATGAAACGCTTGATTGTTCGATGATCACGCTTCAGAAGCTTTGCAATTTTAAGAGTGCTGCATCCCTCTGCAAGATATCTCACTATTTTTTACTTTTCTGAGCCTGTCAAGTCCTTCTTTTGACCCATTTTGCCAAAGGAAAGGAAGTTGCCTAATAATTATGCACACCTGATATAGGGTGTTGATGTCATTAGACCACACCCCTTCTCATTACAGAGATGCACATCACCTAATATGCTTAATTGGTAGTAGGCTTTCGAGCCTATACAGCTTGGAGTAAGACAACATGCATAAAGAGGATGATGTGGTCAAAATACTCATTTGCCTAATAATTCTGCACTCCCTGTATATATATATATATAGAGAGAGAGAGAGAGAGAGAGAGAAAGAGAGAGAGAGAGAGAGAGAAAAAGAGAAAGAGATAAGGAAAAAAGCCCTAGGCTTAATTTTATATCACCCTTATCCACCAGGGTTTCTCCTAAGTGGCATTCTTGCTTCATCATAGGGTTCCTCCCATTCCGCTACAGAGGTGTGCGTGCTGCAACTTGCTAGTTATGCGGGAGCACTGAGTGGTATGCTCTTAATGATAAAAATAATAGGAGTAGGAGGGGTTTTATTTCTATACAGTGAAAAGCAAACAAAATACCTATGTGGTAGGTAAGTGCTAGTTAAATTTGTCGTCCAGATAGTATGATTAAAAATTGTGCGGAAAGTAGAAGGTATGGGTAATAATGTCCCTGAGAGGCCCCAGTGATGTCCCTGTAAGTGACTAGACCTGATGGGATGCCTTCATGTGAGCGAGACTACAGGCATGTCTACCACCGGAGGACCTATAAAGCATATCTTTTGATTCATATATGTGATTGAGCACTGAAACCAAGTAAGTGCTGCCATTTATTAATATGCACAGCACGTGCAGTAGTTTTGTGCCAGTATGAATTTAGGAGTTGAATCAGGGAGTAGAACCTTTGGTCCTGAAGGAAAACCATGGATTGGCTTGAAACATGTAAAATCATAGAAGGGAAGGAACATCATTTCCACGTAGAACAGAATATATATATATTAATATATATATTAATTAATATATATATATTTATATATATATATATATATATATATATATATATATATATATATATATATTTATATATGTAAATATATATATATCAACACCTTCCAAAGCGATACCCATGGGGGATGGAGTGTGTGTCAGCGGAGTGCACCTGTGAAACATCACATAGCAGGAAGAAATAAATTGCCCTGACTCTGACTGGAAATTCAGGAGGATTTACTTAAAGAAACAGACGCATTTCATCCGTCATGTCAGCCTTGATCACTTGCCCTTTTAAGTAAGTACACTGTGTTTATACAAAAAAGATGAAAAGTGAAAAAGCACTCACCCTTTTACATTTTGTCAGCGCCATTTTGAAATATACATAAATCACGTGGATATGTACAAAATAGGTTGTTACAACATTCCTGGCTCCAACGATGTTACATAGACATGAGGAATAACTAATATTTTAAAAAAACAGTTATGTCCAAATACCTCAGATCTGTCCAATCCACAAATGGTATTGTATTCAAAGGTCAATTATATAAACAAAACCCCACCTTTTCCAATGAAGGCAGAGTGCTCAAGTGAACATGTGCATTCCAGGAAAACGTATAATCATTAGTCGTGAATGCATCATATTTCCTGTATCGAAATAGGAAAAATAATGCAGAGATTAGGTACCTCTCAAGTGGGCTCCCTCTACATAAAAATGAGTTAGAATACAGAAGATATCCTTTGAATCAGACCTACTATGAAAGGGGAAAAGTATTAAAGAAATACATGTAGGAATTTAAATACTAGCTCCCTTGAAGCGACAAGACATGACATGTATGTGCCAATCCAAGTGGATTGTCTCATTTCGTATAGGATCCATATGAGATACGGTCCAAGTGGGAGAGTAGAGTCCCTTGCTGTACATGTGAAAAGAAAATCAATCTCACACCATACGTTCTCATGTTGAAAACAAATGTAAAGCACATGAATTTAAGGTGCCAGGCAGCTTCATAAAACCACACCCTTGCAAGCACAACCCAAATCAAAACACAAAAATAAGAATAGAATTATTTGAACCAAGAACTTTCCTATCTGTGATAGTGCAGAACCATGTGTACTCAAAGAAAGGGTAGGGGACCTCACCAGACACTCCCCAACAGGATGCCCCTTCCTTTCCTCTTGTAAAAACTAACAAACTCAACACAAATGGCAGAGTTAAAACATGCTGCAAGGACAGAAAACAGCAAGCCTATCAACATTTGACAAAGCTAAAGAGGTAAAGGAGTAAGCTACACCCCAGACAAGTAAGCAAACTATCTCAGTCTCAAGAGCACTGTACTCAATAGATTGTACTGGTCCCATAGTATTAAATAACACAAATGAACGAAGATAAAGACCAAATGCATGATCAAGAGCATGTGCCCAACCGTACAGATAATGTAAAATGACATACATAACTTAGAGCAGCTTCGAGTACATGTCATGTAGTAAGTCTCAAGATTAATGACTTGTGATTCCCTCTGTCTCATTTTAAGGGTGCAGTTACCAACTTTGGGATAGTATAACACTAGTTCAACCTCATAGTACACCAGTTAGGTATGATCCTTGTTATGTTTCTCTTCAAAATGTATGGCAACTGGATTTCTGCCATCACAATGATCAATAGCCCTTGTACCCTTTTCTTTACCATATGCACAATACTCCCTATGTACTTCAGTGGGCAAGGACACTCCAGATTATATGTAACAAATTGAGAGGTGCAGGTCAGAAGCTGCTTGATTCTACAGGTTTTACACTCAATGACCGTATACTAATTTCACAAGTGTCTATTCGTAGAGGCTTTACATCTCCCACAGGGGAAACATCTCTGAAGGCCATGTTCCTTGAGACCTTCGTTTACAGCAATATCATTATGAATGAGGGAATCCCTGAGGATCCTAGCCCTACGATACGTTATTGAGGGTCTCTCACTAACCTGCATGCCTACTATACAATCACTTTTCAGAATGGTCCAATGTCTTAGTGGTTTGTCTTGAGTGGATGTTGTGTTCTAAATAGAATGGTCTCTTTGTCTACTAGCTATACATGCCTTGTAGCTTTCTCAAGTACCCACAAGGGATAAGCTTGTTCTTTGACTCTGGACACTATCCTTTTCTGTTCCCGTAAGAAGTTCTCCCCTGTACCACAGTTTCTTTTGGTCCCAGAGGAGTTCTCCATAGGGGATGTTCCACTATTATTTCCCAGGGTGTCCACTCAGAGTATGTAACAGGCTGTTACCAGCCATAGGTTTTCTGTATAGGTGTGCCCGTGTCTCTCCTTCTGCAAACTCTACCATCACATCTAAAACTCAATTTTGGTTTTACTGATTGTGTGTGTGAATACCAGATTCAAAGAATTATTACGTTTGGCACAAAATCTTTTGCACTCCTTTCACATCTCTTCCAAATGATAAAGAGACCATCAATATACCTAAGCTAGAGTACTTGTTCTAGGTCATTGGCTCGGAAATCATAATCAAAGACCTGTTCCTCCCACCAGCCCAGGAAGAGATTTGCTAAGCTGGAGGCAAACATGTCCCCATCCCGGTCCCCTAAATCTGTCTGTATAGCTGAACATCAAAATGGAATATATTATTCTCTAAACAGAGTATGATCATGTCATCATTCATGAGAGTATGGTCCAGGAACCTGATGGGTTTCATCCTTAGGACATGTTTGGATGCTGCTATTCTTTTTGCATGCTCAATGATAATATAAAGGGAACTGATGTCCAGAGTCATAAGGAAAAAGTCAGATTCCCATGGTGTCCTATTGATCTTACCTAGGAAGTTCTTAGTGTCCTTTACATAGGAAGGAAGCTTCTCCACAATCTCTCTCAGTACATAATGTACATATTTAGACACATTCTCAGTCGCAGTCTCTCTTGATGACACTCTAGGTGTACCGGGAGGATTTATAGGATCTTTGTGTATTTTGAGGACCAAATAGAAAATGGGGAGTTGAGGGAACTCTTTCCTCAAGAAACAATATTCCTCCCAACTAAGAATTAATTTGTTCTTCCATTTTGTCAAATTTCTCCGACAGGGAGGTGATGCTATTTGCGTACACAGACCTATCCACTGTTTCATATAATATTTCCTCACCCAGTTGTCTATGTGCCTCATTTAGGTAATCCTCCCTCTTCATTATGAATATGTTGCACCTTTGTCAGATGGGCGAATAATAATACTGTCATTACTTGCAAGATAATTTATAGCCACTAACTGTTCAAAGGTAAATTTTGTATTACTTTGTAAATGTGATCTTGAGGTCATTAATTACTTGTGATTCCCTCTATCTCATTTTAAGGGTGCAGTTACCACCTTTGGGATTGTATAACACTTACTCTATCGCATAGTACACCAGTTTGGTATGATCCTAGTCATGTTTCTGTTCAAAATGCCTGCAACTGAATTTCTGCCACCAGAATGATCAACAGCCCTCATATGATCTTGTACTCTTTTCTTTACCATAAGCACCGGTCTGTCTGATTCTCTTGGTATTAGCATTGTATGTCAAAATAATTATTTTAGTGTTTTTTTCTTGAGTGGATGTTGTGTTCTTGAATCAAATGGTCTCTTCGTCAATTAGCAATACATGTGTTGCAGCTTTCTCAAGTACCCACAAGGGATCACCTGTTTGTTTTGGTTGCCATTTAAGCCCAGAGTCCCCAAGATGTGCAGCAAAACAGAGAGGGTTGAGCAGGAATACCTCTGTTTTATCTTCATTAAGGGTGTTGCCTGAGACCCATGAGAAGTCCTCTATCATGCTTATGAATGCAGGAATCATTTGTTCTATATCTTCAGAGAAGACAAGTTTGTTGTTAGCATACACTGGGGTCTTACAAGTTTTGGAACTGAAATCGAAGCACTTGATTCCGGATGAGGAATCGATTAAAAGAAATATTGGGTTGATAGCATCTATCATTCACAGATTGAAATCATGGCAATCCTCAGGTCATCTCAGCTCCAAAATTTATAAGGCACTAGTCTTCCCCTTGACACAACCAATCTCACCTACTAAATGGACTAAAAAGCTTGGCTCTGAGGGCCTGTCCCACATCTCAAAAAAGGACTGGTTAACAGTGGGTAAACACACTCTCTGTAATAAGATTTCTCCCACACTGATTCAATCCAAATTCTTCTCAATGAACCTTCTACACTGGACTCCAGCAAAACTACATAGGAGACTACGATAAATGCTGGAATTGCAAATTTTCTCCTGGGTGATATGAACATGTGCCATTTCAGTGCCACCTTAAGAATACTTTCTGGTCCTCTATTCAGAACCAACATAATTCCCTGTTTGCAAAAGCATTTACTTTGAGCTTCCTGCTGGTAGTACTGGGACCATGGAGCAACCCAGATATATTTAAGCTTATTGACAATGACATGGCACTACTAGATCACCTTCTACCAATTGTGATCAAAGTTATTCTTTCAGATTGGAAATGTTTTGATCATGTATTCTATCACACACAGTGGACATGGGTGACATATCTAAGAGGTGCACACAAACTAAGTGAAACAACATATCTTATGCCTAGGATTTCGAATACAATTTAGCACACATTAGACCAATACATGGACCAAGATGAGAATGTTCGTACCGAAACAGACACTCAGAGTATACCCCCATTCCTTTAGGGCTTAATCCTCATGCCCATTACAGTCCCCACTATGGTCCCCCCGTCTCCCTCTTTCCTCTTCTGCCCTCTACACCTCTCAACTGTTTGTTACCCCCTTCCTTTTGGTTCTAGTTATCAACAATACACAAACATATGGGTTATTTGGTTTTAACTCACCAGAAAGTTACACTATCCACATAAGAATAGGCCCCAGATCTAATATGTCTATCTGTATAAAAGCTCTGACTACTTACTATGTCATTTTGTGGTGTAAGGTGTAGTTAGAGACTGGCATACCTGCCTATCACGAACGGACAAATGTATCACTTTAATTGCGTACCTTGGATGCTTGGCTCTCTGTGTACCATTTATTGCTACAAAATACCCTAATAAAAATAAATCAATAAAAATCATTTTCTTCAGTTGCAGTACCTGTGAGGCACCCATTGTATCTGAATTTACTCCGAGTTTAGGTATATTTATGACTGTTTGGGGTCCTTTTTGGTTGCAGTTTGTTTAGAAGTGCAATTTATGAAAAAAAAATGGGCTTAAAATTCTGCTCATGAGGATATATCCCTCCCTAAACCACATCTGACTCATCCTCCCCATTTTCATGTCACTCCCTCACATGTTATCTACTAAACCAGATACTTACATGTGGGCAGAGTTATTTTCACAGAAAAGGATAGGAGAGGCAGAGACAGAACCTCCGCACATTGGTTTGTGAACAGCATTTTGTAGTACATTACTAGTTCTATTGTACCACTACTAAGTGAAATACAAAATTCAATTTGTGAAAAAAGGCCTAGGGCTTTTTTTAATTTCCATTAAGATAACGTTATTTGGTTAATATATTTGGTGTTGTGTTTTATTTTCATGTTTGCATTCAGGGATGAGGCTTCAAATTTCAGTTATCAGAATACTTTATTTTAGAATAAATTACTTTTAGCTAGTCTAGGAATATTCTGGCTATTTTTAATTTATACTGCTTCATCTAAGTTTAATTTAGCATTTTTTTAGAGTGTGCTAGTGCGTTTGTTTGTATATGTTGTCAGTGATGCATACCAGTGTTTCATTACAGTTTAATGTTTTTATCGTATTTAGAGTGTATAGGGAGGCAAAATGGTAGTTTGTTGTTAGATTAGAGGAAAGTACATAAATTCATGGGCATAGATTTATTATTACAACAAATTTTACAAACATAGGGGAAGCGCTTACATTTTGTAGGTTGACTAATTTACTTTTCTAACTCCAGTCCTACTAGCATGGGTAAAGTACATAAATACTGGGGTGCGCATTTAGGGGCAGATTTATTCCCTGCACCACTTAGAACCCCTACCCCCACCATGTGTGCACCGTATTTAAAATACGATGCACCATGGCAGATGGTAGGGAACAATAGTGTAATTTCTCATGATGCTATTGATGTACTCTGCAGGAGTAGTGCCAAAATATTGGCACTACTCCTGCAGGGTACATAGGGCCCCATTCTAAAGAATGGAAGCCCCCTTTTAACGCCTGCTATTGAGCAGACATTAAAAGTGCCGTAAAAAATGGTGCATGGAAATCTCATAGATTTCCTTATGCTATTTTTCCGGCTTCCCTAATGGGAGAATGCCCCCTTTGCATACATTATGCCTGGCGCAGGCATAACGTAGCACAAAGGGTTACAGAGTGCCGCAATACATGCATTGCGCCACTCTGTAAATAGGGCACGGGGATTTCGGCCCCGTTGGGCCACATAAATGTCAAAAGTAATGATGTTAAGGTGGCACTAGAGCAGTATAAATATGGTCCCTAGTACTCTTACTCCAGTCACAGAAATATTAAGGGCATTTAATATATTTGAGGGCCAAATTCGATATTCTAACACCAGTCTCAACAACAATGAAAGGAAGACGTAAACTGAGGGGTCATACCTAGAGATCAAATTTGTGATATATGTTGAAAAAACACAGATAAAAACTAAGAGCCTCATTATGAGTTTGACAGTCGGATGAGCTAACCACCAAACTCGCGGGGAGGACACTGCTGTCATGCCAGTGGCATTCTCCCTGTCACATTACAATGTTCCAGTCGAGCTGACCGGTAGCAACAATGTATTATGATGTTCCTGCCGGGCTGACCGGTGGGAGCAGTGTCACAGTATTAGCCTCGGCTCCTTTAAGGAAGCTAAGGCCAATACCATAGCACACCAGCACTCTCTAAATGCACACTGTCTGCAAAGCAGACAGCGCACGTCATTCCAAGGGAGCTGGGAAGGGGGGCCCTGCACTTCCCATATCATGGGGAGTGCAGGGGCCCCCTTTGGCCCCCAGCACTGGCTTCCACAAGCCTTTTCATGCAGGGTCCCTGCCATGAAAATTCTAGTGAAAAGTTGAGGTGTAATCAGCAAGACCGTGGCTAACCACAATTCCAACTGCCGTCAGTCCGTCAGGAACCATGTTCCTGGCAGGGACAGCAGTCCACTGGCTGTCTAACCACCAGGGTCGTAATGTGGTGTCCGGACCTCCTGAAGTGAGCTGGTCCGACTGTCACCACCAGGCTGGTGGTCTCATGCGACAGCCTCACAATGAGTCCCAAAGTAATGGTTTTAGCTTAAACATTTAAAGCCAGTGAAATTCACCAGTTATGGACATTAATTCATATAACATAAGCCATAACTCAGAGCCTATGGCATGTTTTACTCCTCTAAGCTGTTTTTGTGTATTTTTTTTGAACATTTGTATTTAATTTCACATATAAGACCATGTGAGTTATAACATGTGTTTTGGCCTTTTATAACCAGAGCTGGTGAATCTCAGTGGTTGTATGCATTTGAACCAGCACAAGAAATCAGTTCTTAACATAGGTTGTTTAAATTGAACTTCATATATTTTTTGTACTTAGTTCCCAACCTTGGGCATAAGGCCTGCTCACAGGTCTGGCCATGTCCCCATCCCACTGCAGGTGCACAAACTTCACTGTTTATAGAGGATAGGCACATGCATGGCTTGTGACCAGGTCCTGTGACCAACCTACTGTCATCCAAGCAGGCCAGGTACTCATAGTGTTTGCTTCCACATCTTTTATATTGCCTGAAACTTGAAATCAGAAGTAACCAATCAAGCTCAAACCTGCGGTAGAATCCAGCACCTAAAATGGCGGCTCATGAGTGGCCTACCATTTTCAGTGCTTTTTTCTCACTGATGCTTTGTATTTTTTTGCCCAGGGGTCAGTCACGTTGAGAGAAGACTCTCATTGCTGCTGAATGTTTTTTTTAATCTTGTGTGAAACTTGTGAGCAAGTCAGAGCTGACTCGTGAGTTTTAGGATGGAGGCAATAAACATTTTTCACAACAAATGCAGCCGCTCACATTTTGCAAAAAATTAAAATGTGATTGACAGACTTTTAAGTCATCACGCATGAGTTAGAACAGTAGAGATGCATATTTATGTCTATGTATATGTATCTGACCAAAGACAAAAGGCAGAGATATTGCTTTGGAGAAATTTGTAGGAATATTAGCATGCCAGAACATAGCTGACTGAATAGGTGGACTGCCCATGGTAATCTAATGCAGATCTATTCACTTGGCCATTAGTTATAGGCAACTCAAAAAATTTTGTGTCATTTAAAACACCATCTGAACCATGACTTTACACTGGAGACGACTACTTTGGAGTAATAAAATTTCCATGAACAAATTAACGTGTACATATATATATTTGGGTTCCTTTACTGTTAGAAATGTAAACAAGCAATATTTCACAAAAAAATATAATTCAAGAATGCTAAGAGCAAGTTATTAATAAAAAAAAAATCACCTACATGCCAACAAATGTTTTACATATTTAAAGCCTATCCGTTCAAAACAACAATAAAATCCACAAACCCATAAAAAATAACATGCTTGTACTAACAAATACTTTAATGTAATTATTTTTTTCTTTTTGCATTTTTCAACTAAACAGTAGTTGTTTACAATGCAAACCTCCTCCCACAAAAAATGGAACACAGACTGTATTAAACCCCCCCCCAAAAATGTTGAAAATGTAAACCATTAAATAATACTATAAGGCCTAAACAACTGTCTACCCATTTTAAGCTCCAAAGTTACCTACAGCCCATTGAAAAAATTATCAGCAGAACTTGTACTCATAAAAAATTGCAACCCCGCATTTAAATATATAACAAAGTCCCAAAAACATATATTACAAAGCAAAATTCAAGAATGTAACCCGAAAAATATGTTTTGACATCAATGTCAAAATAAAACTTTACCCGTTCAATCTTTTTATATTTTTCATACAATATTTTAAATTTAGAAACTATTACTACAGAATACGTAAACAAATCCAAAATAAAAATAGCAAGCAAACCATAAATAGTTTAAATAATTATTAAAACATGCACAAAATAGTAATAAATATATGCAATACTATCTTAATGTACAAACTATGGGGGTCATTCCGACCCCGGCGGGCGCCGCCCGCCGGGCGGAGACCGCCAGAAGACCGCACCGCGGTCAAATGACCGCGGCGGTCATTCTGACTTTCCCGCTGGGCGGGCGGGTGACCGCCTAAAGGCCGCCCGCCCGCCCGCCCAGCGGGAAAGCCCCAGCAACGATGAAGCCGGCTCCGAATGGAGCCGGCGGAGTTGCTGGTGTGCGACGGGTGCAGTGGCACCCGTCGCGATTTTCAGTGTCTGCTAGGCAGACACTGAAAATCATTATGGGGCCCTGTTAGGGGGCCCCTGCACTGCCCATGCCTGTGGCATGGGCAGTGCAGGGGCCCCCAGGGGCCCCACGACACCCGTTCCCGCCATCCTGTTCCTGCCGGTTTTTACCGCCAGGACCAGGATGGCGGGAAGGGGGTCGGAATCCCCATGGCGGTGCTGCGAGCAGCGCCGCCATGGAGGATTCTTTGGGGCAGGGGTAAACCGGCGGGAAGCCGCCGGTTGCCCTTTTCTGACCGCGGCTTTACTGCCGCGGTCAGAATTGCCCATGAAGCACCGCCAGCCTGTTGGCGGTGTTTCCGCGGCACTCTGCCCTGGCGGTTTTCAACCGCCAGGGTCAGAATGACCACCTATATTATTCCACACATATATTTGCTTCATTTTGACATACATTGTTACTACGGTAAATAAAATGCTTACCTATGATATCATGACTTATGATAATTTTGTCATCACTATGTCATTATTGCATCACAACATGAAAAATACTATGTTCAAGTAATGCACCAACAAAAAAAAATTATTCCCTTAAAATTTTATACAAGGGCAAGTTAGTTAAGAAGAAAGTACCTTAAGAAGAATAATTGCAAAATCTGACGAACACTGTATGCAAGCATCATTGCTAAAACAAAATCTGTCCCATAAAATGAAAATATTAAGCTGAGAAAAGGTATGAGTTGCAGCTGACACTAGCTTCACTATACTGATGGGGTCAAATATTGCAATTAAATGCTCTTTTTTTAGGACCTCTTGTGATTAATGTTTTACCATCTATTGGAAAATACCTGTAACTTTTTTACATAAGTCTAAAAGTCCTCACCCTTTCAATAAAGTTTTTTTAATGAGTCCAGGTGTTCACATTGCAGGAAGGCTCCCCTCGACTCCAGTTTCTGTCCACAACAAAATGTTCAGTTTCAAATTGTTCCCTGGGTTACTTGCTAGGGGCCTCAACTCCCTTTGTCACATAAGCAGGCAGTAAAAATGTTGACTTGAAGCTAGTCCTATTTTAAGTGGGTAGCCGCAGGTTCCTCAGTCTCCAATATCAGCTTCATTCCATAGTAACATAATAGAAATTCCACAGGTCAAGTAGGCTCCACTCACAGGAGCAAAACACCTATTACCTTCGGGTCAGGATGAGATTAGACTTAGGAGGAGCAAGGGTAGCCTTTCATTTAAAAAATAAAGACAGATATGGATTCACAATTAACTTTAAAAGTCTCAGCCCAAGATATAGAAAGCCTGTGGATAGCAAGAAGAAAATAATTATTTTCTTCTTTGGGCTCAATCAATCCATAAATCAAATCCCTGCTTAGGGGTAGGCAAGTTAGACAATTTAAAGGCTCAAATTAATCTGCAAGTTGTAAGGAAGTCTGCAGGAATTATTTTAAACTTCCAACACTTCTCCACTCATGAGTTATAGCAAAGCAATTGAGTTACTACTCCCGGGTTATATGTTTTAGCAAAAGCTACCCAGAGTCACTTTAACTATGTAAAAACAACAATGCAGGATCTGCTACCTCTCCCACTCTCCTCCCTACTTGCTAAACACCTGCGAAATCCTACTTAGTTACTCCCATCAAGTATCAAATAAAGTCTATCTCAAAGTCAAAGTCTATCTCAAAGTCCCTCCATGCTGTGTATGTTTAGACCATTCTTAGATGGGGCTCCCTTCTCAAAATGGACTTTGGGCCTCATTACGAGTTAGGTCCGCCAGACCACCACATTGGCGTCTGCCAAAAGACCGCCATGTTGACAGACTGCTCTATTTCGAGTCACAGTAATGCACACACCACATTGGCTGCATTTGAAAACAACACAGCTGACACACATTCACACAATCGACACACTCAACACACATACAAACCACACTATAAAACACACCCCTTCACACACCACAATCCTTTGCATCTACATGCCAAACACAAGCCAGAGCACTGCCCAAAAAGTTCACCACCTAAAGATTAGGCACCCCTCTAACTTGCACAAAGCACATATCCCACACCCTCAACACTCCCTCACCACACGTATTGCACCTCTACACTCCATGTACTCTCTGTCACCTCCTCATTACACAGCACCTAACCATTAAATCCATTTTTCATGTTCATTTACACCTCGATGTTACCACAGAAACGTCCCTGTTTCACAGATGATGAGCTAAGAGTCATGGTGGATGAAATTATCAGAGTAGAGCCACAACTATTTGGAGCCCAAGTCTAGCAAACCATTATTGCTAGGAAAATGGAAATGTGGCAAAGGATATTCAACACAGTGAACTCTGTAGGCAGCTACCTGTGCACAAGGGACAACATCAGGAACAGATGGAATGACCTCAGCTGAAAGGTTCATCCCATGGCGTCAAGGTACCAGATTGTGGTCATGAAGACTGGCGGTGGTCCCCCACCTCCACCCCTAAAACAAACTTGATGGGAGGAGAAGGTTGTGGCCATCCTGCATCTGGGGGGCTTTACAGGAATACCTGGAGGAGTGGAGTTGGGTGAGTCACAAAAATGAAAATGGCATGAAAATCTATTGGCATGCATGCTCAATGATCACCACTTGTCAGCTACTATATCACACCACTCAACAGTTCAGTATCCACCTGTCTATAGAGCCCCATCTGGTCTCCAACATATCAAGTAGACTCACCTGGGGAAACAACATCTTTGTAGAGTGGGTGTAGTACAGGGATTGACAGCAGGATTGACAGCATTACAAGTCCCAGCAGGCACTGTTCCGCATTACTAAAACCAGAACAGTGTAGCCTAATCCAAATTTCCCCTTGTTTGTCAAATCCCCAATGGAGTTCACGCACCTCTGAGGATGACATCAGTATAGTGTGTGTCTGTGTAGTACAGGCAATGACAGGACTGCTAAGGCCAGGAGGCACTGTGACTCTCAATACACACTGCCACTATTGTGTGCTCTGCTACGATGACCATTTTCAATCTAATCAGCCATACAACTTCATTCAACTGAGGGATCACAACTGTACAGTGTGTCGGAAGGCAAGCAATGGAGGGACTGCTAAGGCCAGCAGGCACTGAGACTCTAAATACACTCTGCCACAACAGTGTGTTCTGCTACTATGACCATTCTCCAGCTAATCAGCCATACAACTGCATTCACCTGAGGGGATCACATCTGTATAGTGTGTGGGCAGGACAGGCAATGACAGGACTGCTACTGCCTGGAGGCACTGGGACTCTCAATACACTCTGCCACAAATGTGCGTTCTGCTACTATGACCATTCTCCATCTAATGAGCCATACAACTTTACTTACCTGAGGGGATCACAGCTGTATAGTTTGTGGGTAGGACAGGGAATGAAAGGACTACTAATGGCAGGAGGCACTGGGACTCTCAATGCACACTGCCACAACTTTGTGCCTTTCCTACTACGACCATTATCCATCTTATCAGCCAAAGAAGTGTATTAACCTGAGGGGATCACAACTGTATAGTGTGTGGGTAGGACAGGCAATGACAGGACTGCCAAGACCAGAAAGCACTGGGACTCTCAATACCCTCTGCCACAACTGTGTGCTCCCCTACTATCACCACTCTCCATCTAATCAGCCATACAAGTGTACTCACCTGAGGGGATCACAACTGTAAAGTGTGTGGGTAGGACAGGCAATGACTGGACTGCCAAGGCTACGAGGCACTGGGACTCTCAATACACTCTGCCACAACTCTGTGCTCTGCTCATATGGCCATTCTCCATCTAATCAGCCATGCAGCTGTACTCACCTGAGGGGATCACAACTGTATAGCGTGTGGGTAGAACAGGAAATTACAAGAATGCTAAGGCCAGGAGGCACTGGGACTTTCAAAACACTCTGCCACAACTGTGTGTTCTGCTACTATGACCATTCTCCATCTAATCAGCCATGCAACTGTACTCACTTGCGGAGATCACAACAGCATAGCTTGTGGGTAGGACAGGAAATGACAGGAATGCTAAGTCTAGGAGGCACTGGGACTCTCAATACACTCTGCCACAATAGTGTGTTCTGTTACCATGACCATTCTCCGTCTACTCAGCCATACAACTGTACACACCTGAAGGGACAGCAACTGTATTGTGTGGGTAGGACAGGCAATGACAGGACTGTTAAGGCCAGGAGGCACTGGAACTCTTAATACACACTGCCAAAACTGTGTGTTCTGCTACTATTACCATTCTCCATCTTCTTAGTCATACAACTGTACTCACCTGAGGGGACCACAACTGTATAGTGTGTGGGTCGGACAGGCAATGACAGAACTGTTAAGGCCAGAAGGCACTGGGATTCTCAATATACACTGCTACATTTATGTGCTCTCCTACTATGTAAATACCCCATATACTCAGTCATACAACTGTACTCTACTGAAGGAATCACAACTGCATATTGTGTTGGTTGGACTGGCTATGACAGGAATGACAAGGCCAGGAGGCACTGGGACTCTCAATACACTCTGCCCAACTGTGTGCTTTCCTACTGTGACCATTCTCCATCTAATCAGCCATGCAGCTGTACTCAACTGAGGGGATCACAACTATATGCTGTGTGGGTAGAACAGGAAATGATAGGAATGCTAAGGCCAGGAGGCACTTGTACTTACAATACACTCTGCCACAACTATGTGTCCTGCTACTATTCCCATTCTGCATTTAATCAGCCATGCAATTTTATTCACCTGAGGTGATCACAACTGTGTAGCGTGTGAGTAGGACAGGCAGTGACAGGAATGCTTAGGCCTGGAGGCACTGGGACTCTCAATACATTCTGCCACAACTTTGTGTTATGCTACTTTGACCATTCTCCATCTAATCAGCCATACAACTGTACTCACCTGAGGGAACAACTGTATTGTGTGGGTAGGAGAGGCAATGACAGGACTGTTAAGGCCAGAAGGCACTGGGACTCTCAAACTACACTGCCACAACTGTGTGCTCTCCTACTATGACCATTCTCCACCTACTCAGTCATAAAACTGTACTCACCTGAAGGGATCACAACGGCATAGTGTGTTGGTTGGACTGGCTATGCCAGGACTGGTAAGGCTAGGAAGCAGTGGGACTCTCAATACACTCTGCCACAACTGTGTGTTCTGCTACTATGACCATTCTACATCTAATCAGCCACACACCCTTTCTCGCCTGAGGGGATCACAACTGTATAGTGTGTTGGTAGGAGAGATAATGACAG
Organism: Pleurodeles waltl; assembly: GCF_031143425.1. Classification (NCBI taxonomy): domain Eukaryota; kingdom Metazoa; phylum Chordata; class Amphibia; order Caudata; family Salamandridae; genus Pleurodeles; species Pleurodeles waltl. The sequence continues at coordinate 703,624,341 of NC_090443.1, read as the reverse complement.
GAATGCTAAGCCAGGAGGCACTGGTACTCTCAGTACACTAACCACAACTGTGTGTTCGGATACTATGACTATTCTCCATCTAATCAGCCAAACAACTGCCCTCACCTGAGGGGATCACAACTGCAAAGTGTGTGGGTAGGACAGGCAGTGACAGGAATGGTAAGGTCAGGAGGCACTGGGACACTCAAAACACTATGCCACAGCTGTGTACTCTGCTCCTATGACAATTCTCCATCTAATTAGCCACACAACTGTACTCTCCTGAGGGGATCACAACTGTATAGTGTGTGGGTAGGACAGGCAATGACAGGAATGCGAAGGACAAGAGGCACTGGGACTCTCAAGGGGATCACATCTGCATAGTGTGTGGGTAGGACAGGCAGTGACAGGAATACTAAGGCCAGGATGCACTTGGACTTTCAATGCACTCTGCCACAATGGTGTGCTCTGCTGCTAGGACCATTCTCCATCTAATCAGGTATGCAACTCTCCTCACCTGAGGGGAACACAACTGTATAGTGTGTTGGAAGGGCAAGCAGTGACAGGAATTATAAGGCCAGGATTCACTGGGACTCTCAATACACTCTGCCACAATGGTGCACTCTTCTACTAGGACCATTCTGCATCTAATCAGCCATGCAACTCTCCTCACCTGAAGGGATCACAACTGTATAGTGTGTGGGTAGGACAGGCAATGACAGGAATGTGAAGGACAAGAGGCACTGGGACTCTCAAGGGGATCACATCTGCATAGTGTGTGGGTAGGACAGGCAGTGACAGGAATACTAAGGCCAGGATGCACTTGGACTTTCAATGCACTCTGCCACAATGGTGTGCTCTGCTGCTAGGACCATTCTCCATCTAATCAGGTATGCAACTCTCCTCACCTGAGGGGAACACAACTGTATAGTGTGTTGGAAGGGCAAGCAGTGACAGGAATTATAAGGCCAGGATTCACTGGGACTCTCAATACACTCTGCCACAATGGTGCACTCTTCTACTAGGACCATTCTGCATCTAATCAGCCATGCAACTCTCCTCACCTGAAGGGATCACAACTGTATAGTATGTGGGTAGGACAGGCAGTGACAGGAATGCTAAGGCCAGAGACACGGGGACTCTCAATACACTCTGGTGGTCATTACAACCCTGGCGGACGGTGTTAAAGCGGCGGTAAGACCGCCAACAGGCCGGCGGTAAAAAAATTGGAATTATGACCGTGGCCGAAACCGCCAACAAAGACAGCCACTTTAACACTCCGACCGCCACAGCGGTATAAACAAACAGCGCGGCGGTCACCGCCAACAGACAGGTGGAAGACAATGTACCGCCCACAGTATCACAACCTACCAATCTGCCACCTTTCACGGGGCGGATTCACCGCGGATAAAAACACGGCGGAAACAGCCATTTCAAAGGGAAAACGCTCACCTCTACACACTCCATGAGGAAGGAGGGCACCATGGAGCTGGAACTCCATATTCTGCCAGCGCTAGTCTTCCTGCTCCTCTACGAGGATCATCAACGCCGGCGGCGAAGACCACGGTTAGTGCTGCACCTACGACATAGGGGAGGGGGAGGAAAAAACACAGGGACACACACACTCAACACCCCAAACCACACCCCGACCCTCACCCACTACAACACACACACCTATGCATATCACTACATTACAGTAACACCCCCCAACCCCCCTGGAAGAATGCAAAGACAAAAGGAAATGAGTGGAACCATTGTAACATATCAAAAATACAGTAAGCAAATATATACATATGTATATATATATATATATATATATATATATATACACAATAAACAAAATATACACCACTATTAGTAGTGCAGGTATTGCACCATTCATAGTCTGTGGACCACTAGGCCCAAAATGCATGGGTGAGGCCCACACAAGATACCCGATCCAAACGGAGAAAACAGTGCAGGGGCATCAGATCGAAATACAACAGGCACCAATGCAGATCCATGAGGGGGCTCCATGCCCATTGATGTATCCTGGGGAGTGCAAAGCCACAGTCTCTCAAGTCTATACAGTGGGTGGCTTGCCCACTGTTCAATCCTGGGGAGTGCAAAGCCACAGTCTCACAAGTCTCTACAGTGGGTGGGTTGCCCACTGTACCATCCTGGGGAGTGCAAAGCCACAGTCTCACAAGTCTCTACAGTGGGTGGGTCGCCCACTGTACCATCCTGGGGAGTGCAAAGCCACAGTCTCTCAAGTCTCTACAGTGGGTGGGTTGCCCACTGTACCATCCTGGGGAGTGCAAAGCCACAGTCTCACAAGTCTCTACAGTGGGTGGGTTGCCCAATGTTCAATCCTGGGGAGTGCAAAGCCACAGTCTCACAAGTCTCTACAGTGGGTGGGTTGCCCACTGTACCATCCTGGGGAGTGCAAAGCCACAGTCTCTCAAGTCTCTACAGTGGGTGGTTTGCCCACTGTACCATCATGGGGAGTGCAAAGCCACAGTCTCTCAAGTGGATGCAGGTGTCCACTGGTTCTGGATGGGGACTGGTGCCCAGAGTGCTTCATCCTGTGCAGGACAGACGGAGTGGATGCTGTTCTCCACTGGTTCTGGAGGGGGACTGGTGCCCAGAGTGCTTCATCCTGTGCAGGACAGACGGGGTGGATGCTGTTCTCCACTGGTTCTGGAGGGGGACTGGTGCCCAGAGTGCTTCATCCTGTGCAGGACAGACGAAGTGGATGCTGTTCTCCACTGGTTCTGGAGGGGGACTGGTGCCCAGAGTGCTACATCCTGTGCAGGACAGAAGGAGTGGATTCATGTCTCCACTGGTTCTGGAGGGGGACTGGTGCCCAGAGTGCAGCACACACCCCTTGACGGTCCCAGTTGCGTAACTGGCCTTGCCGCAAATGGGCTAGCGGTGCTTTCCATGGCGGTCTTTGCCCTGTTCAGCGGTCCTTGGCCTGTTCAGCGGTGCTTGAGTTGCCAGTGTCAGACCTGTTCATCGGTGCGTTCCATGGCGGTCTTTGCCCTGTTCAGCGGTCCTTGGCCTGTTCAGCGGTGCTTGAGTTGCCAGTGTCAGACCTGTTCAGCGGTGCTTTCCATAGCGGTCTTTGCCCTGTTCAGTGGTCCTTGGCCTGTTCAGCGGTGCTTGAGTTGCCAGTGTCAGACCTGTTCAGCGGTGCTTTCGATGGTGGGCTTTGCCCTTTTCAGCGGTCTTTGCCCTGTTCAGCGGTCCTCGCCAAGGTGGTCCTTCATTGCCCAGCAGGTCCTTTATGGGTCAGCTGGGCTGTGGCTTGCGGGGCCCTCCTGGCCAGCTGGGCTGTGGCTGGCGGTGGCCTCCTGGGCAGTGACGATGGACAGGCAATGGCAGGAATGCTAAGTCCAGGAGGCACTAGGACTCTCAAGACACTCTGCCACATCTGTGTTCTCTGCTACTATGACTATTCTCCATCTCATCATACAAACAACTGTTCTCACCTGAGGGGATCACAACTGTATAGTTTGTGGGTTGGACAGGCAATGAAAAGAATGCTAAGGCCAGGAGGCACTGGGACTCATAATACACTCTGCCACACGTGGGTATTCTGCTACTAGGACCATTCTCCATTTAATCAGATATACAACTGTACTCACTTGAGAGGATCACAACAGTACAGTGTGTGGGTAGGACAGGCAATAACAGGAATGCTAAAGCCAGGAGGCACTGGGACTCTCAATACACTCTGCCACAACACTGTGCTCTGCTACTATGACCATTTTCCATCTAATCAGTCATACAACTGTACTCACCTGAGGGAATCACATCTGTATGGTGCATGGGTAGGACAGGCAATGGCAGGACTGTTAAGGCGAGGAGGCTCTGGGATCACTGTACTCACCTGAGGGGATCACCACTGTATTGTATTGTGTGTGGGTATGGCAGGCAATGACAGGAATGCTAAGTCCAGGCGGCACTGGGACTCTCAAGACACTCTGCCACATCTGTATTCTCTGCTACTATGACTATTCTCCATCTAATCAGACAAAAACTGTACTCATCTGAGGGGATCACAACTGTATAGTTTGTGGGTTGGACAGTCAACAACAAGAATGCTAAGGCCAGGAGGCACTGGGACTCATAATACACTCTGCCACACGAGTGTATTCTGCTACTAGGACCATTCTCCATTTAATCAGATATACAACTGTACTTACCTGAGAGGATCACAACTGTACAGTGTGTGGGTAGGACAGGCAATAACAGGAATGTTAAAGCCAGGAGGCACTGGGACTCTCAATACACTCTGCCACAACACTGTGCTCTGCTACTATGACCATTCTACATCTAATCAGTCATACAACTGCACTCACCTGAGGGGATTACATCTGTATGGTGTGTGGGTAGGACAGGCAATGACAGGACTGTTAAGGCGAGGAGGCACTGGGACTCTCAATACTGTCTGCAAGAATACTGTGTTCTGGCACTATAATGATTCTCCATCTAATCAAATATACAACTGTACTCACCTGAGGGGATCACAACTGTATAGTTTTTGGGTAGGATAGGCAATGACAGGACTGCTAAGGCCAGGAGGCACTGGGACTCTCAATACACTCTGCCACAATTGTGTGCTCTGCTACTATGACTCAACTGACAAGAGAATAACTCTACAGTGTATGGAATACAGGGAGTGAAATGTTTCATACTCATAGGGGGGTCCCTTACTCGCAATCCAAGCAACAGTACAATGTACACCTGCAAAAATGCCTTAACCTGAATACACACTCATGACGTGTACATACCTGGGAGAGTCTAACTGAAAAACAGCATATAGTACAGGCAGTCACATGATTGCTGAGGCCAGGAGTCTCTGTCTACCAAATCCAAATACCAAATCCACTCTGCAAATAGTTGATTATCCCTGCTGGTATACTTGTTATGTAAGTCCCCTCGCTTCAGGGCACGAACAATGAGAACTGTGAGTTGTGTTAAGATGTGAATTGTGAGTTGTATTAAGAGCAATGTCAGGATAAATTCAAGGAGCACATTCCCCCATGCAGCTTTAATTTTCACACATACCAGGTAATTTGTTCTAAAACAACGCTTTCATTGTTTTCTATGGATTAAGACTCTATTTACTTTTTAAAAAATCATATCTTTGCTTGTGTATGTTGGATCTTTGTCATTTTGGTCTTTTTTGATTTAGATGATTTAGGGGGTTATTACAACTTTGGAGGAGGTGTTAATCCGTCCCAAAAGTGACGGTAAATTGACGGATATACCACCAGCCGTATTACGAGTTCCATAGGATATAATGGACTCGTAATACGACTGGTGGTATATCCGTCACTTTACCGTCACTTTTGGGACGGATTAACACCTCCTCCAAAGTTGTAATAACCCCCTTAATCTTCTAAACTGGAGTCCTTTTGTGGTGTTTTTACTGTGTTACTGTATGTTTTTGTGCAAATACTTTTTACATTGCCTCTGAGATAAGCCTGACTGCTTGTGCCAAGCTACCAAGGGGGTGAGCAGGGGTTATCTGAGCTGTGTATCTACCTTAACCTGACTAGAGTGAAGGTCCTTACTTGGACAGAGGGCAAACTGATTGCCAACTAGAGACCCCATTTCTAACACTTGGTAAGTGGGTAATGTGCATTGTTATGGTGCTGTGTCATCATTGTAGCTGACATTCCAGTTGCCTATGTGTCTGCATGTGCTCCCTTCCCACTAGGATACATGACTTTGCATTAGATGTAGGCATGTGCTAGCCATGCAGATGGGATGATGTCTGGAATCTCTAATATAGATGTCCATTGAGTCCTGTTGCCATAAAGGTACATCTGAAATGGTTCTCCATTTACTGTGATGCCCCTGAAAGGACTGTGTCATCATCATATGTTGTCAGATAGATATATTGATATATTTATGCCTCATAGTATGTCATTAGTCGCATGTAACTGCAGTAGCCTTGATGGAAATGACAGTTAGGGCCAGGGTGTGGATCTACTTCATGACCATTTATAGCCTTGATGTGGAATGTATGTTGTAGGTGCACAGCACCTGTGTGTTAATTGGGAATTGTGCACTGACTTTTAGGATGCATCATGGATTGACTTGCAGTCATGTTTGCATCACATGTGTCTGGTCTCAAGGATCCGTCCACAGGCAGATGCCATACTTATATGAGGATAGTGATGTAGCTTCTCATTGTACAACAATTTAGTGTCCTTCAGTTAGTGGTTGCAAGATTTGTGTCCCTCCTTTCTGCGCGACACAGTTGTCTACTACAAACACACTAAAAAGTAAACATGGAAATGGGTGTGAGACAATGGTGGGGGCAATCCTGCGCCTTACAGGACCATTTTTGTGTGTATTCAAGAGACATCTCTCCATGATGTTTAGGACCTGAATTCATTGTTGTTCCTTGCAACACCATATGTGGGGCACATCTGAGTGGCCTTGCTACTACTTCCTGGACTCATTTTGGGCATTTGTCAGTTGTAGTAATGTACATTGTTGTGCTCTGTCCATAGTGACAAGATTCCATGTCTCCTAATCCAGATATTGCATGTTTGTACCAGCGTTGTCTGCATTTCCTTAGCTACATTTGTTATTGTTGATACATTACATCAGTGCAAGTTGGATGGGTGCATAGACTTGTGTCTGTGTAATTGGTAGGGCATATTACAATGAGATCCAATTGGTGGCTACTGGTTCACTGGGGTGTGCTGTCTGTGGCAATGGTTTGGGGTGGAGTGGTCACCTAGCTGTGGTATGGTTAGTGTGGTTGTTAGACTTCATACATGCTATTGTATTTGTCTGAGATCAAGTTTTGCTCTTTTGTTACCTTTGTAATTACAGATGGCATGAACGGTTTTGTATTGGCACATGATGGTGCCACTTAGCTGGCACTTCATGACGGGGGCTACTTGACATGATGGTATATTGTGTCTCTCTGAATTGTGATTGAAGTGTTTTCATGTCTATGTCATGAACCTATTTCACTTACTTTTGGCGGCATCAGCACCGGCAGGCAAAGGAGACAGGCCGCGCTGAGTGGGGAACCATCTAGCCAAGGGACCTCGGGTTAAGACACCACTGACATACAGGGACCCAGTGGCCTGGGGGGCAAGGGGAGTGCCACGAGGGACTGAACATTCTTCATCATCATTGGATTCCTCCTCTAGTGGCCACTCCCTTGTGGTGGCAGACCCATCGGGGACCACCCAGGACCATCTTTGTTCTATCACCGCCCTCCCTGTTGCTCCCCCACCCCCAGTTGGCCATGCCCGCTCACCCAAGAGGGTGGGCATCTCCTTAGCCACAGGCTCCTCAGCCCCCGTTGCCCCTGCAACCCTCAGTTAGGAGGCTATAGGCCTCCTGAGGTCGATCTCTGTGGGTCAGTCCACCATCATGAATGCCATCCAGGGACTGGCAATCCAAATCCAAAAGAGCAATGCATTCCTGGAGGGAATTCACAGTGCAATGGCTGACCTACAGAGATCTTTTCAGGCTCAAGCCTCAACAGTGATGGCAGGCAGTAACCCCTTGTCTTCCGCCCCCCCATCTTCCTCTTTCAGTCCAAATCCTCCTTCCCCAGAGACAATATCCACCTACAGATACAACAACAGTCACAACTTGCTCTGGAACCACCCCCAACCCCAAGATCACACACATGACATCTGGCACACCTACAGACACCACATCAACAGTCACTGATACATCCACCACACCCATCCTACCTGCAGACACCACCCCAGCAGACCCTCAGACATCCACTGCCTTCACCACAGCTGCAGACACCACAACCGCAGACACACCTACATGCAGCACATCCATCATACCTGCAGTCAGCACCCGAACAGACACCCACCTACCCATCACTTGATGCTCCTACCTGTGGAGGTTACATGGCAGTCAGGAGTTAAGTAGGGGCCCACACTGTGCCTTTTGGCCCAAGACTGTTTTTGGACTTGCCTATGGCCTTGGACTTTGGTTGGCCAACCTTCTTTTATAATAAAGCCAACCTGTTCTTGGTTTATTGAATACACCTTTGTCCTGCATTTCTTTCCCTAGCTTTCTGTTGTTCCTGAGTGACATTGATTATGTGCCTGTAGTTGTGTGTGTTTGGGCTGCTTGATGCTCCATGTGGTGTTTTTTGCAGTGTGTGAATTTGTGTGAAGTGCTGTTGTCTCCCAAGGGAAGGGTGTGTGTTGTGTGATAGGTATGTGTGTGGAGCTGTAATGTTGGTGTAACAGCTGTGTGTGCTCTTGAGTTTTGTCAGTGCTAACTTGGTGTGCATTGAGTTGTGATTGTTTGCTTTGCATTTGGTGTGCATGTCTCCATTTAGGTGTATGTCCATCACAGTTGGTTGATGTAGGGGTTTGTCCCATGGAGTGTGAGCTGTGTGTGCTTTTTTGCCTTGCCCTTTACCATTGTGTGACTGTGCATGACAATTGGTATTGGTATTGCTTGTCCTAGAGATCCAATTGAGGCCAATTCCTCTGTGCGTGTTGTCTGTGGCCCTGTTCAACATGCAGCCTCCTTCCTTGTATATTCTTTATGCTCCCATTCCAGTTGTTCAGGTATTGTTGTGGTGGTTCTCTTTATGTCGTTTGTCTATTTGTCTTTGCGAGTATTGTGCATGGGTTTGTGCTTCCGTTGTGCTGGTGTGTGTGTGTGATGTGTATGTCGATGGCAAGATTGATTGATGGTGGTGTTGTGTGTGTGCCATGGCACATGTTTGTATATGTGTGCTGTATGTGTGGCCAGTACCTGGTCAGTGTTGGGTGTGAGTGTAGAATGTATTTTTTATATATATATATATATAAATATATATATTGTAAACAAAGCGGCTCAAATTCAAGAGGCACCGCGCTCCCTGTACCGGTGCTACCGATGTGGGCGAGCCGATCCCACTGAGAATTGTATACGCCAAGAAATAGCAGTGCACTCCATCAGGGGGAAAGTAAATCTTATTTTTATTTCTTTTCAGGACTGGAAACACAAAAGAACAACGCGTTTCGACGTATGGTCTTCTTCGAGTTCACATCCTGTTACCATTACTGATCCTATTTATAGTACCACCCTAATTACTAATTACAATGCATACTGGGAGTTGTAGTTCTAAAATAACAAAGCAAAATTAAACACTCTAATAAGTTTAGCTGCATTTCAAATAAGTGCATGATTTCAATTCAATTACACAGAAAATATATCATCTAAATCAGTCAAACAAAATCATTAATCCTAAGTAGATATTTAAGTAAAACTAACCTCATATTCACTTCATATACTTTTCTATTGTATTAAACATTATTACAGCTCTACTTATGATATTTACGCTAATTTTAAACTGAAAAGTCTACATATATGCACTGATTTAATTATGTATCAATAAATCCAAGAGAACAAAAAATATTAATAATAAATCGGTTATAAGTGTATCAATCCAACTTATCCAGCGTATATCATATAAATTATTGGTAATTAACTCTTGTATATGTCCGCAAAGGCGCCTCTTGAATTTGAGCCACTTTGTTTACGTTACATCTGTTTGGCAATACGCGCCTGGCAAACAATTGAACCTGCATTTGAAACAGCACGGCACGGAAACCAGCGCTCCGGATCGGAGTCGGAGGACGCTGGTAAGGAGAAGCACTGAGTGGAAGGTAAGCCCGTGGGGTAACCGTTTCTTGCGGTTCTTGAAAGTAAAACTGTTAATTATTGCCGTTACAGCCCCTTAAGCGAATTCATCGCGTTTCACTAGAAAAATACGGGGCCATTGAGGGTGTTCTCCGCAACTGCTTTAAAAAGACTTTCATAGACTTGGAAACATTGTTACTATTGAATTTGGTTAGTGTATCGATCACAACAATGGAGGACAGAAAAGTTAAAAGAGCCTTGATAGCTGCAAAGGTGTTTGATACAAGCAATGTAATTGTGAAGGAAAAATCGACATCAGCAGACACCAATTTAAGGAAGGAACTCTCCTCACAACAGCAGTTTTTTGAACTAGAAAAGTGTTATAAAAGGGAAATAAATAAGAGTTGAGAAATTTTATCATTGGAGAAATATATTGAAGTAAAAAGGATTCCAAGGGACCTGCGAATATTTTTAATGCCAACATATACCGGCATTAAGCCTGAATTGTTCACAGAATGGGCTGAGAATAACACACAATGCTCACTGAACATGTTGAGAATTTTGATAAAATATGCCAAATTAGAACTGGAAGAAACATATGTCAAAATTAGAGAATTGGAAGAAATGTTGAACAGCCAAAGTGATAAAAGTGACCACATTTCACTGCGACAAGCTATGGAAAAACGGTTAAATAATTATGAAGATGAAGTTCAGGAAAGAAAAAAGAGTAAATTTCTTCGGGATGAGAAAGATTATAAATTTGGAAGAGTATATACATTTGCTAAAAGATTTGATCAATTAAAGCGAAACTCCAAGTTCATAAGAATGCAACCGGCCCATAGTGGAGAAGAGACCTCCATAGAATCGGAAGTAGAATTGAGTGAAGGGGACAGTATTGACAATGGGAACACTTTTTTAGAAGAAATGCAAGTACTCTATATGGACCAGAAATTATCAAGAGGAAGAGGCAGAACCAGAGGCCGTGGTTTTGGAAGAAAACTAAATCAGGAAGGATTAACAAGAGAAAATCAAGGAGAGCAAAAAGAAACAGGCAAAAGACAATACTCTCTCAGAAGTCTGACGAAATGAGTAAATCTCCGAATTTGGTAGTCAATCTTTCTGACTATGAACTTACAAATTTGGAATTATAAACTCTCAACAAAGGCCTATCCTTCTGCCCTGAAATTCATCATAACTATGTAGACACTCGTATTGACATTTACAAATTTGTAAGGAAATTAAAATTGCTGAAATTTCATGCACAGCAAAGGAAAAAGATTATGGGGGTCATTCTGACCCTGGCGGTCACCGACCGCCAGGGCCAACGACCCCGGAAGCACCGCCAACAGGCTGGCGGTGCTTCCATGGCCATTCTGACCGCGGCGGTACAGCCGCGGTCAGAAACGGGAAACCGGCGGTGTCCCGCCGGTTTCCCGCTGCCCCAGGGAATCCTCCACGGCGGCGCTGCAAGCAGCGCCGCCATGGGGATTCCGACCCCCTTACCGCCATCCTGTTCCTGGCGGCTTTCACCGCCAGGAACAGGATGGCGGTAATGGGTGTCGTGGGGCCCCACATTGATTTTCAGTGTCTGCCAAGCAGACACTGAAAATCGCGACGGGTGCCACTGCACCCGTCGCACGCCTTCAACTCCACCGGCTCCATTCGGAGCCGGCTTCCTCGTTGAAGGCGCTTTCCCGCTGGGCCGGCGGGCGGCCTTCTGGCGGTCGCCCGCCAGCCCAGCGGGAAAGCCAGAATGGCCGCCGCGGTCATTTGAGCGCGGTGCGGTCATTCGGCGGCTCCCGCCGGGCGTGCGGTTACCGCCGCCGGCGGGAGTCGGAATGACCCCCTATATCTACTCCAGATAATAATACCACAGAGGAATCAGAAGAGACCCAATTAACAATTGAACAAGCTACAGATCTTAAAACTCTATTCGATTTAACTCAGAATTTACAGGATGATGAATATACTGAAATGGAAGTTTTACAACAACTAAATGTTAATACTAAACGCCATATATCATCTGGTTTAAAAGAGAAATCAAAGTTTTGACCGATTTTATCTCCAGGCAATAAAATAGATCTGTACTCAGAATTAGTCTTAGAAGACTTGGAATGTTTACAAAATAAAAGACCAGGAAAGAATATGGAAAATTTGACAAAAAATGAATGCCTGGCATTAAAAAACATGATGGAAAACAACCAGAATATAATTAAACCAGCAGATAAAGGAGGAAATGTTGTCATCTTAAATACGTCTGATTACATGAGTGAAGCCTACAGGCAACTAAAAAATCCTATTAAATACAGAAAGCTGACAAAAAATCCCATTAGAAAGCTGACTTTTCTTTTGCATACTAAATTGTACATTTGGCATCAACAATTGCTACCTGATCGTGAGGAATATATTTTTCTGAAAAAAGAGAATCCAACTTTACCCACGATTTATTTCTTGCCGAAAATTCATAAATCATTGACATCACCACCAGGAAGGCCAATAGTTTCTGCATGCGACTCATTGTTTGAAAGAGTTTCTAATTATGTAGACATTTATTTAGCTCCCATTGTAAAAACTTTGAGCTCATATATTAAGGACTCTGGAGATCTTCTAAAAATTTTAGTAGATTTGGATTGGCACCCAAGTTACCTACTGGCCACAATAGATGTAGTCTCTCTTTACAAATCGATCAACCATGAAATTGGGTTAAACGCTTGTGAATATTTTTTAAAACAACGCAATATTTCAGAGTTAGAGCACTCTAAAATGTTATTGGACATGATTGACATGTGTTTAAAAAACAACATTTTTATTTTTAATCACAAGATTTATCATCAATTATGTGGTACCGCTATGGGAATTTCGTTTTTGCCAAACTATGCCAACTTGGTAATGGGTTGGTGGGAAAGAGAGATAGCGTGGAGCAAAAATAATGAGGAATATGCTGAAAAAGCTTTACTTTGGGTTCGCTTTATATATGATCTTTTTATTATCTGGAATGGATCAAAGGATGAATTTATACAATATTTTAACATTCTCAATGATAATGAAGTAGGTCTCAAATTTACTTGTGAAACAAGTCAAACATTGATTAATTTTTTAGACATCACTATTTACATTGAGAATGATAAAATTTAAACAACAGTATTTCGGAAAGAAACTGCATGCAACAGTATATCACATGGAAAAAGTTTTCACCCTAAATCTTTAATCAACAGTATTCCTCTGGGTGAGTTTATCAGAATGAGAAGAAACTGTCCAATGAAAAAAGATTCAATTTTAAAATGTTATGAAACTTACGAAAGATTTAAAATTCGAGGATACAATGAGAACATCCTTAAGAAAAACATAAATGTGATTCAGTCTAAAAATTGAGAGGATTTCTTGTTTCATAACAAAGATAAGAATTCAAAAGAAACAGTCAGAATGATAATGCAATACACCAAAGAAAGTACTTTCATAAAAAATATCTTATGTAAACACTGTAAGATTATCAGCATGGATTCAGATTTAGGACCCAAATTGGCTCTAAGCCGTTATTTTCATATAAGAAAGCACCCATTTTTTAAGGATATGATAGTAAAAAGTAATTTTGGCCCAAAAAGAGATCGCAATTGGTTAGAGGAGAGACAAAAGGGTTTCTTTAAATGCAATCATTGTAAGGCTTGTAAAATAGGGCAATCCTTGAAAAAGGTCACATTTTCAAATGTACAAGATTTGACTATCAAGCACAAGATCACTTGTGAGACGAAATTTGTAGTAAATATTATTGAATGTCATTGCGGTCTTAAATATATTGGTAGTACAATTTGTCCATTAAAGAAAAGAATTCTAGAACATATTAGAGCAATCACTCATAAAGATTACACATACGCAACAGCCGGACATTTACAAACACACACGCAAAATGATTGGAGAACCCTTAGATATTATGGTATTGATCATATCCCGGAACATGAGAGAGGAGGGGACAGAGTAAAAAAACTAAGGCGACTTGAATCCAGGCTTATAATACAGATGAAAACGAGGGTTCCTTTCGGGATAAACAACGATGAGGAACTTTATGTTCATTTGTAGGTCCAGTAGTCCTATTCATGCATAATATCTATAATCAAATGTGAAATAAAATCTTTTATATTCATTAGACCATTTATCTTGACCGCCTTTTCAGACATAGACAAGAGCTAATTACCAATAATTTATATGATATACGCTGGATAAGTTGGATTGATACACGTCTAACTGATTTATTATTAATATTTTTTGTTCTCTTGGATTTATTGATGCATAATGAAATCAGTACATATATGTAGACTTTTCAGTTAAAAATTAGCGTAAATATCATAAGTAGAGCTGTAATAATGTTTAATACAATAGAAAAGTATATGAAGTAAATATGAGGTTATTTTTACTTAAATATCTACTTAGGATTAACAATTTTGTTTGACTGATTTAGATGATATATTTTCTGTGTAATTGAATTGAAATCATGCACTTATTTGAAAAATGCAGCGAAACTTATTACAGTGTTTAATTTTGCTTTGTTATTTTAGAACTACGACTCCCAGTATGCATTGTAATTAGTAATTAGGGTGGTACTATAAATAGGATCTGTAATGGTAACAGGATGTGAACTCGAAGAAGACCATACGTCGAAACGCGTAGTTCTTTTGTGTTTCCAGTCCTGAAAAGAAATACAAATAAGATTTACTTTCCCCCTGATGGAGTGCACTGCTATTTCTTGGCGTATATATATATATATATATATATATACATATATATATATATATATATATATATATATATGTATATATATATATATATATATATATATATATATATATATATATATATATATATATATATATATATATATCATAAATCCAAACTCTCCAAAGAGAAGACGCATGCTCAGGAATTCAAAAGCAGAAGTGTTTATTTAACACACAACGCATTTCGGCTGACAAGCAGCCTTGATCACGTGATCAAGGCTGCTTGTCAGCCAAAACGCGTTGTGTGTTAAATAAACACTTCTGCTTTTGAATTCCTGAGTGTGCGTCTTCTCTTTGGAGAGTTTGGATTTATGATATAATTAACCGGAGTGCTCTGCCGGTTGTAACGCACCACCCCTCTAGGTCTGCTTGGAGTCTGGCTGTGAGCATTATTTGTGTGGATATATATATATATATATATATATATATATATATATATACAGTAGTTGTTGCGGTTTGTGTGAATATTGTGTGGTCTTTTGTATGACTGAGCCTGTGCTGTGTAGCCGTGTGTACATGTGTCGTATTGGCATGCAGTTTGTGTGAGCTGGCTGAAGTGTGTGTGTGTTGTGATTGTGTGGGTGTCGATGATGCAGTATGTGAGTGTGTGTGTTGAATGTTAGGTGTAGCTGCTGCCCGTGGCGTCCCAGCCCCCTTTTATGTGTTTGCTGGAAGAGCAGCGGCATGACGTTTAAAAATGGCTCCATGGCAGCTCTGGATGTCTATTGTTGTCTGCAGGTGAGTGTCTCCCTTTAAATTGTCCATTTCCACCTTCTGCTACGTGGTGGTTGGACCACCGCGGTCACATTGGTGGTGTGCTACCTACTAATAGGTCCGGTGGAAACAACAGCGTCCCCACCAGCCAGCTTATTCTTCCAGGGGACCACAGCAGTCTGTGCTCCCAGGCGGTGGCAACAGGCTGCTGGCAGTCTACTATTTGCTCGACAGCCAACCTCATAATACGGCAGTCAGCTCCACCAGCCCGTTGGCAGTCGGACCGCCAACATGGTGGTCCTCGGAACGCCAAACTCGTAATCATCCCCTTTGTGTTGTTGGCACCCATTCACAAGTTACTTTCTATCTGGAAACTTAGTGCCAATTGCAGCACTTTTTCCTGAGGTCATTATGCAGCTTTTCTTTGAAGCTGTAGCAGCTGGCCCTCCTGGACCCTGCCGAGATGAGATGTGAAAAGTGAAGATATGTTTTGAGCAGCAAAAGGTCAGCCATTCATGGGAATGTCCTCTTTGTTAATGCATAAAGTTGTTATGCAGCACAGCCACGGTGGAGTGTGCTGTGTTGCAGATTCCAGTTCCATTAGGTAAGAGAAACCTTATATGCTCCATCCAAATGGAGATGAATGAGGACTATCTTCTTAAATTAAATACTGTTTATTTCTATGGGGCATCACAATATAAGATGGGTATAGTGTATTTTCAGGTTAGATCTGGGGTAGTCAGCACTAATTGCTATATAAAGGGATGTCTTGTATTCTTCAGTGCATCACAACTCTTCAGGGATTCTGTCTTTGTTGTGTCCAAAGCCCTTTGCACCCAATTCCCTTGAGTCTTTTTTCCAGGTTAAATTGAGCTTGTTTTTGTGCTTGCCTTTTCGTGGTTCTGGGTTGGTTATTTTTTCTCTTGTATTGTTTGTTTTGTTGATAGGTTTTTGTGGCTTATGCGTCTTATGACACCAACATTTCATTTTGGATCCTTTTCTTCTGAGTCTCTTTTGTGTGCTATTGCTTAACATCTTCCTTTAGTCACTCTGGAGGACAGTGTTCAGATGGAGTGAAAGGTCATCCCTACCATTCTTGCTCCATAGTTCAGCATAAGGTAAGACAGGTGCAACATGCAATTAGTAGGAGGTAGCTAAGTTTCAAGCAGACAATATTTAATTACAAAAAAATAAATAAACAATAAAGGTAATCAAAATCTCATACATTGCATGGATTTTCCCATTCTTGATATCCCATACACTGCAAATTAGGAGTCTCCAGTTTTAACTTACTGAAGTTAGCATTTTAGTGCTTTTTATTCATATTATACATTAACAAAGCAGTACTTTGAATCATTGAACATTGCACTTGAGCTTTGTTCGAACATGTTATATTTGACATACAAGTGGAAAGACATTTCCTTCTCTTACGTGCTACATAATTGAACCTTTTGCATCAGTGCAAATTACTGGCATTCAAATACAGCAGATTTACCATTGCATCAAAGAGATGTCCAAAGTAAATAAATTAGCAAATTTTGCAATTAGAGCATATAGAGTCACATTTACGTTTAGAATAGTTATACTCAACCCATAAATGTTGTCATTATAGCATTGAAGATGGCAGCTGGATTTCTTTTTTTTTTAATTGATTTTATCATATCAACTTACAAAGGTAAAACAACAATCCCTTCAAAGCAGCACATCTAACAAGCAGTAACCTTCCATCATAGTATCAATGTACATTCCTAACAGGAGAAGTCAAACAGTTACACATTTATCGCTCCAATCTCGTTGCCCCTCTAAATTTCCCCTTCCAATATTGGGTGCAGCGTCCGTATCTGATTACCACGGACCGCTTACCAGCAGTGTTGCAGTAGTAACAGCATGCAACCGAAGAAGGACATCAACAGATACAAACGAAAGAGACAGGAGGGGGAAAAAGCCAGACATCAGCAGTCATTCACCTTTCCTAGCGTATATGCCAACAGATAGAGGGGGCAATAACTCAGACCGGGCTTCTTTAGTTATATCACTCACGCGTCTTGAGCTGCCAAGAAGTTATTTAGCGGGGCCCATATATCTTTGGGTCTAGACCCTTCAGGCATCAAGCTCCAAAAGATCATAAGCTAATCATGACAGAAAGCAGCATTACGTAACCATTCAGAACATCGCGGCACTCTCCTCCCGCCCCAGTACATGGCCACTCTGCGCTTGGCCAACAGCAGTAGCAGGCCCACCAAGCGCCTATGTGTTGCCCGGATATCCTCCACACACCCAAGCAGCGCGGTTCTAGGAGTGGCAGGAATTTCTGTTTCAACCATTTCCGAGATTGCATTAACAACTGCCACCCAGAAAGCGTGGACATCCGCGCACTCCCATGCCAAATGCAGAAAACCAGCCTCCGGCGCCCGGCAGCGCACGCATCGCGCATCTTCACATAACCCCAAGGAGTGAAGCCTCACTGGGGTATAGTATAGTCTGTGTAAAAATTTAAAGTGCAGCAGTCTAAGCCTGTAATTGGGTGTCAACGCTCTCATATGCGCGCAACAATCACGCCACAGAGCCTCCGAGATGGGCTCTCCAAGTTCCGCCCCCCACGCTAGTCTAGACGGCTCCCGGAGATTATTCCTCTGCTCCTGCATACAATTATATAATTTGGTGACCAGTCTGTTAGACGACCGCGTGCAGCAAAGGACCTCCAGCGCGCAAAACTCCACCGGGGCCACAGTCGAACTCCACAGACGGCTCCACAGGAATGAACGAACGCGGATCACATACATACGCTGAAGCGCAGTGCACTCGCGACCTGCTAGTATCTCTGATACGTCAAGCAGGCGGCCATCCACCATCCAATCTCTCAGCTCAGTCAGGCCAGCATCCCGGAGGAACCCTCGTACTCCACCGTCTCGATACAACTGTCCATCGGCTATCGCCATGACGGGTAAAGAAGGAGCACATGGGACCGCTACCCCGGACCGCCGCATCAATATACCCCACGCCCGCATCGTACATGCCACTGTATCAATACCCCGCACCCGAGACGGGACCCTTCCACCAAATGCCCTCGCCAGGTCGTCTGGCCACACAGAGTCACTCTCAGGCTCCAGATGCGGCAGATAGCGGATAGGATTCAGCGAATAGTACGCAAAGTGTGCCTGAGCGCATAGATAGTACAGCTCCATGTCTGGCGCAGCAAGCCCACCTAGCTCGAACGGCAGCGTCAGCCTCTCCCATTAAATATGCGCGCGACGTCCCGCCCACACCAGGGAGATCAGTGCAGGTAGCCCCTCGAGAGCGGGAGAGGTAGATTCACAAATAAGTACAAAAACTTCGGCAGGACTACCATCTTTGCAATAGCAATCCGTCCTATTAATGATAACGGGAGGGCACGCCAGGTCACTACCTTCCTCTCCAGCCACGTCAGAGCTGCGCCATAATTAGCCAACCACAACTCCTCCACATCGCAACTCAGCTGTATACCTAAATACCGCACCGGCCCTTCCGCCCACGCCAGAGGGTATCGAGAGTCATACCGCGTCACCCTGGGGGTCAAAGGTAGCACAACAGACTTAGACCAGTTAATAGTAATACCTGAAAAGGTACCAAAACGCACTATCTCATCTAGTAGTGTATCCAGATTCTGGTCAGGGTTCCGTACATATAATGCAATGTCATCAGCGTACAGAGATATCAAAATTGGCCGCTGCCGGAATTGTAGCCCTCTATCACTATATTTCTGTCGGAGTCGGGCCGTCAGAGGCTCCATTGCCGCAGCAAAAAGGAGAGGGGACAGCGGGCATCCCTGGCGCGTGCCGCGCGCAACAGGGAACAGGACAGACACGTTCCCATTAAGACGCAGTCTAGCCGTAGGCATTGTATACAGCAATTTAGGGCCATATTTATACTTTTTGACGCAAAACTGTGCTAACGCAGTTTTGCGTCAAAAAAATTTGCGCCGTCTAACGCCATTTTGAAGCGCCATGCGGGCGTCAAATTTATACTCTGACGTACGGCGGCGCAACCAACAGGTGGGAGTCATAATTTCGTGACACACACAGCGTCGGTCTGTCGTAAAGGAAAACAACGTAAATGCGACGCACATCACTGTGGGTCGATTTACGACAGCACAATCGTGAAAACGCTGTTTTTTTTCACGCTATTGCGTTACATTTTTGCGCGAAAACTGCCCTTTCAGCAGAGGAGAGCCAAAATGGATCCTAGATGCCCCAACAGACCCCAGGAGGATGAGAGCAGACCAGGAACCAGCTAGGAGGATCCATACAGGAACCAGGACATTTAAAAAAAAAAAAGAAAGTGTCGCTTTAGTGAAGAGGAGCAGGAAATCCTGGTGAAAGAGGTGACGGAACACCAGCACCAACTTTTCATCTCCTCTAAATTGCCACTCAGTAGGAGAGAGGCCATCAGGAAACAATTTGTGGACAAGATTAACAGTGTGGCTGAAGAACGCCGGACAGTCACCGAGTGTAAGAAACGCTGGCATGACTGCAAACGTAGGACCAAAGAGAAAATGGCCAGGAACAGGAAGGCAGCAATGCAGACTGGAGGGGGGAGTCCAGCACAACAGGAGGCCCTGGACCACATGGAGGAGATGGTCGCAGCCATCATCCCGGAGGAGATCGTCACAGGGATTCAAGGACTGGACAGCGCAGACTAACACGACACAACGCACATGCAGGGTAAGTCGCATGGGGAATTGAAATGCAATAATGGGGACTGTAAGCAGGGGGGGATACCTACTACACAATGCATGTAACTTAGCACATATATGAAGTGGCATGGGGAAAGGGGCACGGCAGGGGGGCATGCCCAGTACTGACCGAAGCTGGGGCACGACAAAATACAGCAACAACAACAGTCCCATGGGGACATCCTGTAATTACAACAAGAGAGCCAAGGGAAAGCAGTGACAGGTGGGAAGGCCACTACCTCAAATCCACATCCAGGCACTTGTATTGCAAAATCTATTCTACATCAACTAGGTCCCTACCTGTAATGCAGTAGCAAAAACAACAACTGCAACGTAACTGCCACAACAGTTGACAATAACACCTCTCATCTCTGTGCAGCTATAGTACCAAATGGCAGGAACCCCACCCTGGAACATACATACCTAAATTAGGGGGTGAGGATGACATCCACAACTACTCCTAGAAATAAGACAAAGGTACCAGTACACTCAAATGCCGAATGTCCATACCTGACACATACATAAGCCTAAGTAAACAGCAATAGGAGCCACACAGCACTAACGACACACACATGCTGCATACGTCAGGGTCCCTCACGTGCCTGGCTAACAAGGCTACATCACTAATGTCATACTGCTCAGACAACAACATTGAGGAGGGGACACAGGCAACTGGTCACTGAAACACACCTGCACAGTCTGACAAACAAATAGGACATTCATACGATAAACAGGCCAATCCAGTAAGACACACATGATCCCACATCATATTCAAACATCAACAATGTTTACATCCATACCACATCCTAACATTGACATGCATAGGTAATGCCACGTAACATGTACAAATCATGCAATGTGAATAAAAAGTGTATGGGGCAGGGCCTGAGAGGCAAGTGTGCTGGACAGGCAGTCACAACACCCACAGTCAGTCAAAGTGTATTGTGGCAAGTGAAACGTATACTTTGCGCATTAGCC
The DNA here is from genome assembly GCF_031143425.1 of Pleurodeles waltl. Classification (NCBI taxonomy): domain Eukaryota; kingdom Metazoa; phylum Chordata; class Amphibia; order Caudata; family Salamandridae; genus Pleurodeles; species Pleurodeles waltl. The sequence continues at coordinate 703,603,566 of NC_090443.1, read as the reverse complement.
TCAGGCTGGAGGCCTTTGTGCATCTTACCCTGAATGTACTTATACTCATTTGCTCACATCTAAGAGCCTCAGAGCACTTTGCACTAAATGATTCTCATTGCCCTTCCAATCAGTTAATGTAGCAAATAGTCAGTCCTAAGGTGTTGTCAATTAGTCAAATCACACTGTTTTGCCTACTTCTGCACTGGAGTTTGCCAGAACATATTCACTCTGTGCCCCAGTCAAGGATACCGTCTGGTACGTTGCTGATAGATGCGGTAGGGGTTAAGGTTTGGCATTCCTGCGTAGGGAAACTTTGTCATCACCATGACATATGACTTTTAAATTCACTTCCTTGTCCCAAGACACGCAAGAGGGAGTTTCCAAACAGAAAATCACAACTAGATGCTGCCTGCCTTGCTGCTGATGCACAACCAGATCCCAGCCCATTCCTCTGATATGAGGGATGATGTCTCCCCTGTGATTCAGACAGGCAAGCTCCAAACTTAACATGCTGTGCTATACATAGAACAAGCAGAGGGAGAGTAGAAACTGTTAGGCACCATGATAGCTGTGTACTAATGTATTACTCTCCTGCGGACTATTTCAATTCTAACAGTGTGTATTGTTTGGGTTATTGGGGCTCACACCTAAATTTCTACAAGTCAGTTGTACACTGAAACTTCATATTAAACAAATACTGTCTTTGTCATTTGTGTATGGGAACATACTGGAAAAGATAGAATTGTGTAGGATCTGAGTGACCACCACTTCCCTGAGAATTTCCAAAGATGTCATGCGCTCGGATGTCTAAACATTCCTTTGATGTGGGAGACCAGAGGCACTGCTAGTCAGTCTGAGCAAAATGAAATATCTGGGTGACAGAGTTATTTACAAGTGGGTCAAACTTAGTCCCCCACACCATTAGCTATCCTGCTGCCTAGAAAGCCAAGAATCACATGTAGGATAATGAGAGCCCACCCCACAAAATGTTCCTCCATAACAATAGTTGAACACCGAGGGAGGAGTAGGATGAAAAAACGCCTATTCCTAAATAATTACAAAGCAACACCTAGAGGCGACCTGGCAGACATGTCTGATAGCTCCATATCATACATGTGACACACAGGTGGGCCATAGGCCTACAACAATGCCCTATGACGGACAGCAGATACCAAGACAAACACAGAGTACAAAGTTAAGGCATCCAAAGGCTTGTATCTTAGTGCAAAATTGTCACAACACAGACACACTAATTGTACCCTATTTCATTGCAGAGGAACACGGATCTCCTGCCGATATGCCTGTCCATGAGTTCCCTGATGACATGGATGACGAGACCATCAACCTCCCACAAGAGACCATTGACATGGTCCTTGAAAGCCTCCAAACCCCACCTTCAGTCACAAGGAGGAGCACAGAAGAAGCAGCCACCACAGGAGAACCACCCGCCACCCCAATTGTAAGACCTGCCAGCTCCAACACAGCTGAGGACTCTGACGACACTGACACCAGCTTTTAAAGAACAGTCGTTGGGGTCCAGCGGGAGCTGGCCAAGGAGGTGCGGGTGGGGATGCAAACCATGGCAGCCAGCCTTGAGGGGGTGCGTTCGTGCATGTTGTCAACTGCAGATCAGGCAGCTGCAATGCAAGCCAGAACATCGCTCTTGGAGGAACTTTTAAAAACACAGAAGGAAATCTGCACAGCTGTCATCCAGTTGACACAACAACTCCAACTGCAAGCCAGTCAACGTGTGCACGAATGCAACATAGAACCCCTCAGGGCCGACCTCGCTGCCTACCATCGGGATGTGGCTGCCATTCTGAAAAGCCAGCAGGCCCTCCTTGCTGCAGTACTGCCCTTCATTACTCGACAGGGATCAGCCCCCGGGATGTCTGCCTCCATGTCTTCTAACACTGAGGTGTGTGTTGCCCCTTCACAACCAACAACAACAAGGATACACCAGGCAACACACACATCAGAAGAAGAAGACATGGAACAGATAACATTCACACGCAAGAGTACCCGGAAGCCCTAGTCCCTGCACCATGGCCTACTCTGACCAAGGTCCTACGTTTTGACACATGCCAGTCTCACTACAACTACCCTCAATGACTGTTCGGCAATCCACTGTATGACTTGTCCCCATTGCCAGTGAATGTTTCTCTCCTACTATTTGGCAATTCCTGTTCCTCTGCACTGTCTGTGACATCACCCCAGCATGTCAGGAGCATCATCCACACCCCGTCTGTAGGATCACCATGTAAGAATGCACCAGAACGGACTCAGCTAACATTGTGAATGGACATTTTGCACTACACCACCTAAAAATAAATATCACTTGCACACCTATTGTGTCTCTGTGTTATTTCACACTTCAACTGTGCAGTACCTAACTCCAAAGTGGCTGTGTGGCAACCATGTCGATTCTCTATACTACTGTCCTGATTTCATGTATACTGAAACATCTGTGCAGTGGCCAGGATTGCATCATAGCTTTACTATACTGAGGAAAATAACTGATGAAGGGACTAAGCACACACAATCATGCTGTGTTGGACAGAATGATGCACCATCTATAGCTATTCTAGACAACTAATGGTGGCTGAGAAATGTAGGCACCATGCAATACTAAAATTAGAAATAATGCTGTAAAATGAAAGGAATCATAAACAAATTACACTGCATCAATCACCCTTACGGCGTATACTTCCATGAAGGAAAGTCATGCTGAATCAGTACACACATGATGTAGGTCAGCAATGTCAGCAACAAGACAAGAGTGTGAACAAATCCTCATCTACAAAGATCTCCCTGAACTTCACACTGCTGTCCGACCTATCTATGTACCTACAATAACAAGTCTGGAAGCACTCTTTGTGAAGTAGGATACATGCCAACCCCAAACCTTGATGATCAATGCACACTACCAATGGTGGCTCTCCCACATGGTGGATACTTACCAAGTTAGCACACGGGTAGCTGGCATGTTAAACCTCAATAGCCTGGGGACAGCGAGCATAGGACACAAATGTCATACTAAAACTTTCTGCTACACTGATGTCAAGGCCATGAAAAGGTAGCACCTAACGCATCATGTAAAGGGTTAACAAAATGTTTATTTCAAAGAAGTAATAAAAGAGGCAACTAAGGGAAAGGTAAACCTACACTAATCTAACCTGACTACTACTAACCCACAACTGTCCCTAACTAACCTAAGCTAAACTTACTCTACACATGTAACGAAACGATCTAAACATCAACCCCCCACCCACCATTATGAGACAAGACACATGCAGGACAACACTTACTAACCTACACACATACTATACTATCCTAAACAAACATATCTTTTTTTGGTATTTTTTTTTTTGATTTTTTTTATTTTTTTATTTTTTTAAACAGGAATCCCAACATTGACCCCCACCCACCCACACAAAAATATAAGATAGAAAGAATAAGGACCCACCACCCTCTTACCTAACACTAACTAAGCTAATTACCTATACTTATCCTATAACTAACCCCCCAAACCCAACTAACAGTATAAAATAGGAAAGAGGTGAGAGGGGAGGGGTAAAAGTTCAGGAGGGCAAAAGTCCTACAGATTTGCCCTCCGTAGTGTGCGCCGGATGGAGCGCACCTTCTTTTTTACCTCATTCATGTCCTCCGTCAGGTTGTCAACCTTTCTAATCAACCTGCCCAATTTTCGGGACAATGCCTGGAAGGCCGCTGGGTCGATAGGAGGGTCAGTGGTGGTTTGCGTGCCGGTGGAGGTGGATGTTGTTGCTGGAGTTGTGTGGCCACGGGACAGCCCTGCTCCCACCACACGGCTGGGTCCAGGTCTGGAGGAAGATGCTTGGTCCGTTGCTGGGTCCACTTGGGCAGACCTGGTGGATGTAGTGGCGGTGGTTGTTGGTGGCACCGTTGGGGGAGCCTCTGGTGTGGCCCACCACGCCCCGGAGGCCCGATCCGAATGATATTTGCGGGCCATCCTCCGATACCCACACTGCACCTGCAGGATGTGCCTGTACCTCATCGCACGGCGCTCGAAATGGTTGCGATCTGCGGCACTCAGGTTTGCAGCTGTGAAGAGAAAAGGCAAATATTTAGCATTGGATTTGCAGTGGGTGGAATACCACAATGGGTCATTTGTCCATTACTAGAAATGTATTGGTTGCAGCAATTGTTACAACATAGTTCACGGAAAGGCTCAGAGGAAGTACATGTGAAGCATGCATACATAAGGGCATATCACACCTAGCATATCCATGTCTCTACATGATGGATGACATCACCCTAAACTACTCATCCAAATCATACCTAAGGCATTAGACATTATGGCACCAGCTCTTCCGCATACTGACTTCACTACATATGTCATTCTATGTGATAACTATCACACTCCTCACTCAATGGCATTTGGAATTAGTTGTGTGCTAAGATTGAACCCCTGGCCCAGAATCATATGTCCACACTAGGGGCCAGATGTAGGAATTTTGGAAAAGCAACTAGCAATTTGCAATGCAGAACGGTGTCTCTGACACCGTCTGCGAGTCGCTCTGGGGTCCCTAAAACCCACCTCATGAACATCAATGATGTGGGTTCCAAGTTGCCCCACCTTAGTGACTATGGGCACTCACGGGGATGGAGGCCTGCTGGGAACAGCAGAACTCCATAGACGTGACTGCTTTTAAATAAAGCAAGTTATTTTTCCCCAAGTGTAGCCGTTTACCTGAAAGGAAAATGAGCTGCAATTAGTTAAAAATCACAACAATTTCAACTTGGATCATTTCACGGTAATTAGTGGTCCCTTAGACCACTGGCTGTTTTGCGCAGGATTATTTTGGTCCACTCACAAATGTGAAGGTTTACAATGGGGACCCCTTCCAGTCAGCAAGTGGGTTACCATCCACTTCAAGTGGATGATAACAGCGACTCACTTTGCAACCACGTACTCGGTTGCAAATGGGATTGCCTACCACTGTGAGTTGCAAGTAGGTCTGGTAAACCCCTTAATATTTAGCAATTTGAAAAGCATTTTGCTAATATGTTCATGAGCACCAAATACAATTTGGAATAGGAAACAGACGTTTGCAAATCACAAACAGAAAATTATGCCATTTGCAACGTGTAGACATTTTGCTACATCTGGCCCTAGGTACTCACTCAAGTCACAAAAGGTGTCAAGTACATGTAACATACTGGTTGCTACAGTCCTAGGTACCCTGTTTCACAGTAACATCCCAGTCTTTGTGGGTGGTGTGGGAAGAACAACCAACAATCCCATGTTCAATGCACACCCAGGAGTGTATAGAAAGTTCCACAAGTATGTGCCTTCACACACAACACCTATGACGGGCTAGAAACACGTTGTAGTCAGCCAAACATTGTCACATCCCAGGTCCACACATGTCAAAATGATATGACTTAGGCCAACATGACATACTATCAGTGAGGCATGTTTTACAGCACACACAGAGGAGGTAGAACACCCATTCGGATGATTCCACAGAACACCTAGGCCATTGCACTCAAGTCACACACACTTCTAGTTCACCTTGTAGAAGTACATGACCCCGGAAGATCCGACCTACAGTGTACACAGTCCATCCTCAACTAGGAAGAAGCACTTGTCATCAAAGCCATGTGCCTAAGCTATCTGGGAGACTGTCAGTCTGATATGCAGACTCAGTTCATGGCAAGTCCCTGACCAAGTCTAACATTGACCAGTGTATTCCAAATGAGTCATACCATTCCCCATTGGCGCCCAACTGGAAGGACCTACAGCCCCTCAAACTGAGAGATGGCTAGGTATTGCTTTACAGGAACAGAAGTCCTATCTGATATCACACAAAAAAACAACAATGCCAAAGAACGGCCAGCGCATCAAATCATGAATCCTCTTGAACACACAGTAATCCATCATGCTTCATTACCAAACAATGAAAATGGCACTCAGGCGACACTCACTGTAGGTATCGGGGTCGTCAAAATGTGCCACCTCTCCCACGGTGTATGGGGCTGGTCCACCTGTAAAGCATGAAAGGAAGATTATACTCAGACTGGGTGAACTGACAAATAATTTCAGTAACAATGACACTGTGTGAATATGACATGGTAATGATAGACTTTCAGACATGCTCATACTGCATGGATGACTTTGTATTCAACATTATCATTGGATGAGTCTCCTGCTACAGTGACACACCCTACTACACACATGCAGTGGCCAGGACAGTCATGTGTCGGCCAAGTTAATCCTCCATTAGTATGGCCCACCAATAATGTTATCCATACATCTCAGCATGTGCATCCCAGAGAGACATTCCAAAACTGGTTCCATGAGGACTGCATGACCCCTCACAATCAAACAGGCTAGGTGGACATGTTCAACACACAGTAACCACACACACATGTGACATATGTGTGGACAACATATCTAACTTCATGTGACGTGAAGCCAACACACATGTATAGCATCATCATGTGTATCTAATTTTCTGTCTAGCTATGGCGTCTACATATGTAGGTATGTTGTTTCTACATGACGTACTCACTGGCCATTATGACCAGTAGAGTACAAATAGAGCCGTTCACGTGTTGCTTTTATGACACAAATGCAACACTACATTACATGCAGCTACAGGCATCTGGTATGTGTTGCAGAAATGAGCCATCGGACTGGTAGCATTGGTCTTCATACACATTCTGCAACAAATACACATTAGGACACATATGTATACCTTTGTAGCGCAGCATTTGCATCATTTTGTGACGCAGAGAGGGGGCTACTTAGCAAAATACAAATAGATGTTGGAATTTACTGCTGTTATTGCGTGTACATGTGTTGCAAAAATGGGGATTTATGTGTATAACCATGGGCCTAGGTTTCCCTAGCATTACACACAGTCAGCTACTTATTTTGCAGATTGGCTAACATTCATCACATATTCCCACACAGATTTCTATTATTCCCATGTAATTGATTTGTACTCACCAACATGGCCACCAATCCGGAGTCCCAGGTGGTCCAGCAGGTCCTGTTCCCTGGTGATCAGATCTGCCCAGCGGTGCTTCAGTTGATGGACATTTCGCTGGCTCCCGTAGACCCGGACCAGGTGATGGCGCACCTTCTCCCACTGGATTTTCCTGGCCTCCGTGTGATACCCCTGTATCACACGGCCCCCAGCCTCCAGCATCAGTGGGAGGAAATGGCTTACTAGCCATATGAACCCCCCCAATTCGTCTTCACCCATCCTGCACAGGCGAGGCCTACCTGACATATTGAGAGCTCTAAAAATGGACAAATGAAATATGAAAGTAAAAGTGGGAAATGGGGAAAGGTAGAGGTGTGAAAGAAAAAGAAGAAGGAGAAAAATAGCCCAACTAACCCCCCAAACTATGCTACCCACAACAGACTCCCACAGACAATACAAACTATCACAGGAATAGACAAAACAAGACTAAACAGACTGAGACAATGTTATACAACAATAATAGATAGACACTAAGACAAAATACAAGGCACACAGGACACTAAAGCAGTACAACACAGGACAACACCTTTCACACAACCACACAGTCCAGATAAATCTGAGACTGCAAAGTGAAAGTGAAAGTTAACTCCCAGTACAGATTTGGTAAACAGGATATCCTATTACATCACTTCCTGCATAAAATGGCCGCCGTTTTTATTTTCCCGTTATGCGTCATATTTTCACCCATACACAGTTGTGCGTCATTTTTTTTGACGCATTACATTGCACATGATGCCGAGTCAAAAAATATGATATGAATATTAATTTTTAATGTACGAGATGACCAACTTATTGTCCATGTAGCGTCAATTTTACCACGCATACATCATGGGCGTCATTTTTTTCCACGTACAGTAGTGCACATGATGCGGAGTCAAAAAATATGATATTAATATTAATAATTTTTAATGTACATGAGATGACCAACATATTGTCCATGTAGCGTCAATTTTACCACGCATACATCATGGGCGTCATTTTTTTTCCACGTACAGTAGTGCACATGATGCAGAGTCAAAAAAATTGATGATGTAAATTATACTTTCAAGGCGAAATATTAAGACACTTTTGGATACATTTGTATTTGACTCTGCATTGTGTGCACTCATGTACGTGAAAAAATTATGACGCCCATGCTGTATGCGTAGAATATGGAGCAAATATTTCCTTATGTCTTCATGTTTTTACCTTTGGAAAGGTGATTTGTCATGGTCAAACGGTGCGATGTGATACACATTTGTGTTTGGATATGACACATGTCCGTTGTTTTATGTATAGAAGGCATTCACACTGTAATGTTTGGGATACGTTAACTAATGTATTGACCATATTTGACGACATATTTGGTTTAATTGCTGAAGGCTATTTTGAAATGATGGATGGGATACCATGATGTATTCCTTCTCCAAAATGTGTCCACATTTATGATGGTGATGCTTTGATCTGTAGTCCTAACAGGGAGTGGAAGAGTCACTTACAGTTTTTATGGGGCTAACCATGTCCCAATTTGATTTTGTGTTTCAGATTTGTGTTGGACTTATGACATGTAGGCCACACATGTGCCTTATGCATGTGTTTAGTTCACAAGTACATGATTATTGTATGTTTTGGGGGCGGTAGAGGTGGACTTAGGCCCCCAGCACCCTAGGATTTGACCATCCAGAATAGCTACTGTATCCATGGAGTATATTTTTTATATCATGGCAAACCTGCAGCAGCAGGCTAATGTAAGGCCATATGGTATGAATGACTGTTGACCATTCATTCATCTCATTAGCCCATTTGACGTTTGCAGTATTGATGAATTGGAGCAAACTTGCATACCATTTTCCTATGACTATGTTTGCAAGACTCTCAGCGTTCCCGATGTGATAATGAGAATAATTTGGTTGATGTCTGTGTCCCTTTCTGCATAAACTGGTTTAGTGGCATGTTACAAGCTTCCTGCTAGGTTCAAACTGGGACACAACTGTGATGGTCTACTTTCAAATATTAGGTTGATTGTATGACATATGTGTACATGTGTGTGGGAATGTGGATCCACTATCACCTGTCTGGGTGTATGTTGTCACTGTAACTTCAAGGTCTCCTTCTGAGTTAGTGGCAGCTGATGTTGTACCAATTGTGTATTGCTCATATCACACACTTGAGAGAAGCCATTGATGACATGGTCACGTACACATGGATGGTCCCACCCTGTCTCTGAACACGTGTGATGTGACTTTCAAATGATCTCCAATTTTGGGGTGGATGAGAGACTGTTTCAGTTGTTTGGATCTGGCATGTGTAATTGCCACATTTGTACTCCTGTTGGGCTCTGTGTATGGTAATGTATCATGTCACATGGTGTGATGAATGTTATAGCATTCTTGCTCAATGAGACGACATTCATCTTCAGTAATTTCAAAATAAAGGTGGTCAGAAATGAATAGGCCAAAGCATGATGTGGTGTCTCTTATCTGTTTATTTACAAGTGTGGAATACAAGTGATTATAATAAATTAAGTAAAAAAATTGTTGACAAGCTGTTGGTGCCTACACACTCTTGCTGCCGTGTTAGGTTGTTCCCCCTCCTGTTGCAGGCCAGCATCCTCCTCTTCGTCATCCTCAGGCATGTCTGGGTCCGGTTCAAGGAGGGGAATGTTCCTTTTTACACAAATATTGTGTAATATGGCACAAGTGAGTATGATCTTACAGACCATCTCTGGGGAATAGAGTAGGCTACCGCCAGTGATGTCAAGGCAGCGGAACCTTGACTTTAGGATCCCAAAGGTCCGCTCCACAATGCTGCGTGTCCTCTTGTGGGCGTCATTGTATGCCCGCTCAGCAGCAGTATTTGGGTTCCCATATGGTGTCATTATCCAAGGCTGGATGCCATAGCCCCGATCAGCTGAAAGAAAAACACAGAATGGTATCAATTAGATGTAGGAGGCACTGTTGTACGTATCTTTGATGGCAGTAGTTGTGTTGTCTGTGACTATTTTGTGTACTAATGTGACAACCTATGGTTGTTGGTGAAAACTTTGGCATTGTTTTTTTTCCTTGGCTGAGCAAGTGTTTGTTGGCTAACTGTTTGTCAGCAGGATGTATTGGTTTCTCAAGTACAGTGTGCCCTCCCTTGCATTGTGACTTGTGATACAGGTGTCCGTGTATCCTCACTGGGGGTGTGATGATAGTTCCATGCAGAGTTGAAACATGAAAGTGTATTAGAAACGTTCATATGAACATACCCAAGCCATCCCATCCCTTTAAACTTATGCATTGTATTAGTGTACAGGTTATTGTGAGCCTTCCAATTTGCAAGGTGACATTTAGGCAACCACAGTCATTAATGACTTCACACTAAGCTGTAGAGTAAATTCCAATGTGTGAGAGGTTCAATGGTGACTTGTGAAACATGGCTAGTGATGTGAGTACCTCAGTGTGTTCCTGTCTAGGTGTTGCTATTGTGGTGCATGTGTTGTTTATCCTAGAGGGTTTCTGTGCAGTGTGTATATGAGTTAGATTTTTGTCCTTACCAACAAGTAGTCCATTGCCATACCGTCCATCCTGGAAGTGTTGGTTGATGGTGCAGTGACGGAAGATGAATGCGTCATGTACACTCCCAGGATATTTAGCCACAATGTTGCTGATCAGTCCTTGGTGATCGACTATGGCCTGCACGTTGATTGAATGTGTGTGCTTCCTGTTGCGGTAGAGGTGTTCAGTCGCAGCAGGTGGCACAAGGCGTACGTGTGTGCAGTTGATTGCACCAAGGACGTGCGGAAAGCCACTGATGGCGTAGAACCCCTGTTTAGTTTCCTGCTGCTTCTGCACTGTGTTAGGGAAGCAGATGTGGCGGGGTGTCAGGCGAATGATGGCATCCAGTACTTTGGGTAAAAAGGCGGAGAATGATGGTTGTGATATTCCACCAACCAGGGCACCAGTTGTCTGAAAGGAGCCACTTGCCAGCATGTGAAGTACGGCAAGCAGCTTTGTTTCTGTTGGGATAGTGCGTGGAGTCACTAAAGTGGGGGCCAATTGCTGTTCAATATTTGTCAGCAGCTGCTGAATGGCCTGCCAGTTCAACCGGTACCTCTGAATAATGTCCCGTTCCCTGAGGCCATGCAGGGTTGTTCTTGGGCGGAATATCCTCTCCTGCCTTCTGCGCTGTCTTTGGGGTCCCTGCTGTTGTTGTTGTAGCTGCTGTTGTTGCTGCAGGGCTCTGCGTCTACGTGCACGCTGAAGAAAAAGCACCTCCATGTCTCCCTGTTGCTGCTCTGCTCTGCTGCTCTGCTGCTCTGTTGTTTGTTTTGTGTGTTCTGATTAAGTACAGGTGTGTTTGCCCCATTTTAACGCCTGCCCTGACCCAGGCGTTAAAATTTCACGATATTCGTGCTTTGCGTGATTTTTTTGCGCCGCCTGCCGCACGGGAGTGATTTTTGCCCTGAAGCATAAATACGAACGCCTACCCTGCATGTCATTAACGCAGGGCGGGGTGCCGCTTCCAAAAACTGGTGCACATAGCGCCATTTTCCTTGTGCGCCGGCTCGGGCATCCTCTATCTCAGATGTGTGTGACTCCAGTGCCTCAAACCTGGAGTTGTGATCATCTACGTGCGCCCTAATGCGATCAAGCTGTTCGGTTACATGGTCTAACTTGGCGTCAATGCCAGCCAAGCTGGCCTTAAGATCCAAGAACATGGACTTCACCAATGCCTCAGAGCTATCCTCTCCGTTCGGCTCCTCGCAGGGCTGGGAACCAGCGGCAGCGTTCTTCTTTTTCCCCCCTTCAAAGGTAAGTTTGGCCTGGCGTTGATCAGCCTTACCCATCGTTCCAATCTACATCAACACCTCCGACAGGCCAGAGAATTAGAGCCAATCTAATGGAAGCTCAGACTCCAGGACATCCACCCATCAGCACATTCCTCACTGTAGGCCCCCACATCAGCCGCTGGGGTCGTCAATTGGCGGGACCACAGAACATCAGTTTACCCTCACGGTCCCGATCAGCCTACACTGTCCAGCCGGATGTTCGCCGCACATTCACCCACCTCGGGCCGCCACCATCTCAGTCTTCACTGCCCTCCTCCGGGTATACTCTGCATCCTCAGCTTAGCGGCCCGAGGGGCCCTCCTAAATATACAGATGGCTCCTCCCCAGAGCCAGGCGAGAGCAGCCACAAACTCCAAAGGCTTCCAGAGAGGCCTCTCCTCGGCGGCCTATCTTCATTTGGGCCTCTTCCCGGCCCGTTTAAGTCACCGGGCCCCGGGTGAGCCACGAGACTCGGCCGTGACTCCTCCACTGCAGTGCCACTATTCCTCAGCGCGTTGTAGGCCGCGACGCGATCCCGTCGCCGAGTGGCCCCCAGACGCGGCCTCGCTCGCGGTCACGTACCTCCAGGAGCAGCCGCGGGCCTCCACGTCCGCCCGCCCGCTCTACACTCCGCTCAGCTCCTCGCTCTGCCACGTTCCCTCGGCGTTCGTCGCGGGCCTCCACGTCCGCCCGTTCGCTCCGCTCTCTGCACACGCGGGCGCGGCCACAAGAAGGCCCGCCCGCGTCTCTCTACAGCTGCTGCTCCGGTCGCCTCGCCACTCCCGAGCCGCCGAAAACGGCCCAGGTGCACCACTTATCAGAGCGTGCCAGACTCGCGCCCGCCAGCACCGTCGGATATGGCAATAAATGGATAAACGGCCCCGGGCCAGGCAGAGCCTCATGAAGTGACGGCTATCTTGCCCGGCGGTCAGGCCACGCCCTCGCAGCTGGATTTCTTGATTACAATGCTAGCCACTACAGCTCTGTATGCCACAAATCGACAAACTATTTCAGGTATCACAATGCCATACTCAACAGTGAAATGGGTTGCTAAAACAAAGATTTCAGTCTACCCCTTCCAATATCCTTTTAGCCACATATTATTACTGAAACACATCAACGTTCATGCCTATGAACATGTGCCTTTTGATACCAATGGTTTGTCTTAATGAAATACACCTCATAAACAGTGAGACATCTGTGAAGAGTTCCTGCCAGCCCATTTTTCGTCTCTACACTAAACCTGCCCCGGGCAATGGTCCCCTGCTAACTTCAGGGTTGACTCAGCCTTCATTCAGCTACTCAACCACTAATACTACCTGCTGACAGTCACCTATCTGAAATGATGGCTTCTTGAAAGAGTCCAACCTCATAACTCACCTAGAAGGCTAAGCTTCTAAGGTTTGCCTACATCAATAGTTATTGACTCTCTCAAACAGTGGCTATACTGATGCAGTCATAATACCAGGAGTCTGGGACGCAACTCAGGCTAATCATGCATGTCTCATTATGTGAGAGGTTGGGATAACAAGAACTGTTGGACTGTTTTTTATTGAGGTCTGTGCAAGAGAATATTTCAAGACAGACATGGCTGGCTGCTTTGTTCTGCAGATTCCAACTGTAATTGAAACCCAGCTATTTCCTGGTTCACTCTATCTACTCTGCTTTCACAGATACTGACCTGTATGATCTCCTCATTACTCAAGCCTCAGGGAGGAACAGGAACTTGGTGCAGTTGCATGGCTACAAGTCTTTGCAGATATGGATTTCTACCAATATTTGTGGGTGGAGACACGGAAATGCCCATGCACCACCCATAGAATGCCTTCTTGGTGTAAAATAATGCAAGGCATTGCTGTGTTGCATTACTTTGGTTTATAATCCAACACAAATTGTGATTTGTGGTGGATTGTAGAGACCAACCACCACTTTGCATCAGGTCTTGGTTGAAAAAGTATTGGAAACCTGTTACACTTGGCATCCTTGGCGTGGTCTCCCCTAACTTTTTGCCTCTGCTTCCCTGGTGGTTGATGTGCGCTGGACTCTGTTTTTGCTGTTGTTGTTACTCTGGGCACTTTACCACTGCTACCCAATGCTAGAGTGCAAGTGCTGCTATACAAAATGTGTATGTAATTGATTTATCCATGATTGGCATATTTGATTTACTGATAAGTCCCTAATACAGTGCACTAGAAGTGCCTAGGGCCTATAAATCAAATGCTATTAGTGGGCCTGCAGCATAGGTTGTGCCACCCACAATAGTAGCTCTGTAAACATGGCTCAGACCTGCCACTGCAGTGTCTGTGTTTGCAGTTTTAAACTGCCAATTCGACTTGGCAAGTGTACCCACTTGCCAGGCCTAAACCTTCCCTTTTCTTACATGTAAGACACCCCTCAGGTAGGCCCTAGGTAGCCCCATTGACAGGGTGCAGTGTTTGTTTAAGGTAGGACATACGCATATGGCTTTTATTTGCCCTAACAGTGAAATACTGCCAAATTCGTTTTTCACTGTTGCAAGGTCTATCCCTCTCATAGGTTAACATGGGGGCTGCCTTTAAATATGATTAAAGCGTAGATTCCCTTTGGGAGCGTATAGACATGAGACGTTTGGGGTCTCTGAGCTCACAATTTAAAAAATATTTTAGTAAAGTTTATTTTAAGATTGTGTTTTTGAAAATGCCACTTTTAGAAAGTGAGCATTTTCTTGCTTAAAACATTCTTTGACTCTAACTGTTTGCAGATTCCCTGTCTGGGTCAGTTTGACAGTTGGGCTGTTTGCACCTCTCTCTGGACAGTGACACAAAGGGTGCTGGGGTGTAGCCTGCATATCCTGATGAGCCATCTGTGCTAGGAGGGAGGGGAGGACTGGTCACTCATACCTGAAAGGGCTATGCCTGCCCCCAGACAATGCAGTCTCCAACCTCCTGGTGTGTGTCTGGGGCCTGGTCTGGGAAAGGTTGGATTTCACAAAGAAGAGAGACTTTCCTTTAAAGTAAGCCTACTTCAAAGGCCAAAATGGGTATAAGAAGGGTACCCAAAACCACAGACTTTAGATCACTTCTGGACATCAAGAGGAACCTCTGCCTGGAGAAGATCAGAGGAGAAGTGCTGCCCTGCCTGTGACTGTGCTTTGTGGAGCTATCCTGCAGTTGCTGCTTCTGCCTGGTGAAAGGGGACAAAGACTGGAGTTTGATGTGCATTCCTGCTTGTGAAGAAATCTCCAAGTGCTTGTCCTGAGCTTGCCTTGTGTTGTTGAAGTCGCAGGCCATCAAAGACATCCCCTGCCAGCACCTGGGCTCTCTGCTAAGACTCCTGCCCTGCCAAGTTGTGCCCTATCCAGTTCCTTGGGCCTTGACAAGTGAAGCTGGCAGACCAAGATTGAAAATCCACGCACCGACTGCCGTGCAGGGAAATTTCCAACAAGAGATGGGGGATCGACGCTCGCGGCTGGAGAAACTACGCGCTGCATCGCTAACAGAGGCTGGTAACGTCGCAACCCACACAGCGTGGTTTTGCTATCACTGTGTGCAGAAAAATGACTCAACGCCTGCCCGGACCCGAGTGCTGCCCGGATCGATGCATCGATTTCCTGCGGAGAGGAAAAATGACACACGCCGCCCCCTGAGAAGGAGAAACAGCTCACGTTCTCGCTTTCGGGTGAGAAATCGACGGTCCGCTTACCTTTTTCACTGCACACTCACCCGTCCGTGTTATTTTGACACTACCCAGGTACTCTTCAATGCTACCAGTGTTTTACCTGTTTACAAAAGGATTTAAGACTCTTTTGCTTTTAAAATTAATAACTTCACTTGTGTATAATGGATTTTTGTCATTTTGGTCTTGTTTTGTTTAGATACATATTTCTAATTTGTCTAAACCTGTGTTGTGTCATTTTGTTGTGTTTTCATTAAGTTACTGTGTGTGTTGGTACAAATACTTTACACCTAGAACTCTAAAGTTAAGCCTGCCTGCTTGTGCCAAGCTACCAAGGGGGTGAGTAGGGATTAACTGAGGGTGATTCTCCTTTACCCTGACTAGAGTGAGGGTCCTTGCTTGGACAGGGGGTAACCTGACTGCCAACCAAAGACCTAATTTCTAACAAAACCCAATGCAAAGCGATTGGAAGATTTTTCCCAAACATTTCCAGGTTATTTCTCGCAAATGGGGTCCATTCCAAATAGACATTTTTGCGTCTCGTCTCAACACTCAGTTGCCCCAATTCTACAGTTGGCGACTAGATCCGTTCGCTCTAGCCTTCGATGCTTTCTCTCAGGATTGGTCATCATCCCTGAACTACGCTTTTCCCCATTTCATCATGATAAACAGGCTCTTTGCGCACATCGTATGCCAACAAGCAGTGGTAGTGCTAATAGCTCCTTTCTGGCAATCCCAAGTATGGTTTCCATCTCTTCTGGAGTTGGCAGTAGACTCCCCCTTTCTCGTTCCCTCCTTTCCGGACCTTCTCACCAACCCCTTCGGTCTGTCTCACAACTTGATTCTAGACAACCTTCTCTCCCTTTCGGCGTGGAAATTGTCGGGGATTCCCAACCAGTCCCAGCAATTTCGGCAGAAGGTTCAAGCCTCATTGAACATTCCTGGGCATCAGGCACAAAAAAGGCCTACAGCTCAGCTTTATCCTTATGGCGTAGCTGGTGCATGGGAAAAATATAAATTTCCTTTCAGCCGATTTAACTTTCATAGTTAATTTCCTTGCAGCTGAAGCTAGTAAAGGTAAGTCATATCGTTCGATTAATCTGTACAGATCGGCAATTTCTTCCTCTCACCCTTACATCAACGGTAAGCCTGGTGGGGAACACCCTCTAGTTTGTCGACTGTTGAAGGGAGTGAGGTTTTCTAATCCTCCTTTACCCAAATACAGTTCTTAATGGGATGTCAATGTTGTATTTAACCTGTTTTTATCTTGGCCTGACAACAATATGCTTCCATTGAAAAAATTGTTTGCAAAGTTGGCATTGTTACTATGTTTGGTTTCATTTAAACGCCTCTCAGATGTTAGAGCTTTGGATATCACTGCTCGTTATTTGACCCCTTCTGGGGTTATGTTTAATATTCATAGACGTACTAAAACTAATTTGTCATAAGTATTTTATCCTTATTTTTCAGACCACCCTAAACTCTGTGTGTGTCAATGTTTAAAAATATGAGAACAACAAACAGCCGATTTGAGATCTTCTTCTACTTCCCAACTCCTTATTTCCTTCAAAAAACCTTTTAAACCAGTTTCTTCTCCAACTTTAGCCCGTTGGGTTAAATGGATTATGTCCTTAGCTGGTACTGACACTTCTGCTTTTGGCGCCCATTCCGCAAGAGGAGCTATGGCTTCCAAAGCTTTTTGGGTTGGTTCTAAATCTGGGCCACAGAATTTTAGGTACAAACTGAATGTCAGTTATTAACATAATCCATATCTAGGACTAACAACTACTTACTGATTGTTTGCTGAAAATGTAGACACATCACAGCATTGCTAAGCCAATATTTGTTGCTATTCCATATTCTCAATAATCTGCTTTCTCACAGAGTGGCCCTTAAACATGGTCATTGTTGCTTTTATGCATCTGGAATAGTGTGGTACCAGAATATAATTGTCAGAATATTATCTGACATAAATGACACTTCCTAAATATTGTTTACAAAATACCACCCACAATATTGCAATTTTTCACCAAGATATTACATATTGATAATGTGTTTTGAGCAAGACTGTTTTGTTGAATAGAACATAAAATTACAGATAAATCATTGGTACCAAAGCATATTTGGAACATCAACATGTTGTTGAACATTTCACCCCACAGTCAAGATGTCCAGTGATGGCAGCAGGGAAATCTGATCACTCCCATTTGATTCAATTTCCCCTATCTATAGAAGCCTGAATGTACTTTAAAAATATATATATTATGTATTACATAGAGCTTAAGCTCCTCATATATCTGAAAGACATATAACACCTTCAATGCATAGTAGGAGACACTAGAAAAAATCACACATTATCATTAAAATCCTGAATCTAAAACACAGAAAAAACATTCTCCTATCAAGAATCAGGGCTGTGGAATCAATTGCCATAGGACCTAAGTTAATGACTGTCTTTCCACTCATATTCAATAAGTATAACCAGCAAAGTTATATTCTGTTTTCTCTTGAAGTGCATGGTTCTTGTTTCAACTTTATATCCCCATGTAATATAATTTAAACTTCTTCCTGAAGGTAGATTTGTATCTTCTACCTTTTAAGTGAAGTGATCTGCAACCTTTACAGTAGGTGCAAGTTATACAAATATCATTATTAAATAAAATAAATGATATGGCAAATTTATAGTACTCAAAAGAGATGAGCAGATAGCTATACTTTACCCAAGCTTTCGCTTTCCTGAAAAACATCACATTCATTTAACCTCAACAACAGTAAGTGCTTTGCTGAATACTACTCTCTTCCTTAGTAATAGCCACCACCATCTAAATTTACCATGTTGTTGAAACAACTAAGACAACACTCCTCAAATTTACATCTCTTTACTGTGTTTACTGATTTGACATCAAGGCCAGCAGTGACCTCTGGCGATGGGAAGCACATTGCATATTTAGTTCCCCTGGACGTTTGTCAAGGAAATGTAACCATATCAGCATGTTGCTGATGGTGCTTCCCGCTAGGCTACTTTCTTGGGACCTCTATCCCACTTTCCTCATGATTATGGGGTTCATTGGGTAAGAAGGAGATTTGGCTTCCCTTCTTGCATTCCTCTTTTTCCTTTCCTCTGATCTCAGTTATAGTAGTGGTTAAGGGGTTTTGTACTGTACACAGAAGATCCATTAGCATGTGCTAGATTTAATTCAAAAGGTTCTGGGGCAGGCAGGAGCTATAGTCCCTCTGCCCAGGGAGCTGGGGCCATTTTGCTGCTACTATCCATGGGCCTGTCCTACTATGGGTCATAACTGAAAATGGGCCATATTTAACCTTTCTGCACTTGACTTGGTGGTAGCAAATGCAAGCTCTCACAGGTCTCTCAGGGATGGTAGTATGGGGGTACTTAAGCTCACCAGTCATCTCCATCCCCAGAAGTACAATAAGGTAAATGTCCAGCCCAGTGTTTCTCTTTAAAAACAAGTGCTTTATTACACAGAAAACAGAAATAACACACACTGAAATCACTTGGGAATACCCAAATTACAGGTATGAGTCTTTGGTGCTTCATAGTGGATCTGATTCTTTTAGTGCCATTCCCCCTTCACCTTCTGTCTCAGAGTCATGGTCTTTAGGGTTCATGAGGTAGCTTATAAAAAGGAGTAGTACATTCCTTCCCAATTCTTTTAGCACATTAGGTCTTTATGGCAGGGGGCATTGGAGTCTCTTCCCCATCATTGGTTGAAGTGGCAGATGAGCAGCTTTGATTCATCCTGATGTGGCAAGTTCACTGAGATAAAAGAACCCTTTCCTGACAACAGATACTACAAATCTCACCCATAAAACCCTGCCACCCACCAATTTACAGTAGAAGAAGGTTAATTAATAGCTCTCTGGATTAGAAAGGACCTGAGTAACTTCCAAGAGAAAACTGTCTCTGGTTTCCCCATTTCAGTGTCTGGTTATCCTCCCTTCCATCTCAATGTCAGTAATACAATTATGCTGTCAGGGAAAAGCAACCCCACCTCTATCTTGTACAAAAGGCCAATCCAGGGGCTTCAAAAATGCAACACCCAGGCCTGTGTCGCTCTGGCCCATTCAGACATTGATGTACTACATACTAGCACATGAACCTGATTAGCACTTAGGAAGATCTCAGTCCTAGCATTCCTAGTTCACCATGAGCACCCCAACCTTCACATGAATTAGTGAGTAGGCTAGCATTCACACGGCTCAGGTAACAAAGTCTGGTCACTATAATCATTTACAAAACACTGTATTCTGCCCCACTACGTAACATGTGTGATACCTTTGACAGTAGTCCCTCTGCCACTATAAGGGTTCACTTTGTGCACACCTCCAGGTTTAGACCAGAACCTATCATTGTCAGTGTAAGGCCTTTGTACATACACTGGATTGGTATGTGGCGAGACCAAAAACTAAAATCACAAATTCTCACAATTTGGACATGCAGGGCAGGGTACACAACTGTGCATCATAAGAAGAAATTCCCATGACATCAGCAGGCAGTGCATCTATGTCTTGATACTCCAACCATGAAGGTGTGCTATGTTCTTTTCTACTAAGTTTCTTGGGTCAGCTACAGCACTCTCCCACTATTGCCCCATGGCTGCCTCTAACTATGAATGGAAGAGATGCTGGAAATGTGGGAGCCTTGTGTGGGTAGGTAGAAGTTTAGAAAGTGGTTCAATAATGGTACAAAAGGGTTTTTGTGTTAGGTACAGGTCTGTGTTTGCAGGTGGGAGAACATAACTCTTCATTTGCCTGATCAAACACATTCATTAACAAAGTGTGATTTAGATTGATCAATAAAATGTGCATATTTATCACGTAGGCCCTCATTATGACATTGGCAGTAAATGCCGCTTACTGCCGCGCTGACGGCCGCCAACTTACCACTTCGGTGGCAAATGTCAGTTCACCATATTATGATACACACGCACCAATCTGACAGAATACAGCCACATACACAAATCAGCCAGACCAAAGGTCAGTAATACAGTGGTGGTCCCTAAACCCATACCATTTTGCCAACAAAACAACACCCATCACATTATGACCCACAAATCACCACAGGCGAAATTCAACGGTGATAAACTATTGGCAGTACACACCGCCACACTCAGAATGGGCAACCATATACAAAACAACAAATACCAAATGCACACACCTGACACCCATTCACACACCACACCCACACACCCACACCACTATAAAACACACACCCACATTACCCACAACATCTTACGAACACCAATTGCCACCAGGAGACTGAGAAGAAGAGCATAGAGACAACTAGACACACACACCACTTCCACCCAACCACCCCTCACGCACTCCCCATCACACAACACCCATGGCACAACAAAATCACCCCCGTTTCAATGAGGAGGAGTTAAGGGTCATGGTGGAGGAAATTGTCAGGGTAGAGCCACAGCTCTTTGGAGCGCTGCTACAGCAGATATCTATAGCAAGGAGGATGGAGCTATGGCAGAGAATCGTGGACAGGGTCAATGCCGTGGGACAGCACCCAAGAACAAGGGACAACATCAGGAAGAGGTGGAACGACCTACAAGGGAAAGTACATTCCTTTGCAGCAAGGCACCAGCTCGTCATACAGAGGACTAGCGGTGGACCCCCACCTCCTCCCGCACAACTCACAGCATAAGAGGAGCAGGTACTGACAATACTGCATCCTGAGGGACTCACTGGAATAGCCAGAGGACTGGACACTGGTAAGTCAACATTTAACATTTATCACACCCAATACATGCATGCCATCTCACACCCTCACACTCACTCCCATCACTCCACTCCATCCCACACACTGCACCCATACATCTCACTAATCCCATTGCCAAGCCCTGCATGCCATAACAATGCCTGGATACCCCTCCCAGCCCTGCATGGATACCCATCACCAAAGCATGCACAACATAGGGAAACTAACATAACCACAATACATCCCCATACACAAGAAAAGCTGGCAAGGCAACACCAACCTTAGAGGAGAAGCTACAGAAGTACAAATGTCATACACCTAAAGCATAACACATCATTTACATCTCCACAGGTACCCAAGCCAATGTCAGTGGAGAGTAGGTGCCATCAATATCCAGTCCTTCATCAGAAGAGGCCCACAGTGATGACAGTAACTCTGGACTTCAAGATCTGGAGGATCTACCTTGGCCATCAGGGACCACTGGACAGTCGGTCATCCAAGGCCACTCACAGACCACCACAGAGCCTCCCCCATCAGGAACCAATATCACAGCACCCACCCAGCGTGCCCACACCACTGTCCCCAGGACATGTCAATCAGTAGTGTGCCCACCTGTACAGGGATCCCAGGCCACATCTCACAGCCAAGACAATCAGGGACCTGGGGTCAGTGGCAGTGGTCACACGGTTCAGGAGACAGAGGCACAGGCCAACAGGGACACTGGGAGGACTGCTGTGCACCAGGGGGAGGACAGGACCAGGGAACCAACTCTCCAAGAGGCACTCTCAGAGTCTACCAATATTCCCAGGACACAATGGGCCAGATCCTTGACAACGTGCAGGAGAGCAGGCAGCTGCAGGAGGGCAGTATCAAGGGATCAGGGAGGACTTGCAGGCCATCAACACCACCCTGATCTCCATAGCAGGGGTGCTGGCAGACATGGCCAACCTCACGAGGGACACAAAAGGCTGATGGACGGAGTGCTGAACAATGCAAACACTCACCCCCAGTCACTGATCTGGGTTTGATCCATCACTCTTTTGCTCATCATGCCACCCCAGTTTGGACCCAGCCATATGCAAATCAGTCTTGACCCTGTTCCTCATGGGAACAGTCCAGCCCGAAATGCCAAGCCAGGTCCTCCCTGGACCAGAAACAAGCATCCTGGGACTGGTTTCAGGGTATCACCCTTCATCAGCCAGGCTAGCTTGAATCTAGTGGCACAGTGAGCAAGGGACCCACATCTGGGCATACCCTTCCCACATAGGGCAGCTTTAGCAACACAAAAGGATGATGGACGGAGTGCTGAGGGAGGCAACAGCTCACCAGCGGGCCCCTACCACTAGCCAGTCTATTGACCAGCCCTCCACTTCTGCTGCAGCTAGTGGGCAGGAGGCCCCGCCACAGGACCCACAGGCCACCAGCATCCCTTCCCCTGCAGAAGGTGAACCACCCCACAAACATTCCCTGTGAACCAGACAGAAGCCAGAGACAATTGCCAAGACTCTGCCAGGAAATGAGACTCTCCTGATTGCCCTCCTTGTGTCCCACTCTGTCACCTTGTCGCCCTTGAACTGCCATTGCTCCCCTTCCTATGTCCCCCTTGCACACTGCACCTGTGCTACAAACGGATTGGAACAATACCATGGACTTTCCTCCATCATCATCCCATTCCATTGCACCTGCCCCTCTATTTTTTAGCACTACAATAAACACCCTTGGATAAAAATCGACTACTAGTATTTCATGTATTGCAAATTTTCATGGACTGAAACAGATACAACCATTGCAAATCAACTGTACATGGTGAGAGAATAGAATGAAGGACCTGTTGCTGGCTGTTGTGATCACATCAGGACATGGTTGTCATATCACCAACATCTGTAAAATGGCAATCCATAGGCAACAGTAAGTAGGGGAAACAAGTGGGTAATGTCAGCATGGCAATGCCACACAGAATACAACAAGTCATAGAAATGTGAAGTTGCACTGTCTCGCTTGTGTGTCATTGGAAGTACTGACAGATCACTAATGTTCT
The DNA here is from genome assembly GCF_031143425.1 of Pleurodeles waltl. Lineage (NCBI taxonomy): Eukaryota > Metazoa > Chordata > Amphibia > Caudata > Salamandridae > Pleurodeles > Pleurodeles waltl. The sequence continues at coordinate 703,580,332 of NC_090443.1, read as the reverse complement.
GTTGTCCTCATCCTCATCCTTTGCCTCCTCATCCTCACTGTCCTCAGGGTCCACTGCTGCCATAGGTGCATCATCAGTCTTCTTCTCCTGCAGAAAAGGCACATGGTGTCTGAGGGCCAGGTTGTGCAACATGCAGCATGCCACTACTATCTGGCATGCCTTCTTGGGTGAGTAGCACAGGGATCCACTTGTCAGATGGAGGCACCTGAACCTGGCCTTCAGGAGGCCAAAGGTTCTCTCAATTATCCTTCTGGTTCACCCATGTGGGTCATAACAACATTCTTCAGTCCTAGTCCTGGCATTCCTCACAGGGGTCAGCAGCCACAATAGGGTTGGTTAACCAGAGTCACCTGAAGATATTGAGGGACAACATTACTATCCTATTTGGCCAACAGCATTTGCATACACCAACATACACTGGGTGGGGACAAAGGCTCACTTATAAGCCACACCCTGTGCCTTTGTAGTTGGGCCATGACATTTGGGATGCTGCTATTCCTCAGGACAAAGGCATCATGCACCGACCCAGGATACATTGACGTGGGAGATGTACTGGCCCACCAGGCACACCATCTGCACATTCATGGAATGGAAACTCTTACTATTCCTGTACACCTGTTCATTTTGCCAGGGGGAGGGCAAATGCAATATGTGTTCCATCAATCGCCCCAATTATATTGGGGTATGTTCCATTGCATAAAACCCGTCGTTCACAGTTTTCCAAATCTTCCACCTGGGGGAAAGCAATGTAGCTGCACATGTGTTTCATCATGGGGGGGCAAGACTCTTGCCAGCACTATTGAGAACATTGGCTGTGACATTCCTGCTGCCAGGCCCACTGTCACTTGGAAAGAATCAGTTGCCAGGAAATGGAGCAGTGATAGAATGTGCACAAGAGGGGGGATCCCAGTCAGATAACGGTTAGATGAGATCAGGTCAGGCTCCAAATGGGCACACAGCTCTGTGATTGTGGCCCTGTCCAGTCTATAGGAGAGTATTATGTGCCTTTCCTCCAGTGTAGCTAAGTCCACCAGGGGTCTGTACACGGGGTATTTCTCCATCTCCTATTCATCTGCAGGTGTAGATATCTAAGGGACACAAGAGTGAGTAGGCTGTCTTAATTGGAACAACTATACCTCAATAACAGTCTACGTTGCGCACTCACGTTTTGGGACAGTGGAATTTATTATGTAAAGTATGTGCTTTTTATCCTGTGATGCAACAATTCTCGATAGGCCTGTTCACTCCCCCTGTAATGGTGACCGTCTGTCCTCTGTGGAGGGACAGGTGGAAGTGAGGTAATTCCGCCGACTGTGTGTGCCCCTGACAGTAGGAGGTCGTGAACCGCCGTGCAATTCCTCAATGGATAATATTGGGCCCTATGGGGTACAATGGCCAAAGTGGATGTACGGTGATGGTGACGGTATACACAGCCGTGGACATGTCCACCATTTTATTTCACATTCCTCACTTGTTTCCTGACCTTCCACAGGAAAGGACCTACACTGCATGTGCTGCTGTGACCTGTGCATGGAACCTACCATGGCCCGTGTGAGAGGGGAAAGGGCCCCAGCCTTCACTTCGGAGGAGTTGGAGCGACTGGTGGATGGGGTCCTACCTCAGAACAGACAGCTGTATGGGCCTTCAGGCCAACAGGTGAGAACACAGTGGGCACCAAGCATGTGGCATGAATGCATGGAGTTGTGTGTGAAGGCATTGTGTATGGGTGGGTGGATGGATTTCCTCTTGGCGGTGTACATGTTGTGAGCTGGCCTATGTGTTTTGCAATGTTGATGTGATGGGGTATGGTGGACCATGTGTGTGACAGGCTGGACTTCTTTAATGGAGTTCTCCTGTATGTATTACCTCTGAGGTCATCACCCATCAAAAGAAGGGATTATGGCGTGCCATTGCTAAGGCGGTCTGTATCCTGGGGGTCTATGGCAGGCAGGGAACCCTCTGTCACTAACAGTGGGAGGACCTGAGATGCTGGGCATGGAAGACTGTGGAGGCCAAGCTGGGGATGGCCTCCCAACGAGGAAGGGGTGCCCGCCAGACCCTGACACCCTTGATGGCCCGCATACTGGTGGTGGCCTGGATGGACGCTTGAGGGCATCACAGCAGCCACAAGGGGGTGAATACAGTGGGTATCATTACAACTTATGGCTGGTCGGTGGCATCCGGGTGGTGGTTGTGTGTTACTGGGTGCCCCTAAGGCCAGGCCAGACATAGCAGCATAGGTCCTCTGAAGTGTTAGGGATGCATGGAAAATACAGGTATCCTAGCTTGTTAGTATTCACTTCTAGGCAGGGCTGTGTGGGTCCCAGGTGTGCTGCAGTTAGTGGTGTGTGCTCTTCTTCATGACTTGGTGACTAGCCATATCACTGGTAGTGCAATGCATAATGCGTAGGCCTGTTCCCTGTGTGTGAGGGTGCTGTGTACGCCAACGGTGGTGTTGGTGCAGTCATTGATCCAGTGTATCCTTTGTCTCTCTCCCCTCTTTCTTGTTTTGTCATCCTGTCCTTCTGTGCATTAGCATCATCTGGTGGAGGAGCAGAGGCACCGGTGACAGAGGGAGCTGCATCCCACAGGAACCTGGAGGCAGAGTCCACTGGCGCAGAGGGAACCAGTGGGACGGAGGGCTAACGGAGCACCACAGCGGAGACTGGAGGGGACAACACAGACTCTGATACCTCCCCCGAAAGGAGCTCCCTGGTGGTGGCCGACACCTCTGTGACCACCCCAGCTGCAGGTACAGCCGCCACCCCAGTAACAGCACTACCATACCAGTAGCTCCTCAGTGAGCTGCCCATGCCTGCTCAGCCAGTAGGGTGGGCATCTCCTTCGACCCAGGCACCTCAGGCCCTGCCCCAGATAGCCCTGCTGTCCTGAGTGAGGAGGCTATTGACCTCCTGAGAGCCATCTCTGTAGGGCAATCAACCATAATGAATGCCATCTAGGGGCTGGCATCCCAGATTTAGCAATGCAATGCATTCCTGGAGGCCATTCACAGTGGATTGGCGGCACAACATCCACTGTAGATCGATTCAGGCTTTGGCCTCCTCTCTGATGGCAGCCATTGTCCCTGTTTCCACTGTCCCCCCTACAACTTCCACTTCCCAGTCCCATTCTCCTCAACCCCAACCCATCACAAGCACACAAACAGATGAGCATGCACACAAGAGAACACCCAAGAGTGTCACAGGCAAACACAAGCACCACACTTCATCATACAGGCACTCACACGAACACCATACCATTGCAGACACAACAACATCCACCACCTCCAATGTCTCCCCCTCCTCCTCCTCCTCCAACTCCCTCCCAGTTATGTCCACACTCACACCTGCATGCACTATATCAATATTCACAACCAGCATCACCACACCAAGCAGAACACACACCTCACTGTCAGACACCTCCACAACATCCATGCACACGTCCCCTGTGTCCTCTCCCACTGTGTCTGACGCCCCTCCTAAAGGACACAAACCCAAGTACTCAGACACCCAACAGCCATCCACCTCACAACATCATACAGCCCATGCACCTGCACCCAAATCCAGCAGACATACACCTCCAACAACCACTCCCTCACCCTCCACTCCCATTACTTCTCCCTCCTCCCCCAACCTCCTTAAAAAGCTTTTCCTTTTCCAAATTGACCTCTTCCCCACCTCCCGCCCCATCCTGCACGTATAGGCAGGGTACCAAGGACACAGCCCAGCACCTCAGCCAAACAGTCCACAGGGACAGTGGAAGCACCACCTATTCATGGTGGTGAGGATACAACACTGAAGGGGAAGAAGCCAGCACCACCTCGGATGAAAGGGAAGAGTCCTGCACCAGCTGTGAGGAAGGGAAAGGAGGCTGCACCAGCTGTGAGGAAGGGGAAGGAGCCTGCACCAGCTGTGAAGAAGGGGAAGGAGCCTGCACCAGCTGTGAGGAAGGGTAAGGAGCCTGCACTACCAGGCACAGAGGGGAAGCGCCCATCCACCCCTGCCAGGAAGGGTAAGGGATACCCGACCCGTAAACAGGAGGGCAAGAGGCACTCTACGCCGGCGGAAGCTGTCAGGCTAACACCGCCATGAGCACCAGCAGTCACGGGGCCCCCAACGTCAGCTGTGGATGTGCAGCTATCAGTGAGTGTAGGGGCTGCACAGGAGCCTCCCCCAACCACTACCACCATGCAGCCATCAGTGAGTGCAGGGGCTTCCCAGGAGCCTCCCTTAACCACCACCACATGCAGCCATCACCACCGGCGGACACTATGTAGTCCACACTCCAGGGGATACTGTGCGGGCTGCCCCTTCCAGAAACAGTGGGCAGGACACCAACTTGAGAGACTGTGGCCTTGCAATCCCCAGGGTAAAAGCAATGGGCATGTTGCCTCATCCAGAACCAGTGGGCAAGTCACCCACTCCAGAGACTGTGGCCTTGCACTCCCCAGGACAAAGCAATGGGCATGTTGCCCCATCCAGAACCAGTGGGCAGGACACCAACTTGAGAGACTGTGGCCTTGCAATCCCCAGGGTAAAAGCAATGGGCATGTTGCCTCATCCAGAACCAGTGGGCAAGTCACCCACTCCAGAGACTGTGGCCTTGCACTCCCCAGGACAAAGCAATGGGCATGTTGCCCCATCCAGAACCAGTGGACAAGTCACCCAGTTGAGAGATTGTGGCCTTGCACTCCCCAGGACAAAGCAATGGGCATGTTGCTCTCTCCAGAACCAGTGGGCAAGTCACCCACTTGAGAGACTGTGGCCTTGCACTCCCCAGGACAAAGCAATGGGCATGTTGCCCCATCTAGATTCAGTGGGCTTGTTCCCGTATCCGGCTGAGGTGCCACCCCTTCCCCTGAGGTGCTGGCCTATTTGCAAATTGATGCCCCTGCATACTTCTATATAGTTGTGCTCAGGATTCGAGTTGGGCCTTCGACTGTGCCCTGTGGCCATGTGGACCCTTTGAACTTTGAACTGGGTAGTGTCCCTTTTTTGTACATGTGTACATATCTGTTTCATTGCCAAATCAACTTATTGATTTTGAAGTTGATCTGATAACAATCACTTTTGTCAATTTCTGTTGTCCTTGCATTATTCTTCTGATTTTCGGGGACAAATTGTTTTTGAAGAGAAGCTGGTTGTGTATATGGTGTGTGTGTGTGTGTGTTTCGGGTGTGTCACTCTCTTTTTCCTCCCACCCTTCCTTGTGTGCTAGGCGGCTGTACTCACCGTCGTCATCTTCATAGGCATTGGTGTTCCAGGTGGAGCATAACATAGAAGATCATCGGGATTCCATTGCGGCGTGGTTCTTCCCTGTGTCTCCAATGATGAGTCCTTTCACTTCTGAGCTCTGTTCCTGCCAGGCTTTTGTTGACGTTGATTCCACCCCGGAAAAGGTGGCGGTTTCCTGTGTCAAAATATGGTGTGCGGAACTTTGTCTTCTGCCTGGCTGTTGGCGGCTCCCGCTTTGGTTACTGTTGTTTCTGCCCTGATGGTTAGTGTGGGACATTGGCTGTCTATGGAATTTATCACCGCCATGGTCATAATTTTGCGGTAACTACCACCAGCCTGTTGGGGGTATTACCACCATTTTATCACCCACCGCCAGGGTCATAATGAGGGCCATAATTTGTAGTAGGTGACCACATATAGCCATTATAGGTAGCACTTGAGTTAACATGCTATAAAACATAAGCTGGCTGCATTTCTATTACCATTTTGAATGTCAACCTAAACGCTTAAGGCTAAGAGGCCTGAACTTCCTGTTGTTTCACACATTATGCTTTTTCTTTCCACTGTAGACAGTGTTTTTTTTCCAGATGTCTTTTGATAGCTAATGAATAATTTATTGCTTTATATTAGATGACTGATAATAAGGTATCTCATTGGAAACAAAAGAGTATTGGAGAGCAACTCACAGGAAGAGCTGACTGCACCCAACAGTCTGTCCAGAATAACACCTCATATACATCACCATGCTAGGGCCATTGTTTTACCCTGAACTGAAAAAAGGGGAGCTTACCTGCTTCCAGAGTCTGAAGTAAAAGGATTGGTTCCTGATAGTCAGAACAAGCTGAAATGTTGCAGCTTGTAGGTTTGTTGAATAATAATAGTGTATGTTTCTTATTCTAGGGAGGCGAGATGGTTGCTGACTTTGAACTGAGAAGGCCCTTCTCCCCTCTGCAGATCTCCACTTCCTGAGTGCAGGGGCTATATGCCTGAGTGTTCACATTCTCTTGTCAGAGATCTTTGTTTGATTTTCTGAAGCTGAAACCTTACCTTTTTTGCCTTCCCAAATGCCCTTTCTTGACACACACTCGTTCCATATTCTGTATTATTTTCAGTGTTTTTGTTAATGTGTTATTCTACTTTATCTTGAACGTACATTTGTAGAAATGATTCTGAAAATCTGAATACTAAATTAATTAATGACTTGGATTTAGCAAATTTATTAAAAATCCCTTTACAACTTTCTACAATTCTCTTTATTTCCTTTGAGGCCCAATTGGTCTTCACTTGTTATGGAAGTGAATGGAAATGATTGCTTCTAATTTTCTCTCCATGTTGGCTAGAAAAGGTCCACACAACCAGTGGCAAGGTTTGTACGATTATACCTGCCATTAGAGATTTAAGAATCCCTGCTCGGTCACGGGCAATGAGGGTAGGAAAGCAAATAAACCTGCTTTTGCCCATACTCCCTGGTTGACAGGGAAGGAATGCGTGGTGTGTCAGGCATATCATGACCAAGAAACAAAATGATATAAAAGCATAGTTCATCAACATAGCAGGCAAATCGTGATTCTGAATGTGAAAGTCATGCTAAAATTCAGTAACTAAGGCCTGTCACCATTTTCAAAATGATGGACAGGACATATTTCTGAAACTGTCAGCCATTTTATAATTCTGAAACACCCGGGGGCCCTATTCCACATAGGGTTCACTTTCTCTGTGCCGTGGCGCACTTTAAAATAGGTGCGCCAGGAGCAAATAGTGAAAGTGTCCCCTATTACATTGAATGCACTGCTCCCAGGGCAATTGCAAACTCACGCTTACCTGGGGGCAGCGCATTCATGTGAAAAATGGAGTGGCTTTGAAGCAGATGCTCAGTGTTTCATTGTGCAAGTGGCTGCACTTTTAAGGGGATTAGTGATCCCCTTGCATGCAGGGTATGTCGGGGAGTTCCCTTTCCCCCTCCAGACAGCTTCCATCAGGGGGCGCACTGACAGTGTGCTTCCTTTTAGGTGGCTCACTGTAAAGGCAGGGCGCTGTCAGTGCACCACCTGACAGCTTCTTTGCCTCTGCGTCCATGTCTTTAATACAGCATGGGTGCATAGGCAAAGGAATTCCCTCATAAGTTTGGGGCCATGCCCCCATACAAATAGGGAAACACCCTGTGGTGATCGCGCTGGTGCTAAATGTGTGCCAGATAATCGACTGCCACCCTTTCTGTAATACCAAAGTGCCCACCGTGGGTGCACAAAGCGAGCACACATGCCCAATGCATCCCTGGGACACTTTGTGTAATACAGCACCAGGTATTTTGTGATTGTGAAATGGTGGTGATGCCATTGTTTTGAACCTGGTAGACATGTCATTATGAATCTGAAAGTGCTGGGCATAGAGAGATTCTGAAAGTGATTCCGAATATGGATTACCCAATTATAAGACATGAATTGATTCAGCTGTTTTGAAAAACTGTGACTGAGAATCACATAGACATGGCATAGTTCTGAAAATTGTAGGCATGCTTACATTTTGGAACTACTGAACATTCAGTGATTCTGGTCACCATTTGAGGAGTCTGTGGCTGGTAGACATGCCAAAATTCTGTCATAGAGAGTGAATCCACAGTTTTGAAAGTGCAGACAAACACAGTCCTTAAAATATAGGAAATTATGTGACTGATTCACAAGGGTAAACATAGATTTCTGTGAGACTTTACTATTTGTTTAGTGTTCATAAACTACAGGTTTGATTGGTTGTATGATGGAACCATGCATGCCTTAACAACACGGTCCCTATCTCGACCCCCCCACCCACACTAAAAAAGAAACTATCCCAAAGCCCCCACCCTCAGTCCTATAAAATAAAGTACCCCACCCGCCCTAAACCTAAAAAAACTACATTGACCCCACCCCATAAACTACCCCAAAACCCCCGCTCACCCTGAGCCCTAAAAAAAACTACCCTGACACCTTACCCCTAAAAGCTAAACTACCAAAACATCCCCCACCCACCCTGTTGCCCTAAAACCTTGCCCTCTAATAAGTAAATTACCCCCGAGCCCACCCCACCCACCATTAACCCTAAAAAAGATAAACTAATACACTAGCCTGACCACCCAGCCCCTAAGAACTAAATTACCCTGAAGCTCCACCCACCCTGAGCTGTAAAAAAAATTGCTCACCCCTCAAATTAAAGCTAAAGTACACCAACACGCCCACCCACCCTAAGCCCTAAATCCACCCCACCACTACAAAAAACTTACTAAAAATACCCAAACCCCCATGCCCGCCCATTAAAAAAAATAGCCCACCCCATCCAATCTCTTAATCGACCCTTCACCCCTACCCCAGCCCCACATATCTCACCACATCACTCTCGCCCCTAGCCCAACACCCCACCCTGATTCCTTGAAAAAAATCCAAACCCCATCCCGCCCCTTAACAAAATAAACACCCCGCCACCAGCCATAATCCACCCCACACCCCTGCCCCAGCCCACTTACCTCACCGCGTCACTCCCACCCCTAACCCAACCCCCACCTCAATTCCTTAAAAAAATACCCAAGCCACCACCAATTAAAAAAAAAAGAAATAGCCGGTCACAGGTCCTACCCACCCCAATCCCTTAATCCACTCCCCACCCCTGTCCCAGCCCTAGCCCCAGACCCACTTACCTCACCGTATCCTCTCCTGAACAAAGCATGGCTGTTTCGGTGCCTTAACCACGCATATGCATAGTTCAGCACATGCATGGGTAAGGCACAGAAATAGCCATGTGTTGTTTGGGCACGCGTGGTTACACTTGTGTGGGAAATGTGCGTGTTGTTTACAAGGTATGGTTGAGGACATTTCCGGTTTGATTTTACTAATAGTAACTCTATGGCTGTGGAGACTCTGCACATAAAAAAATAGACCTGTCCTGTACTTTTATGTGCGGAGTCTCCCCAGTTGTAAAATTACTATTAGTAAAATTAAACTTGTGGTTTGTGAATATCAAGAAAATAGTAAGCTGATACAAAAGTGTAAGCTCGCCTTTGTACATTAAGTCCTAAGATTTAAAATTTCACGACCCCTCAAACAGCTATTATGGCTTGTATTTCAGCAAATTTGTGTGGATTTTTGTTGAACGTTTTGCTGTCTCTGAAGTAGCAGAAACTATTGAATTAAGGGAGCGGTGTTCTGAAATTGCTGTGTTCTAGGAATTTCATTTATTCCCTTCTCATGGAGTCGCATATTATCATTCAAAACGATAGTATACTGCGAGAGCAGCATTTCCTTACAATAGTGCTCCCTACTTGAATATTCCAAAAGATTGTTTTGTTTTCGAAGCACCCTACAGTAAGTGTATGCCTTTCTTGGTGTGTGTCTCGTTGAATTCTGAAAGTTGTACAGTAGCTGTCCCTTTAAAGGCACATATAATTATGGTTAAAAGATATCAGTTCCATTAAAGTGACAATTGACATTCTATAAATACAATGATTATGTTAAAAACAGGACCGTCATATGATGGTTACACAAACGTTTTAAGGTGTACTTATACAAAGTGTCATTATCTAAAGAATTGTGGCATGCTGTTAGATATATAATTGCAATGATGTAAAATAATGAAACCTAGTTTTGTTTTGAAGAAGGCTGAGTTAAAAGAAAAATATTGTGAGGGTGATATGTGCTTTGTCCCTGCAAATGCTTTGCTAGTGAAGTCACTTCTTCATTATTGCTTTTTAAGAAGTACAAATTAAAATTCAGTTGCAAAACTTTAAAAAAAATATTGCTTTCCTGCAGACGTTTATGTTACTACATACCCGTAGATGTTCTGGTACTAATTGGCAGGTGCATTATCATCCTAAAATGGGAAAATAGTCTATTACATCGGATTCCAACAAACAAGTATAATAGTAAATACATCCTTAGCTTTCAATACATTTCTAGACTATAGGGTTCATTCGATAATCCAATTGCTTTGTGAACATTCTACTTGTTACACATGCAAGTTTGCTCTCCTTTTCACTTACAATGTGCCCTCCCTCACTTTCCGACACGTACGTATTTCAACCCTTACACAAGACATTTCAGAAAATTAGGTTATAAAAGATCCCATGCAATATGGACCCGTTCAAAATGGTTGCCAACAAGGTCATTCGCAAAATCGGGAATCTCATGAAGACCATATGCTCCTAAAATCTGTGTGATTATATGCATCTGGTGGAGCCAAAGATACAGTACTTTTGCATGTTTTCCTTGTATTTTACAGTTAGAAGTCTTAATAAAATTTGATGTAAACCCGAATGGCTGCAACAGGCTCACAGTATAATACAGCAGGTCTCAGTATTATACCCTTGTTTAGTACCTCAATGAATAGAGTGCAAGCCAAAATGAGATGTTACCTAAAATAACAACAACAAAAAAACATTTTTGACACACCTGGAGTTTTCATTTTTCCACCAATGCATTTTCCATAGACTTCTTAGACAGACGTAGTGGCAAAATGGCTGAATGGATTTCTATGAAATTTGGCAGGAATATAGATTATGAAGCAGACATGGTCCTTTTCCTTATTTTATCAAAATTGTTTCAGTAGTTTTTTTAGTAATGAGGGATAAAAATGTAGTGATATATTGGACTGCCGTATAATGTGGTACTATCACAGTATACTGTAGTGCACTCTACTCTGGTCTATGCCACTCTATGATACACTTCTTCACTACACTGTACAAGATGCCACTCTACTTTACAAGACCCCACTGCACTCTATGACAGATCAGTCCACTCTATGACACGCCACTCCAGTGTACAACATGCAACTGCACTGTACGACATGCCACCACACTCTACTTCAAACCACTCTACAGCCCTCCTTTTTAAGACACTCTAGACACACCACTCTATGGCATGTCAGTCCACTCTATGACACTCCACTGTATTCCACTCCACTCTACTGTATGGCATGCCACTCCATTGTACGACATTCCACTGTACCACAATCCACTCCACTCCACAACACTCTACAACACTCCACTCTGCAACAGGCCACTCTATTCCATGCCGCTCTACTCTATGGCCCTCTGCTCTGAGACACTATACAACATGCTACTGCATGACACCCCACTCCACTGTATGACACAACATGCCACTGGGCTCTATGGCACTCCACTGTATAGCAATCTACTATACTGTATGCTCCTCCACCGTCTGCCACTCTGCTCCAATCTATGACATATCACTTTACTCCACTCCATGGCATGCTACTCCACTCTACAACATGCCACTCCACTCTACCACATGCCACTCCACACTATGTCACTCGACTCCATGACACTCCATGCCAGTCCACTCTACAACATGACACTTCACTCCACTCCATGACAGGCCACTCCACTCTACAACACTCTACTCTACTGTATTACATGCCTCTCCATTCTATGTCACTTCAGTGTATACCCATCCACTGTAAGACAGACTTCAACATGCCACTATATGACACACCAATTCACTCTACTGTATGTCACGTCACTTCGCTCTATGGGACTCCACTCTATGCTACTTCACTTTCCATCACTCCATTCTATGCCATGACACTCTATGCCATAACACTGCACACCACAACACTTTATTTCACTCAACTCTACTCCTCTCTACGACACTCCACTCTATAACATGCCACTCTATGACACTACACTTAATGTTACTACACTCTTCAACATTCTCCCAACATTGTACTCTACTACACTCCACTCAAAACTCCACCCTACGACATTCTACTGCACTATATTCCCTAAAACAACTCACACTCTCTCCATACACTGCTAATTACCCTATATATTACATCACTCATGACATGATCTATGACACCATTGATGGCATGACTGCAACATTAGAAATTATATAGTTGATAACAAAACTGTGCATGGAGGTGGTGCGAGTTTACGTTACTTTATGGCCTGAGATATAGTCAATGAGAGCACAATCCCTGGTGAATTTTAGTAGTTTTGTTAGTTTAAAATGGTATGTTTAAACAGACATTTTCACCTAACTATTAATTTATGTTAACCTTTATTTTTTTCAGCGAATTTTTAAGGTTTTTTCATGTAAAGTAAGATATAATTACAATTCCTAACTATAACATCACTTTACCTTTGTTTTCTCAGTGAATATATAAATATAACATATTTTGGCAGGGCCAACATTTTAAGGTGTCAACACACAAGACAGAAATAATTTCTCTGAAGGTTTTGTGCTGGGTGGAGTTCAATTGCCTTTATCAGGAGCATGGCATAGCTTTCCTAAGACATTTCTTATTTATTGACATGCCCACACAATATATACTCAAGAGGTAGTTACCAGATATGCTGGTGAAGACAGGAAGATGAAAGGGAACTTCAGCAAGATCATCATTTAACAATAATAATACCTTTATCAGTCAATGTCAATGATATGCTTTCAAACAAAAAGGTTTTCTCAATTGATGTAATTAGTAAATAATTGAATTCATAAATTTCTTAAAAGGTATTTGCCACTTAAATGTAAAGCTAGAAAGTTGGTTTAGTAAGCCTTTTCCAACATAACAATTCTGGTAGAGCATAAACACCCATATTGATCAGTAATAGCTCAGCAGTAGTTCATTATCTTGAAACAAAGGCAACAGAACATCAAGTCATGCTATCACTGTTTTTTAAAGTGTTTTTTGTGGAGGATTTCAATTCAGAGATTTGGGGCATGAACCACTTGCCTGCAATTTTTCTCCGATTAAATTTGGATATTCAAAGTGAACAAAATGTATTGGGTTAGTATACAAGTGAAAATGTCCTTACACACTTATTTGTTGTACTAAGCATCAATTCTGTATAGAAATGTATACCTGCCCACACTTTTTGGCACATCTCAATTATACTAGGTGTGAGTGCTATAGAACGTGTGGAAACTGCACCAATCTAATTTCTTGGGTGTGAGAGAAGGATAGAAAAGTTATATTCAAAATAATAAAAAATAAATCAAAATAGAAATTTCTAAACCATTTTACACAATCGAGTGCACGTAGGCCATATCTGAGGCCCCTATTGGGAATCAGATGGAACAAAACAAACACATGCTTTCTTGCATACATTTTGTTCCGCTGGATTACTATTTAGGTTTTTAAACTGCTATTTTTTTGGGTGTGGAAGAACTTGAATAGATTTTTGCATCCAGTTATTCTGGCTTAAAAAAAAGACTATGACTGACATGTTGGTCTGCTAACAATAGCAGGTCAGTATTGTTGTGATGGCAGTGATTGCAACCACCCAAAATGTGACCTACCTAATGAATATTAATTAAGCAGGTCATTCTGCAACCTCATTTGAGTCAGAGTCTTTATTTTGTGTACTGATCTATTATTAAAACAATGGTTAGTTCACAAAATAGTATTCCTTTCACAAGAAATGTGTGCACAAATTGCGACCACACTTTTGCTTGACCGACTGCATACATTTGTATTAAGTAGCAGGACTTGGTGGTAGGATTGTGTCTACTTTAGCTCTCTGACTCTCCCTGTCTTAAAAGTACAGGAGACTGCTTCCTACCCTGTCAGACAGAGACATCTGAAGGTCAGCATTAACCATTCAGTATCAAATGTTATTACCAAAAGAATTCAAACTGTTTTTATAAAATAAAAAAAAACCTTGGGACATCATTCTCAGTAGACCTCACCCACTTTGGCTTCTGGATAAAATGGGTAAGGGCACAATGACATACAATGAGATGCCATCAACTGGATGCATCTTCTGCACCTCACAGAGCCCGGGCCAATGTATTCTCCTTCTTGAGAGGAATTGGACTATGCTAGAGGAACAAACCAGTAGTATGAATGATAAATTAACCATATAAATGTCATAGCATGATAACTCTTTAGAAGAGGAGGGCATGGCTGCTGATCAACAGCAGTCCCCTTCTCACCTGAGGGCAGAGGGAAAAAATTGCCATGAGCATGTACTGGCGCCAAATTTTCTATACCGCATTTTCACAGTATAGTCATTAAACAAATCCTACTTACTGGCTGTTTGGATCATTGAAGTCAACAAAGAGTAATAACGAGCTATCATCAACGTTAGAAAATAATCAATATTTAAATCAGTTAGTTCAGTCATTAAAGAGAGTTAGTGTGAGCTAAAGGGTTTTATTCTCAAATCTGTTAGTTTTCTATCTTTTATTGAACAGTTTTACTCTCCAAATCTTATTACTAAAAGTCAACATAATCCACCAATTTAAATTTGATTATAAAATAAAATAATATATTACTCAATAATACTGTCAATACAGTATTGATGTGAAAAGTGTGTTCCACAAAGGAAAATTTCCTACTCTGCATAAAGGATACTCATAAAGAGTTCTGATGAGATAAATCAAAGCATTAGCATGAAGCCTTTGCATAATAACCTGGAAAGTTTTCTCAGCTCAAAAATCAGCAGACCATTCAATCAAAAATCTAAGAAAGCATGCCTCTCCTTAAGAAAGTTAAACTCACCTGTCAGAGAGTCAGGGAAATAATCCATGAATCCCCCTCATCTATATCTGTCTGTCAGTTTAAGTGAGTTTAAGTTTAATCTAGGAGCAAGCACTAATATAAATACACAAATTTTATGTTGCAACATTATTTTCCTTCTTCTTCATGGTGACCAATAGGATTTCATTACACTTCACAGGGATAAAGGTTCACTCCCCATTCTGTCACAAGAGCATAATAGTCTTTCGGACATTTATCCCTGAATGTTTCAGCATGTTTTTCTTGTGGTCAAAAAACTTCTTCCTATGAATCATTCTTACTGTTTTCTTCATCTCCCCATAGTGAGAACCTTTCTATTAGTTGTCTAATACAAGACACATGTCTATTCACTAGCTAACAGTATGTTCCAAAATGGCAACATCTGTAATAAAGAGAATAACAACATCTTGCACAAACAGCAATTCAGTGGGAAAACAGGCCTTTTACTGTTAATGCATTATTTTCAGTTAACATGGCACCATCAGTTATGCTAACTTTAAAGCAATATTTCATCTCCATTTTACAGGCCTAGAACAATTTAAGTATGGTTACCCAATGCAAGATTTGCATTTGGCATATGTTTATTTTAAGGTAAGCTTTGCAGATCATTTTAATCAAGCATTTTGCCAGCTAATAAATTTGCTACAGCACTTGAAAGGCTGCAAAACGACTGATTTAGAAAACCTAGCAAGCTTTATATTTAAAAAAGCTTACAATGTTTTACAAAAACCATGAAGTTAACAGACTTTGCACTTTTTTTGCTCATTCCTCCTCCAAATCCATTTCTTCGTCCTGCCATGGTGATGAGGCCATTATACCTACCACTACATTTCTGTAGCTTTAGAGGAGTTCTGCAAATTGTAGTTGCTGGTGGTATTCATCATACAATAATTGATTAATTATTCCAATCTGCATTTGCTTGGTGCAGTTGTCATGTAGTGTATTTGACCTCTGCTTCGAAAGGTTAGCTATCATCTAATCATCTTTTGCTCCTTCTTGCCACTGGAAGGCCCGTATTTCAGGCCCAGTGATAATCTCGCACCACATCATCATATCCAATAATTACTGAAACTTGCAAAGCATTACTGCATTGGCATTTACACAGGCCTTCTAAGGAGCACATACGGTGACTTTCGAAACTGGTTTTCTGCAAGTTGCACAATGTTAACCTAGTAAGTTAGAGCCCGTTGCCTTTAAATCATAAGAACATATAAATAATAATATATACATCATTGCTAAAAGTATGTAATGTGTCATAACAACTGAATGATATGCCTGTCAGTGTAGATCAAATACCTGTATGTAAGCATCCAGTATAGTCGTGAACCTATAGGGACAAATTAGTTGTCAAATCGCTTAAAAGTAGCTGTTGAGCCTAACTAAGGCACAGGAGTGACATACGTTTGCAGTGAGACTTGGTAAATACATTCTTTTAGTATTTTGTTTCTAATGGAATTCTTAAATGGTGCATTAGCTAAAAATACTCATTCTTGTATGAACACACGCAATTACAGGAAGAGATTGTGCTTCCATTAAGCTGATAATTGTCTTTCTTCCCTTCCTTCGGCTTCCATAAATATGATGTTTATGTAAAAAAATGCATCAACTGACACCTGGCGGTTACACAAGTGTTTAAGGTGCATGGATGCTATGCCTCATTATGCGGTATGTATGCCTTTCTGAATTCATTATCCTATGATATAGTTAAATAGCAATTAGGGCTGATACTGAAGCGGGTAAAAGGATGAAAAGCGAAAAGGTACAACAGTGGCACCTGGAATTAGAGAAGGTCAATTTCCACAATGAATAATGAGAGTAAACGCTAGCATAATTATTGATTCATTTTTTCTTTTTAAAACTACTATTTGTTGGCAATGTTTTAACCGTGAATACCATTATTTGAACATTATTGTACAATGAAAGTTAAAATTGCATAAGAAACTGATAGACTGCAACCAAATGGATTCACTTGACTTTTTACCAACAGTTTCTAGGTTTCATCTACGAACATATTGGTTCCATTAAACACGTAGTGGGCTATGGGTCAGACCCATGCTCATAATTGGATGGCTTGGTTGTCCATCTTAGTTGTCTCTTCTTGATTTATAGATTTCTTCTCTGTTCCTGTGTTTGTCCTTCTCGGGAGCATTTCAGTTTCACTGTAGGCTGATTGGTTGACGTGTGTTCTTCCACTGCTAATGTTGCTTGTTTTCACTGAACTACGTTTTTTCCGTTTCCTTACTCACTCCATGGGTGTTCATCTTTTGTTTTGCGCTCTTCATTTGTGCTTCCCTTTTAATTTAAAATTAGCCTCCGTTGTTCTCTGTTACT
Source organism: Pleurodeles waltl (assembly GCF_031143425.1). Taxonomy (NCBI): domain Eukaryota; kingdom Metazoa; phylum Chordata; class Amphibia; order Caudata; family Salamandridae; genus Pleurodeles; species Pleurodeles waltl. The sequence continues at coordinate 703,563,260 of NC_090443.1, read as the reverse complement.
TGACTCTCCACTCTCCGCTTCTCCTTTGTGGCTTCTCTCCCCATCCAAATCCACTAATTTTTTTAATAATCCTCCACCCCAATCATTCATTGCTACTCCATTGCTACTCTGCCCCTCTCCCACATAAATTTTTCCCTTTTTTGTACCACCTGCGCTGTTGGACATCCATCTTAAAATGTGTCTGTATCCATTTCAAGGTGGCCACACTAATGTGCGCTTGACATCTAGAAACAGGTCTGTGTTGATTTAACAACCCTATTCAAGGGAAGATGAACGCTGAGGTTGTGCAAGCATCCACTGTAGCCATCTTTCAAAGATGACCAAAGTATATACTCACTCATCGATGGTGGCCATCGTTGAATGGATTTGTAATATTTTAACAAACCCATTCAATGATGATTGCCATAGATGGTCGCACATCCATGGTGGCTATCTAACACAAAAAACATTGTCAAAGTCAATTGGTTTCACTGCTGAAGCATATTGGTTTGGCCAACGTCCTTTAATGATAGTATAAGAACGCATGAAACAACTTGTATAGTAGATCAAATATCCAGTTTTTCCCCTCATCTTTTGTGCATGATGTCATCGGAGAAACCAATGCATTTTGCTTCATTAGCATTTAATTCAATAGTTTGATGAAATAGCATAACATTGCCGTGATTAAAATAACCACCCACATGCATCAACACTTAGGCCCATATTTATACTTTTTTAAACAAATCTGCGGTAGCGCAGATTTGCATCAAAACGTTTACCACCGGCTAACGCCATTCCAACGCATCATACTGATGCCTTATTTATGGAATGATGTTAGCCGCCGCTGCGGGATGGTTTGCGTAAAAATAAATGACTCTAACCGGGCAGCGGAGGCGTAGGGAAGAATGGAGGTTGTGCATCAAAGAATGGGGCAAGTCAGGTTAGAGTAAAAAATATTGACTCATACCTGACTAGCGTCATTTTTAGATGCACAACCCCCATGGAAATGACTACTGTCTTAGCAAAGACAGGAGTCATGCCCCCCTGCCCAATGGCCATGCCCAGGGGACACCTGTCCCCTGGGCATGGCCATTGGGCACAATGGCATGTAGGGGGGCCCAAGTTAGGCCCTCCATGCCACTTAAAAAAAATAATACTTACCTCTACTTACTGTAGATGGATCCCCCATCCATGATGTCCTCCAGGGGTGGGTGAGGGTGGCAGGGGGTGTCTCTGGGGGCAGGGAAGGGCACCTGTGGACTGCTTCCATGGTCAGAGACCATGGAAATGAGCCCACAGGTCCCTTAACGCCTGCCCTGACCCAGGCGTTAAAACATTACTCTAAACTGGTTTAGAGTCATTTTTTAAGGCCCTCCCGGGCGTCATTTTTCCACAGGAGTATAACTAAGGCACAAAGGCCTTAGAGTCATTTTTTGCCCTGGAACGCCTACCTTGCATCTCATTAACGCAAGGTAGGTTTCCACGGTAAAAAAATGACTCAAACGCCATAAATTTGGTGCTAGACGGGTTTAGCGCCAAAGTATAAATATGGAGTTAAGTGTGCGCCGGATTTGCGTAAAAAAAATTACGCAAATCTGGCGCAAACAGAGTATAAATATGCCCCTTAGTTGCTAAAACAAACTTTTTTCAGTTTGTGTATACTGTGAATGCCAGTCTTGTCTAGTATTCACCATCTGTTGATTTTTTGACAATACTGCGTTCTCGTTCAAAAACAATGTCGGGAAGCTTCACATTAGATGAATGACATAGGATTGGTGGGGCGGTATGTGCAATATAGATACCATGAATACATACGCAGCATTCACAAACCCCTAACCGCTTTCACCCATGCTACATGTGTTTTTAATTGAGGCATCTGTCTCCCATTTTAACGATATAAGTATTACCAATGTCAGCATGCCGAAAAAGTAGTGCCTCTGGTTTCTTTTAAGTGTACACAATACAATAAGGGAGTTTCTTGAGAAAAAGAAAGCCACACAACCCTTTTGAAGTGATGAAGTACTCATGCTCTCAGATTCCGAGCATACAGTTACAAGCATAGATAATTTCCCCCATCCTATCTGCTCAAATTGTCAGCTTCAGCGGGGGTTTCTCCACATAAAGTACACTTACTATACTTCAACACCTATTACCTCTGTGGGCGCGAGCTGCCCTTTCTTCCTCCATCATCATGCTTCCCCTCCCATAAGAAGTGCTGATAGCTGTCTATAAGGTACTTCCTGCTTTCTAAAAGAAATCATAAGTTAAATTGAATGGCTGGAGTAATTTGGGGTGAGACTGAAACCAGCACGATTCCATAGCACGGAAGGGGTATTTAAAAAATCATCCATATTAAAAAAAAGGCCATAATCCATCAGCAAGTAGCTCGTTCCATATAAAGACACATTTCATAGGTCAACCAATACACAATAATTGACGAAATCAGTTTTCATTTAAGTCGTATCATTTATATCATTTTTGTACAGGTCACTCCACCGAGAGTATTCATTACATGGAATGTCAATGTTTCTTAGAACTCACCCTACTTTGGTCCTCAGACTATTGAGAAATTAGATAATTATCAGATATCACATTCTTTTAGAGCCCAGTCTGTCACATATCTTAAACATTCACTGACACTGAAATCCAGTTTATTTCATAATGACAGTGTTTGATCCATTCAGTATTTAGAGCATAGAAACATAGAGATTTTAGATTTCAAAGGTAAGGTCAAAAGGTTATTTGGTTTGTTGTCAATAAGATGGATGTTATAGTCCATGGCAGATCAACAGTTCAGGATGGATGTTGAACCTGAACCTTTGATGTACTTTGTCTAATCAGAACCAACATTTTTTTCCCCCAACTTTGTAACCTAGAAACTCGGGGGCTTATTTACAAGTCGTGTTTGCCGTCAGTGCTTCGCTTTTCGTGACACACTGGTGACTGTGTGGCTTTTCATACCCTTGTACATATGGTGTAAGGCAACACAGCACAAGTTGCTGTATTGCCTTACACAGCATCAGGGAAGCATTCAATGAGCTTTGCACTGGGTTTTCCCACACAACACCCATGGGTTTGACGCATTCCCAGATTTACAAGAATCTGTAAACCAGGGGATACGTCAAAACTGTACTCCTCCCTAGGGCATGCGCAACAACGAGAAATATCTTTATTGCTCCTCATTGTTTCCCCTTTATACACGTGCATTCTACAGCACACATAGAAAGATGAAAATGCTTCCCAGGAGTGATTTTGTGCAGGATGGTATCCCTTCCTGCATAAAAACTATCCTGCTCAAAAAGCAGACACCCATTCACCATGGTCCAAGGGTGAAACACAAGGAGGCAGATTTCACTATTTTGTGACTGGACAGCCCTTATCTATTTTATTAGAATACTGTTTTTGTGCAAAACTAAATATGAAGGTGCATGAATAAAAGTAACTTAATTTCATATAAATGCCTCCAAAACTGTCATTTTAAGGGTTTTAGGGCTGACAGATTCTTATAACATTGAAGAGCTAAGGCTGAGTTTTCTGGTATTTCACTTCTTTGAAAGCCAAGCCTTTTAGATGCCATAGCATCTTGCTCAAACTCTTGAGGAACAGCAGGAAGAGTGATGACCATTTCATTTGAGAATTTAGAGGCAAAGCGCAGTTTAATGATGTTGCCCTCTAAAGCAAGAGGGTGAAACAAGATTTCTTGCCCCACATGTGCGTAATGATAATTATCTCTGGGGCTCCATTCCTGATCTTCCTGAGCACCTTCACCCATAGGTAAAAGGACAGAAATCTGAATCAACACTATTTCTCCCTTGGAAGGAAAGTCAGTCCAGAATCCAAGGACCAATGTCTTAATCCATAACAAATAAACATGTAGCTGGGTGCTCTTCATGCTTACAAACACATCCTTCTCTGCTTGGCCGAGCTTCTAACAGAAGAACAAAAAATGCATACTGAATCAGTCTTTCTCTGACTATGGACCCAAAGTGTGGAACTCTATAACCCCTCAATCTGCACTATTCTGCCTTTTCCCTCTTTCAAACATGAGATAAAACAACTTCTTTTCAATTTTTAATCTCCACTATCCCCTCCTTCTTTATAACTTGATAATTCCCCACCTCTAAGAAATGATCTAAATAGTTGGAAGAATCGTTGAGCAGTCTGCCTGCTTTGCTTCAGTAATTTTTGAGTACTGTTAAATCCTTTTAAAAAATTATGCAGATTCTTATTTTTTGGAAAGCGGATTATTGGTAAGGGCAGCTACGTATCCACACTTAGCAATATGCCACTAACCCACACTAGGTTCAGTTAGGACTCAATACATTAACCCTAAATTAACCCCAGCTCAAACCTTGGCAGCTTCACAACAAGCAACAAGGCTTAACTTAGGAGACAAAGGGGGTCATTATGACTTCAAAGGATGGTTTACACCTTCCACCGAAGTCCTGACGGGCAGGTTACCGCCAGTGTGGGTGCCTCCCCACAGGCCCCATTACGAGTTTCCCACTGGCCCAGCGGGAAACGTACTACAGCATTGTCGCCAGGTTGTAATAGAGCCGGTGACAATGCTGTAGTGAGTAGGGTGCAGCAGCACCCATCACAAAATTCACTGTCTGTAAAGCAGATAATGAACTTTGCAACGGGGCTGGCCGGGGGGGGGCCTGCACCCTATCTCAGTCAGCCAGTACTTGGCAGTGCAGAGAGGAGGGTCGTAATTCCCAGGGTGGGCAGCTTGTAGTGCTGCCCTGGTGGATTAGGACCGCCAGGACCACCAGCCCATTGGGAAGCTGTGTCCTGGCTGAGCTGGTGATATGACTGCGGCACGACCACAGCGGTTATAATGTGGCGGTTAGACCGCCACCGCACCTTGCAGTCAATAGTGTGCAAAGCATTTAGATGTCACACAACAGTAATAAAATAAAACCCAAGAAACAGTTTAAAAATACAAAACTAATTTATACAAATAGGAAATATTTGTATCTTTACTTTGACACTAAAATGAATACAATTGGATAAGGGGAACTAGAGAAATGCATTTTTAAAGAATTAATGTTTTCTAGCGCATAGAAACTAAATGTGCCACTCAGGATATCTGGTCGCACCTCGACCGGGGCAAAGTCAAAATTTAAGGCCGACCGTGATGGAGCACTGTTAGGCAACAGCAAACGGGAGTCCTCGGTCAAAAGTTTACCTTCGGTCTTAGTATTTTTCTTGAAGATTTTCTTCAACGGGACGAAGTTACCAATCCGATCCGACCTCCCTGGATCCCTCTTTCGGATGCGTGTCGCAGGAGAACTCTGCAAAGATTTCTAAGTTCCGACTTAGATGGTTTTTTGGGATGAATATCTTCATCCAGGCCAAAGCTGAATCTTGATCAGACATCTCTGGAGCCCCCCTCAGATATGGTCAGCTTTTTACCTTCGGACCTAATCACTTTTTTGGAGCTTTTTCTCTTCAGCATCGGACGACCCTCCACTGCAAGTGGGTTTCGAGTCAATGTCGTCAAATTGCCTTTCTAGGATCCCCTGGTGAAATCTGGGGCTTCGGAGCTTTTCTGCAGGATGAACCTGCAAGTCAGGCCGGGTCATGGTCGATGTAAGCCAGCTTGACTCTCAACAGCGGGTCGGTCCATTTATGGAGCTTTTTCAAAAAGTTCTCCAAACTTCTGGATCTTCTTCGAGAAGGTCTGTCAAGGTCCTTTAGAAGTCCACAGCTCACCCCAAGGTTCCATAAGCTCTGACTGGCTCCTTGAGGGTAAGGATTCCAACTCCCAGAATGCACCTGGCTTAAACTCCGGCTGGTCAGTTTCTTCAATATTTGATGCAGGGGACTCTGGTTAACTTTTTTTCATCTGTAACAAGCAGGGAGTCCCTTCTTGAATCATTTGAAGCCAGGCAAAATCCTTTTGTAGTGAAGCCCACATGTCAAGCTGGTGCAGTCCTTCAGAGTGCAGTGTTCAGGTTCAGGTCATGGGTCCAGCAGGGCAGTCCTTGTTCTTCTGGTATTCTTCCTCATAGGGATCTAAGGTTTGGGTGCAGCTCTGCCATATTTATCCTTGCTCCTGGGGTGAAAAGCTGGTGGGGTGACAGTCCTATCATAGGCAGGCCACGTCCCCTTGGATGGCCAATTCCCGGGAAGTGTGGAAAAAATCAATCCCAGGGAGCAACATTCTTTAAAAATCCAACATGGCTGAAATTGAATTTTGGAGGTTAGGTCTGGCTGAGCCCACCCACGGGTGTGGCTAAAAATCCTAAACACACCCCTCTTCTGCCCTCTCCTAATCTAATCAAGAGGGCACCTAATTATCAGGGTTGCAAGAAATGTGGGAGGTCCTGAGCTGCACCAAACGTCCTTCCCCTCCTTTGAACACCAGTGGAGCTGCTCTCCCCCTATCCTGTTTCATAATCTTTTTAGGCAGATCTCCTCCCCCAGGCACACCATTTGTGTTCAGCCCAGGCCACTTCACTACTCATCAAAGCAGCCGGGCTGCCAGAGGCTGGCCAATCAGAGAAGGGCATTACAGAGCTGAAGTTGGGAACTTTCAGGTAGAGTTTTAAAACTCTTTGCCTGAACTAGTTATATTAAATCCAACAATAGCAAGTTGTGGGATTTATTATAACAATTAATTTGATACCAAACTGCAAATATTTGGCTCTAATGGGGACTTTGTTAATTAAAATAAAGACTTCCTATTTTAGCCCAGGGAGGTTCATTACATTGAGGGGAAAAAACAATTTGGCTATTTTACCTCACCAGGGCTTATAAAACAATTTTTATAAGGCCCGTGCTTATAGTTACATAGCACCCAACCCTATTGGCACTTAGGGCACACCTTAGTGTTGACTTATAAGTAAAAATAATGTAGTTTAAGACTTTGGAAGTACTTTTAATTCCAAGGTTGAATTTGCTTATAACTTTAGTTTAAAAGCAGCCAGTAAGGCAGGCCTGCCTTTAAAATGACACTAAGCACCTCAGCAATGCACCTATGGATGCACTACCTATGGTCAGGTCCCTAAACCTACATGCCTTACCGTATACTAGGGACTTATAGGTAGGTTGATACTGTCAATTATAATTAGTCTAATTTGCATATCAGCATTACACAGAGCACTTGGACTGGTACGCAGTACCCAGGGCACAGCGAAGAGTCAGTAACCACCAGTATCTGTCCATATGTTTTGAGGGTGACCAGGGCAAAAAGGAGGACTTCCCTACACTGCCCCCTTCAGATGAAAGGTGATGGATACTAACCTTTAACCTGGTAGTCCCCATCAGCTAAGTGGAAAAACCTGGAAAGGACATCTGCGTTGGCATAGGCACTTCCAGGTGTATGTTTCACTGTGAAGTCCATCCCCTGTAGGGAAATGGACTGCCTTAACTGTGTCGGGTTCTCCCCTATCATTTGCATTAACCATCTGAGAGGTTTGTGGTCAGTTTGAACATGGAAGTGAGTGCCAAACAGGTATGGCCTCAACTGCTTTAGGAACCAGACCACAGAAAAGCTCTCCCTCTCAATGGCACTCTATCTCTTCTCTCTGGAGAGTAGTCATCTGCTGATGAAGGTAACTGATCCTGGACCTCTTCATTAACTTGTGCTAACACTGTCCCAATCCATTACTCTGAGGCATCTGTTTGCACTATAAACTCTTTGTTATAGTCAGGGGCCAGTAACACTGGTGCTGAACACATAGGCCCTCATTACAACCCTGGCGGTCGGTGTTAAAGCGGCGGTAATACTGCCAACAGGCCGGCGGTAAAAAAAAATGGGATCACGACCATGGCGGAATCTGCCAACATAGACAGCCACTTTAACACTCCGACCGCCATGGAGGTAGCAACGAACACCGCAGCAGTAACCGCCAACAGACAGACAGAAGACAATGTACCACCCACCCTATCACAAACCTCCAATTCGCCAGCTTTTCCAGGGCGGGACCAATGCCATCTAGAGCTCGGCAGAAACAGGACTTGGAAGGGAAACCACTCACCTCTCGACACTCAACGAAGAACCAGGATGCCATGGAGCCGAGCTGCAGGTGTTCCCTATGCTGGTGTATCTTCTCATACAAGACGGATATCAAAGGCGGCGGCGGCACCACGGTGAGTACTGCACCTAGCACACAGGGGAGGGTGGGAGGAAAAAGAGAGTGACACATACACGCAACACCACCACCCCAACCCTCACCCACAGCACCATACACATAAAAAACATGCACCAACATTACATTTACAGCCCATAACCCCTGGAAGAACGCAAGGACAAAAGGAATAGAGTGCAAATACTGATATTTTGAAATATGCAGATATAGTTAACGATCAGAAAAAACAGTATATACAAATATTTACAATATGTACAGAAGGCCGTACACTGTCCTTTGCAAATGTCCATGGCCCACTGGGCCAAAAAATCATGGGCAAAGCCCACACTTGACGCCTGCCTCAAAAAGGAGAGAATACTGCAGGGGCATCAGGTCGAAAAAACACACAGCCACATCAGGGGGAAGGGGAGGTGGCACCTAAGCCGTAAGATGGTACTACGCCACTGGTCCTGGAGGGGGCAACATGCCCACAACGATGTCCTGGGGAGTGCAAAGCCACAGTCTCTCAAGTGGGTGGATTGCCCACTACTTTGTTCTGGGGAGTGCAAAGCCACAGTCTCCCAAGTGGTTGGGTAGCCCACTGCTTGGTCCTGGGGAGTGCAATGCCACAGTCTTCCAAGTGGGTGGGTTGCCCACTGCTTGGTCCTGGGGAGTGCAAGGCCACAGTCCCTCTAGTGGATGGCTTCTTCCACTGGTTCTAGAGGGGGCCTTGTGCCCAGTCTGCCTCATCCTGCCAAGGATAGTGATAGTGGATGTATTTCTCCACTTTTTCTGGAGGGGGCATTGTGCCCAGTCTGCTTCATCCTGGGAAGGATGGGGTGAGTGGATGTCTTCTTCCACTGGTTCTGGAGGGGGACCTGTGCCCAGTCTGCTACATCCTGCCAAGGATAGTGATAGTGGATGCATTTTTCCACTGGTTCTGGAGGGGGCCTTGTGCCCAGTCTGCTTCATCCTGCCAAGGATAGTGATAGTGGATACATTTCTCCACTGGTTCTGGAGGGGGCCTTGTGCCCAGTCTGCTTCATCCTGCCAAGGATAGTGATAGTGGATGTTTTTCTCCACTGGTTCTGGAGGGGGCATTGTGCCCAATGATGCTGCACTTGGGGTGTTGCACTTCACATTCCCTCACCTGGGTGTCTGAGGCACGAGAGTTGCAGGGAACAGGTAGAATGATACTCCTTGAAGGCAGAGCCAGACTCCATCCTTCGGTGACTAAGGCTTCAAACTGGTGGTAGTGCCGGTGCTTGTGGGGGTGCTTCAAGTGGTGGTGGGAGGGTCCAGGCAGTCTCCTGCAGCCCCGGACATCTGCCCACTGGGGATGCTGCTGCTGACAGTTGTAGTGGCACCAGCTGGGCCTGTGGCAGTGCAGATGGCAGTACAGGTTGCGGTGCCTGTGGCAGTGTCTGCGGTGGGAAAGCTGCCGGTGCTGGCTGTGGTGCAGGTGCTGGTAGTGGTGGAGGGAGACACCAGGCCGTCTCCTACAGCCTCTGATGGCTGCCCACTAGGAATGTTGCTGCTGACAGTTATTGTGGCAGCGGCGGTGGAGGTTGCGGTGCAGGTGGCCGTGCAGATGGCAGTGCAGGTGGCGGTGCCTGCGGCGGTGCTTGCCGTGGTACAGGTTGCGGGGCTGTCAGTACTGATGGTGGGCGCCAGTCCCTCACCTGGAGCCCTTGAGGCTTGAAGTGCCTTGCCTTGGGTTTTCTTCCCCTTCCCCACATTGGCAAATGCTGCTCGGACCTTAGCACTGTCCTCTTGAGTTTTGGATGAGGCCTTGCTGGGTGGGTCGTGCTCCTTGGCCGTTCTGCATGCTGGCCCCTTCTTCACCTTGGCAGGTGGCGGAATGGGTAGGTCCTTTGCAGGTGTGGGTGGTACACTGGCTGCCCTGACAGGTGCCTCCTTTGATCCTCTGGGACTTGCAGGTACGACAGCGTCTGACGACTTGGTGGCTGAGGTGCTGGCCTGGGATCTAGACACCGTGGCCCGAGTGGAAGGACGTGGGGGAGGCGTACAGATGAAGTCAATGTTTGCCAGGAAAAGCTTTTCAGGCACACTGGGACGGGAAGATGGAGAGGGTTTGGGACTGGAGGAAGGGGTAGTCGTTGTAGGAGGTGTACATCTGCTGAGTTTGGGTGAAGGTGCATGGGCTGGATGCTGTTGTGAGGTGGATGGCTGTTGGGTGGGTGGGTGCTTGCGTTTGTGTACTTTGGGAGGAGGACTCACAGACACACTGGGAGAGGACACAGGGGATGTGTGCATGGTTGTGGGGGTGGTGACTGCTCGTGAGGGATGTGTTGTGATGGGCGTGCTGGTGATGGAGGTAGTGTATGAGGATGTAGTGCATGCAGGTGTGAGTGGAGATGCTACAGGGAGGGAGGTGGATGAAGAGGAGGAGGGGGACACAGTGGAGGCAGTGGATGTTGGTGTGTCTGCATGGGGATGGTGCTTGTGTGAGTGCCTGTGAGATGATGAATGGTGGTGCTTGTGTTTGCCTGAGCCACTTTTGTGTGTTGATTTGGGTGAATGCTGGCCTGAAGGTGTGCTTGGGATAGGCTGGATTTGAGGGGACTGGGTCTGGGTAGTGGAAGTTGGAGGGGGAGGCTGGACGCAGGGACAATGGCTACCATCAGTGCTGAGGCCAGAGCCTGAAATGCTCTCTGTTGGGCCTCAGCACCAGAGTGAATGCCCTCCAGGTATGCATTTGTTTGTTGCAAGTGCCTCTCGACACCCTGGATGGCATTCAGTTGACTGCCCAACAGTGAGGGATCTCAGGAGGTCAATAGCCTTCTCACTGAGGGCCACAAAGCTGACTGGGGAAGGGCCTGAGGTGCCTGGGACGAAGGAGATGCCCACCCTCCTGGGTGAGCCGGCATGGGAAACACGCTGAGGGGCTGCTGGGAGGGCGGTGCTGGTAAGGGGGATGGCAGCTGTACCTGTTGTTGGGGTGGGCACAGAGGTGTCTGCCACCACCAAGGAGTTCCATCTGAGGAGGAGTCGCTGTCTGTGGTCACCCCTCCTGTTCCCTTCATGGTGCTCACCTTGCCCTCGGTCCCACTGGTGCCTTCACCCTCGGTAGATTCGGCCTCCAGGCCCATGTGGGATGCAACTCCCTACGGTGCCGGTGCCTCTGCTCCTCCGCCAGATGATGCTAATGCACACAAGGAAGGGGTGACAAAACAAAAAGGGGCGGGGGTAGAGGATACACTTGGCCAATGGCAGCAACACCACTACCGTTGGTGGACACAACACACAGGCAGCCGCCCTATGCACTAGGCCATGCCCAACCATATACTGAGACAGTCTCCAGCCCATGGGGTACGATGCCTAACACCAGCATCTGCACACCTGAAACCCACAGGACCCTGTCCAGTAGTAGATGGCCACTTACACCATTGGGGTAGGAATGCGCCAGAGCCTGCACAACAAGGGACTTAACCTGCCATGATCGCCCTGGCCTAGGGGCCCCCACAGCCCACATCCCCAATCCAGCAAACTCCTAAAGCGCGCAAAGTCAGCTTTCAGAATCTGTACTCACCTCCTTGTGGCTGCTGTGATGCCCACAAGCGCCCATCCAACACCGGATAGGCCACCGCCAGGATGCAGATCATCAGGGGGGTCATGGTGTGACGGGCACCCCTTCCACGTTGGGAGGCCAGCCCCAGCTGGCCCTCTGCCGTTTTCTTGGTCCAATGGCACAAGTCCTCCCATCTCTTGCACAGTGGCTGTGCCGCCTGTGGTAGACCGCCAGGGTCTGCACCTCCTTGGCAATGGCACGCCAAATACCCTTTTTCTGGTGGGCGCTGACCTAGAGGGAAAAGACAGCAGAAAAGGAAATCCCTCACACGTCCGGGCCGGCATGCCCATTGCCCACCAGTTCCCACCCATTCCCTGACACACATACACTGACCACCTCTCATGCAGCACTCAGGCCAGGACGCCTCAGCAACCCCCAACATGTGGCTTACATCCACACCACTCCAAATATTCATTGCCCACACATCATGCTCACAGTGTACTCACCTTTTTGTCTGGAGGACTGTAGAGTACTGTGTACTGGGGTAGGACCCCATCCACCAGTTTCTCCAACTCCTCCGCAGTGAAGGCAGGGGCCCTTTCCCCAGACACATGGGCCATTGTCTCTTCCAGACTCAGGTCACAGCAGCACTTGCCATGTAGGTCCTCTCCTGTTGACGGTCTGGTAGCAAGTGAGTGAATAGTTAGAAAATGGCAGTGACGTCCACTGCGGTGCGTACCGCCACTGCCGGCGTACATCCCCTTTGGCTCCTGGAACCCATAGGGCCCAATGGTAACCAACGCGAAGTTGTGCGGCGGTCATCGACCGCCTACCGTAACGGCACACAATGCCAGCGCACTTACCTCATTTCCTCCGCACAGATCAGGCAGCCACCATTTCGGGGGGGGCACATGGCATGGCACCTAACTGCATCCTAGCAGACATTGGCACATCAACTGACTCTCGACTTCACATACTGCTTCTGTGGCGTAAATTCAGCAACACTAGTGCAATCTATGTGGAACTATGATCCTCTGCTCACTGTTCTCCACCAGAGGCTACAACCGCTGAGGCAGATTATGAGATGGCGGCATCCTCCTGTGTACAGGCCCCTGGTGGACATGTCGACAAAGAAGGGCAGACACATTATCATCACATACAGACTTGATCGTGCCACAGTCCAAGAAATGTGTGCCAAATTGGATCCAGACCTGATGTCAGCTATCCGCCAGCCCACAGGAATCCCCCCTCTAGTGCAGGTTCTGTCAGTGCTCCATTTCCTGGCAAGTGGTTCCTTTCAAACTACAGTGGCCATGGCATCAGGGATGTCTCAGCCAATGTTCTCCAACGTGTTGACCAGAGTGTTGTCTGCCCTGCTGAAACACATGCGTAGCTACATCGTGTTCCCCCCAGGTGAATTAATTAGCCACAGTGAAAGCTGACTTTTATGCCTTGGGACATATCCCCAACATCATTGGTGCCATTGATGGTACACATGTGGCATTTGTCCCCCTAGAGAAATGAACAGGTTTACAGGAATAGAAAAATATATCACTCGATGAATTTGCAGATGGTGTGTCTGGTGGACCAGTATATCTCCCATGTGAATGCCAAATATCCTGGCTCTGTGCATGACGCCTATATCTTGAGGAACAGCAGCATCCCATATGTGATGGGCCAACTCCAGAGGTACCGGGTGTGCTAATAGGTGAGTACAAGGTCCCCACACAGTATAAGTAAGTGTCTGGGTATGGGGTTGTCCCTAAGGGTTAGTGTGTGTCTAACAGTTGTCCCTCGATATTTACCAGTGACTCTGGTTACCCCAACCTCTCATGGCCACTGACCCCACTGAGGAATGCCAGGACAAGGGCACGGTAAAGTTATAATGAGGCACATGGGCGTACAAGGAGGATATCTGAGATGACCTTTGGCCTCCTGAAGGCCAGGTTCAGGTGCCTCCATCTGACTGGTGGATCCCTGTACTACTCACCCAAGAAGGTGTGCCAGATCATCGTGGCATGCTGCATGTTGCATAACCTTGCCTTGAGACGCCAGGTGCCTTTTCTGCAGGAGGATGAGCCTGGAGATGGTCTTGTGGCAGCAGTGGAGCCTGTGGACAGTGACAAAGAGCAGGCAGAGGAAGAAGATGTGGACAACAGAACAAACATAATACAGCAGTACTTCCAGTGACACACAGGTAAGAGACTGTAACTCCACTTAACATTTCAGTAATCTTTTGGACATTTTACATGGCAGCCTCTTACCCTCTGTCTATGGACACTGACTGTTCCCTTTAGACTCTCTATTTTCAGATCTGTGTGCCCCATTCTGGCTCCTGCTCTATGTACTGCTGCCCACCAAAGGTCATCCTGTAGTATATTTCAGTGAACATATACGTTGCAATGCTTTGATGATGTTGTACTAATACATTTGAGATTCATTACACTGACTCCAGTATGGTATTTGTTTCAAGGGTGTTTATTTTTTTCGTGCCAATAAGTATAGGGGTATGTGCAAGGGGCTGGGTTGATGGTGAAGGAATGTTCAGTTAGAGTCCAGTCTCTTGGTATCACAGGTGCATTGTCCAATGGGGCATAGGAAGGGGGGCAATGGCAGTTCAAGGTGGACTAGGTAACAGAATGGGACAGAAGGGTGACAATCAGGAGAGTCTTATTTCCTGGTGGGGGTTCTGCCAATGTTCTCTGTCTTCTGCCTGGATCGCAGGGACCGTTTGCGGGGTGGTTCTCCTTCTGCAGGGGGTGGGGTGCTGGTGCCCTGTTGGTCCTGTGGCTGGGCCTCCTGTCCACTAGCGGAGGTGGAAGGCTGTTCCTCGGTTTGGCTAGTGTCAGGTGCCCTTTGTGGTGCCACTGCCTCCTTCATGGTCTTGCCCATCTCAGCCAGCACCCCTGCATTGGTGACCAGGATGGTGTATATTTTTGTTAGGTCCTCCCTGATCCCCAGGTACTGTCCCTCCTGCGGCTGCTGGATCTCCTGCAACTTGGCCAGTACCTGGACCAGGGTCTCCTGGGAATGGTGGTATGCTCCCAGGATGTTGGAGAGTGCCTTGTGGAGAGTGGGTTCCCTGGCCCTGTCCTCCCCCTGTCGCACAGAAGTCCTCCCAGCTTCCCTGTTGTCCTGTGCCTCTGTCCCCTGAACCGTGTGCCCACTGCCACTGACCCCAGGTCCCTGATCGTCTTGGGTTTTATGGGGTTGCCTGGGGTCCCTGTAGTGGTGGACACACTGCTGAGTGACGTGTCCTGGGGACATTGGCATGGGCCTGCTGGGTGGGTGCTGGTGTTTCCTGAGGGGGGAGGCTCTGTGGTGGGTTGGGACTGTGGCAGGGGAACCGACTGTCCAGAGGTCCCTGATGGGCCAAGTTGGTCATCCTGATCCAGGCGTGCAGAGCTGCTGTCATCACTGTGGGCATCTTTTGGGGGGACTAGATGTAGCTGGCACCTCCTCTCCGGTGACGTCGGGTAGGGGTCCTGTTGGGATGCAAATGCATTGTTAATGTATCTGCGTGTGCCATCTTGTGCGTGGGTGTGTCACCTTCTATGATTTTAATTTCCCTGTCAGCTTGACCTTGTGTGAGTGGTGATTTTGTGGGCTGGGTGAGTCTCTCTATTGGGCATGCTGGGGTGATGGATATCCATGCAGGTCTGTGAGTGATGTCCATGCATTGGTGGTGCATGCAGGGCTTGGTATTGGGATGGGTGGGTTGTGCTAGTGGGGTATATGTGAGTTGGTGGAGTGATGGGGGTGAGGGTAGGGGTAGGAGTTTGTGATGGCATGCAGGTAGGGTGGGGGGATGAAGTAGTTAAGATTTGACTTACCAGAATCCAGTCCTCCTGCTACTCCTGCGAGGCCCTCAGGATGCATGATCGCTAAGACTTGCTCCTCCCATGTTGTAAGTTGTGGGGGAGTAGGTGGAGGTCCACTGCCAGTCCTCTGTACAGCAATCTGGTGTCTTGATACCACGGAACGCACCTTCCCCGGTAGGTCGTTCCACCTCTTCCTGATGTCATCCCTGGTTCTTGGGTGTTGTCCCACCGCATTGACCCTGTCCATGATCCTCTGCCATAGCTCCATATTCCTTGAAATGGACGTCTGCTGCACCTGTGATCCGAATAGCTGTCCCAGATGATCTCCTTCACCATTACCCTTAGCTTCTTCTCAGAAAACCTGGGGTGTCTTTGGGGTGCCATGGGTGTGGGGGTGAGTGATATATGTGAGGATGTGTGGGGTGATGTGTTGTTGTGTATGCTGTGATGTGTGTGAATGGTGTATGGGTGATGGTGTTCTGTGCATCTGATTGAGTGGGTGCTCCTGGCTTGTCTCTCTCAGTTAGCTATATTTTTGTTCATTGTAAGGGGTTGTGGGTATTGTGGGTGTGCGTTTTATATTGAATTGGGTGTGTGGGTGTGGTGTGTATGTGTGTCAGGCGTGTGTATTTTGAATTGTCCAATGTGGTGTCCTTTTGTAAGTGTGTGTGTATTTTGAGCGCTGCAGTGTGTACCGCAAATGGTTTACTGCGGTTGAAAGACTGCCATGTTGATTTGTGGGTTGTATTCCTGTTGCCGTAACGGTGTGGGTTTTGCTATCGCCAGTTTATCACTGACCTTTGGTCTGGTGGACTTGTGTGGCTGTCTGGATTGTGGCGGTATTCTATGTGTGGGTCATCATACCCATGGCGGACTACTGCCGCGGTCACGGCATCTTGGCGGCCATCAGCACGGTGGTAGGCGGCATTTACCGCCAGGGTTGTAATGAGGGCCATAGTCTGTTTCACACTCTGGGGTCCAAATTACTTTCTTGGGCTGTTTGTTTGAGGTGCATTTTGTCAGAGGGTCCACGATGGGCCCATCATTTTGAACAAAACCCCTGTAGTACCCAGTCAGACCAAGAAAGGCCCTGGCCTGAGTCTGGGTTTTAGGAGCCTCTCAATCCAGGATAGTCTCCACCAACAAGGTGGCCCAAGTACACTACTGAACTCTGCCCTATCAAGCACTTGCGTGCCTTGATAGTCAGGCCTGCTTGGAGCATGGCCTGAAGCACTTCCTCCAGGAGGACTAGGTGATCCTCCCAGGTGGAACTGAATACAGCTTATATCCAGATAAGCTGCACTGAAGATTTGAACCCAGATAAGACTCTGTTTGGAGCTTGATGCCTGGACATTGCCAAAACTAACACAAGGCTGTGACTAAGTCAGAGGTCTTGGGACAAATGTGTGGTATTTTTGTTTATATTTGACTTGGTTTTATTATATATGTTTTGTTGGTTTTTCACAAATCTTTTGTTGTACACATGCACAATTTACGGATATTCTTCGTATTAAAAGTATTGTAACAGTACAGTTTCGGATACATCATACACCATTGCCTTACAGCGTAGGTCTACTTTTCTCCTGAATTATAGCACGTCTATTCATCAAATTTTTCAACAGAATTATGGATTCCATGTATTGAACTAGAAATTGTAATCCCTTTTACTTGTTTAGGTGTGCTCCATTCTTAATTTGAGCTATAAGTTGTTGGTACAAGGTCTCTTGTTCCATAATACATGTTTGACAACAGGCATGTTCAGAATGTATTGAGCACCATTACTACACTCTACACTAATGGGAATGTGAGGCCATTTAGCAAGGTTTTCTGTTGTCATGTTAATTAAAAGACTCTGTTTGCCAAACGTTGGAAGGGGGCAGGAGCATTCTTCAGGCTAGATGACATCAATTTGAACAGAAAGTGACCCTCTGGAGTGGAAAATACTGACCTCTCCTTAGCGCCTGGACTTAAGGCAATCTGCTAGTATACTGAGGTCAGGTCAAATGAATTCAGGAACTTGGCAGCCACCAATCTATCAATGAGCCCATCAGCTCTAGGTATGAGGTGAGTTTTGGAAATGGCCCTTCTGCAGGGTTATCCCCAGACTTTTTGCCTTCCTCCTTCTCTCTTTCTGACCTCATTTTTGCTGGCTTTTAGACTCTGCGCACTTTACCACTGCTAACCAGTGCTAAAGTGCATATGCTCTCTCCTTTTAAACAAGGTAACATTGGATCATACCCAATTGGACTATTTAATTTACCTATAAGTCCCTAGTAATGTGCGCTGTATGTGCCCAGGGCCTGTAGATTAAATGCTACTAGTGGGCCTGCAGCACTGGTTTTGCCACCCACTTAAGTAGCCCCTTAACCTTGTCTCAGGCCTGCCATTGCAAGGCCTGTGTGTGCAGTTTCACTGCCACCTCGACTTGGCATTTAAAAGTACTTGCCAAGCCTAAACCTCCTCTTTTTCTACATATAAGTCACCTCTAATGTGTGCCCTAGGTAACCCCTGGAACAGGATGCTGTGTGTGTAAAAGGCAGGACATGTACCTGTGTAGTTTACATGTCCTGGTAGTGTAAAACTCCTAAATTCATTTTTACACTACTGTGAGGCCTGCTCCCTTCATAGGCCAACATTGGGGCTGCCCTCATACAGTATTGAAGTGGTAGCTGCTGATCTGAAAGCAGTAGGAAGGTCATATTTAGTATGGCCAGAATGGTAATACAAGATCCTGCTGACTGGTGAAGTTGGATTTAATATTACTATTCTAGAAATGCCACTTTTAGAAAGTGAGCATTTCTTTGCACTTAAATCTTTCTGTGCCTTACAATCCACGTCTGGCTGGGTTTAGTTGACAGCTCCTTGTACATTCACTCAGACAACACCCCAAACACAGGGTACTCAGCCTCACTTGCATACATCTGCATTTTGAATGGGTCTTCCTGGGCTGGGAGGGTGGAGGGCCTGCTCTCACACAAAGGACTGCTGACAGGATTGAACTGAAAGGGGACCTGGTGCACTTCTTAGCCACTCTTTGAAGTCTCCCCCACTTCAAAGGCACATTTGGGTATAAAACAGGGCCTCTGCCCTACCTCATCAGACACTTGCTGGAGAAGAAACCTGAACCAGAACCTGTATCCTGCCAAGAAGAACTGTCTGGCTGCCTAAAGGACTCACCTGACTGCTTTCTACAAAGGACTGCTGCCTTGCTGTTGCCCTGCTGCCTTGCTGAACTCTTGCCTTGCTGCTGAAGTGCTCTCCAAGGGCTTGGATAGAGCTTGCCTCCTGTTCCCTGAAGTCTCAGGACCAAAAAGACTTCTCTTTTTCATTTGGACTCTTAGTGCGCCAACATTTTCGACGCACAGCTTGTTCCGCGGTGAAAAGTAACACCACACTTATCCCACATTGATTTCAGATAGGCTGACATAAAGTTTGTGCCCCTAGCTGAGACCTCATTCTTTGGGAATCCCACTCTGGTAAACACACAAAGTACGGCCCTAGCCACTGTGGTAGTAGTGACTGTTTTGAGGGGTATTGCCTCAGGGTACCTGGTGGCATGCTTCACAACCACCAAAATGTACCTGTTACCTGAGGCACTTGGTGGGTTTAGGGGACCAACAATGTCAATCCCCACCATCTCAAAGGGAGTTCCGACCACTGGTAGTGGTATCAAGGGAGCCTTTGGCTTTCCCCCTGCCTTGCCACTGTCCTGGCAGGTGACACAGCGGCTACAAAATTCCATGACTTTTTCTGACATGAGGGGCCAATAGAAATGGTTGACCAGCCTGCTCCAGGTCTTGGTCTGCCTCAAACGTCCAGCTAAGGGAATGCAATGGCTTAATGTCAGGACGACTTCTCTATACTTCTGTGGGACCACCACTCTTCTGGTTGCCCCTGGTTTGGGGTCCCTTGCCTCTGTGTAGAGGACTCAATCCTCCCAATAAACCTTGTGGAACCCACTGACATCCTCTTGTTCTTGCTTGGAGGTAGTCTGCCTCTGGCCCTCAAGAGTGGGACACTGTCTTTGTCCCTGGCACAATTCCTCTCTGGTGGGCCCACCTGCCCCTTGCAGTTCTGCCAAGTAAGGCAGAGCTTGCAGTTGAAGGGGCCCTCTCTCAGAGGTCAGGCCCTCCCTCTCAGGTTTGGATTCCTTCTGAACCTCTATACTTGTGGGGCTGGAAATACATACTCAGTGCACTTTCTTTTCTTCTTGGAGGCTTGGTCCATTGTTCCAGGGCCCAAATGTCCAGCACTTCCCTCTTGTGCTGACTACACCTGGTCACAGCACACACTCATTCAGAGAGGTCCAGAATCTGTGCATGGACCATTCTTTCCATCTCTGACCATTCAGATGCTTCCAGATCATTTCCCAGCAGACATTGTACTGGGAGGGCAGGAGCTACTGCTACTTTCTTAGGGCCAGTCACACCTTTCCATTCCGGGATCACCATGGTCATGGGATAGAGTTTGGTTCTGCTATCTGCATAAGTTACTTGGTGGATGACACCAGGTACGACTTCCTCTAGAGAAACCAGCTTTTCTGTGACCATTGTCACACTGGCTCCTGTATCTCTCAGAGCTTCCTCCTCAGTCCCATTGACTTTAGGCCTCTGCCTATACCTCTCCATGCTGGGAGGTAAAGTTGCCATAGTTGCAATGTCCACCCCACCCATGGACAATAAGGTGACCTTTGTATACCCTAATTCCCAGCCCTGGCCAGCTTCCACCCCCACACCTACACTAGCAATCCCATGAGACTACCCACCAGTGGGGAGCTTCTTGGAGCAGACAGCATCCCCTCTCTTGTGTCCAGGCTGATGACACTCAGAACAGTTGTCAGCCTTAGCAAGCTCCTGAAATTTTCCTGCCTTAACAGGATCATAATGTTTCCCCCGGCACCCCTTCCCCTTAGAAGTAGGATGGCTCAGGGCTCCCTCACCCTGAAAAGGTTTTGGGGACTCTTGTGTTGCCTCCTTGGACTTTTTGCCATCTTTCCCTTGGTTCTTCCCCTGGGATGAACCATGTTCTCCCTTACTCTGGTCACCCCCTAGGGGTTTCTGGTTAACTCTGGTTCTTAACCAGTCATCTGCTGTCTACCTCAGCTCTCTGGGGTTGGTAAACTTAGAGTCAACTAGATACTGGTGTAGCTTCTCTTGGGCATAATTAGTTAGAAGGTGCTCCCTCATAATCAAATCGTACAGCCCCTCAAATGTACTTACCTTCTTGGCTTGTATCCAGCCCTCTAGTGCTTTAACTGAGGTATCCACAATATCAACCCAGGACTGGGTAGCTGTCTTCTGCGTGTCCCTAAACCTAAGCCTGTACTGCTCTGGGGTCAGACCAAACATTTTAGTTACGCACTTTTTCATACCAGGGTAGGAGTCTGCTTCCTCCCCACTTAAGGTCAGAAGACTATCCCTCTCAGAGGTGGGGACCAGCTCCCATAGGAGTGAATCCCAATATTGAGGCTTAACTCTCCTCATCTTAAGGGCTCTCTCAAAGCCCCCCCCAGCCATTTATCTATATCGTCTCCCTCTACGTAGGCAGGAACCACCCTCTTTGGTAGTCTAAGACAAAGCCCACCACCCATGGACATCTCAGCTTCTTTGTCGCTGTCACCATCTCTTTTCTGTTCTCTTGCCCACCTTTTTTTTTCCAGGACAAACGTCTCAGCCTCCAAAGCTATATATGCCAGCTGAGTTTCCAACTCTCTCTTTCTAAGGGATAGGTTCTCTCCTTCTGAAGAGACCCCCATGCCCCCAACTAGATTTATGTATGGCCCTGGTAACTGTTTGCAGTGAGGACTGGTCTTCCTGATCTTCACCAATGTTCATATGCCCTTCCTCCCCTGGGTGGTTGTAGCTGGCATCTTTTCCTAATTCTTCCTCCACTGGAGCTTCCTCTGTGTCTACGTCTTGGGCCTGAGCCCAGGCTGTCAGGGATTTAACCAAACATTTTTCCTGAGGTTAGTGGCTGTAGGAAATCCCCTCTCATTACACAACCCCCTAAGATGGACTACTATAATTGTGGGCAAATGCATCTGACATTTCCATCGCCACACACTCACCCACAAAACCGCAAAGGTCACTGAACACTATCATTACACATGTCAACACAAACAAAACACAATTCAGCCACATACATGCATGCACCAAACACAAACATATCATACACACAAAACACACCTATCACAGCGGCACAAATGGCAGGGCCACAAACAAACATGCAGCCCAGACCCAACAGCTAACACAACAAACACACACACAAATGTCACACACACAAACCAAAGCCACTAATCACACAACAGCCAAGTGGAAAGAAAGGCAGGACAAGTATATTACCATTGTACCAACAACTGGTTGGCCCAGATATAATAAATATAAAACGTATGGTAAGAAACAAATAACTATGTACAATAATAAGGCACTTGGCCTGTTCAAAGTCGAACATGCTAAAGGCAAAAATGGCACCTCTGTGTGCCCCTACTTGACTCCTGACTGCTAAATGACCTCCACAGGGTAGGGGCATCAAGGGGGCAGACAGGCACCTCAGGGCTGTGGGGAAGAAGGGGGTTTGGGAGGGTGATATTTGGGCTAGGGTTTTGGAGGGGGGTTCTTGGGCCTCGGCTTGGGCTTGGGAGGAGTGAACTTCTTGGCAGGGAAGGGGCATGGCAGGGGGCAGGGGAGGACTTGGAGGTGGAAGTGCTTGACTTGAGTAGAGACATAGACCCCATTTGGATTATCACTGGGTAGGAGGGGAATAGGGAACAGGGAAAACTCAGAGAGGAACACCTTTTTAGACATGTGGGGACGGTCATGGCAAAATGATTTGGGAGTGGAGGTAGAGGGAGTGGTTGTAGGAGATGTTGGTGTAGATGTCTTGGGTGCAAGTGTGTGTGATAAGTGATTGCAGATGCTGGGTGTCTGTTGGTTGGGTGAGTGCAGACATTTGGGTATCTGAGGAGGAGGAGGGAGGAGATACTGGGAGATGACATGCTGGATGGTTCTGTTGGGGTTGTATCTTCAAGTATGGTAGATGTGCTGCATGTAGGGGCGTTGGTGGTTGTGGTGGCTGCAGATGTGGGACTGGGGTGGATGTCTGCGGGTCTGCTATTGTGCTGACTGTGGGTAAGATAGGAGTTGTGGCTGGATCAGTGAATGTTGGTGTGGTGGTTGCAGGTGTGTCTGTCACAATCCACAGTTAACATGACACTGTGTTTAATAAGGGCAATTTAGATCTAAGAAGTGCTTAAGCCACAACAAGTTAGACAGCCATACAGGTGACATCCGATGTGGACAATACAAGTCATGGGAACAGCCATGTGAACAGTCTGACCCTATCACTGTGGAAGAGCTGCAGTCATCAAACACATATGTATCACAACTATCAATTTGTTTAAGCGCATCTACAATGGCCCATATTCCACATATCACACAGCCATAGCCAATCACTGAGTGCAGTGTCACAACTGATGTACATGAGGAGCACACATATGTCATCAGGGACCACATACAATATCAACACACATGAAGTATCACCAGTACGTCTTCACATGATGACACCAACCTCACTCAAACCATTCCAGTTTTGGAAATATCTGTACCTAAGTCCAAACAACACACATCTCAGATGGAACATGCATGTAAGCATCATGGACCAACACCACTGCATTTACACTGCCAACACATGACACTACTATCAGAAGTGATAAAACAACATTCATTATACATCCTAATCTCATAAGTCATATTATGCCCATTCCTCTCCTAATCACCCACGTCAGCTAGGCCAAGGGTGGCCGACATTTACCCACACCATCAGATGTGCCCAAAGTAACCATTGAGACATGATGTAGGCATTTAATAAGCTATGTAGCACTGGAATAGCTAGGGCTGTGGCATACATTCTTTTGACATTACATATTGTGAATGAAGAGGTCTGTGTAGGCACTTACCACCTTGACTACCATCCCATTGTGTTCAAGCTTTACACCCCAGTCTATCACTTAGAAGAGCATGGTTATTGCAATGAGACCATATTAAAGGTACATAGTAAATGGGGCTACTTGAGCAACCTTCACATACCCAATAGATATCAAATCAGCAAGCTATGGTGAGGCAGCAGTCAAGATATTACTCCAATGAAATATAGGCCATATCTGTGCAGGAAAGGTAATGGATGCCTCACATGGAGTCAACAACATTAACAGTACCTAATGTATGTAGTCTCAATGATATAAGCTGTGTCACACAGTTGCCTTAATAGGTGTCCTATACAGATGGGAGTTGACTGACATCTTAGAGCAACATATGGCATAGCAATAATGGATGGAACAGGTCATACTCAATGGGTAGGGTGATACACAAGCTCACATCCATAGAAAAGGCAGGATGGAGTCACACATGTGCCAATAGGATTAGACCATCTCCACAATGTAGACATGGAGAAGAAAGGATTTGGGAGATGTACTTCCACTCACAGCAAGCCACCAACACACTTCTACAACTAACAGTCTGGCAGGGTGGTTACTACCCATTCCCCCCAAGTCTATGCACATGTTGCATAGCCTATAATTCACATAAGCTGCAGTGAGGAAGATAATCCCACACAACCTAATTCAAGTCCCAAGATACAGTCAGTACTCATCTGCTTGTTGATGCAGGGCTGCCCTCAAACGCCCACCTACATCAATGTAGGCCACCACCCATTAGGGTTCTCAGGCTCCTACGGGCACCCTTCTCTCATTGGAAAGACTTTCCCAGCTTAGCCTCTGCGGTCTTCCAGGCCCAGCATCTCAGGTCCTCACACCGCATCCTACAGTGGGTGCTCTGCCTGCTATGGTCCCCCCCCCAGTGTCCGCAGTTCCTTGCCGATGGCACACCAGATCCCTTTCTTCTGATGAGCGCTCACCTACATGGATGAGACAAACAAAAGGAGAGAGTCGTACACTGGCTCCCTACCTACAGGACTGGCCTATACACACCCCACTTACCAAGTGTTCAAAGATACCCATCCTCTGCCCACACACCTTCTCTTGATGCCCTCTGCATGCATCTATACTCCCTCACCAGTGCACTTACCCCATGCACCGCAATGCGCACCCCTATCACACTTGACTATGGCATTGGGCTCACCTGCTCCTCTGGGGGCCCATATAGCTGTTCATACAGGGGTAGGACACCATCCACAAGCTTCTCTAGCTCCTCTGGGGTAAAGGCTGGGGCCCTATCATGTGCAGAATGTGGCACGATGGCTCCTTGAGACAGTACAGAGCATCTCAGGTCACGGAGGTCTTGCTAGCACCAGTGTCAGGAGCCAAGTGAGCAAGGCTGCAGAAAATGGAGGTCACAGCTGCCAAGTACAGGACCATCACTACTGGCGGCCATCGCCATTGGCCCTAAACCCCTGAAGACAGCAATGATAACTACTGACAAGTTACACAGCGGTTGCATCTGCGTCCCGCCATAACGACATATGCCTCCAGACTTAGGTCACATCCATCTGTCCAGTGGTGCAGGACAGGCAGCCTGCCACATATGGTACACTACACTTGTGACAGCAGTCCTATATGACTTACAAATTCATCTGTCAGGAGTGCTACGCATGTCCTACAGTGTTAGGTGTGTGCTATTTTGACATGTCTTGCATACATGTGAGAAGTGCATTTCATAATGTACATTATTTCCTCTCTATCCTAGCTATCCTGGCATGAGAAGATTAAGAGAATCACCAGTGTACCGTCCACTAGTTGACCTTGAAACCATGGAGGAGAGGTATAACATCCTAACCTATTGTCTGAATCGTCCAACCATCATGGATCTGTTTACACAGTTGGAGCCTGATCTCTTACCAGTCATACACAATTCCTATTGCATCCCTCCCAAAGTACAGGTACTGTCCGTACTTCACTTCCTAGCCACAGGCTCCTTTAAGAATACAATGGGCCTGTCAGCAGGGATGTCAGTCTTGTCTTGAAGGATGTACTGTGTGCATTTTTGTAAAACCTGTGAGTGTGATATGCCTCAAAAGGCATACCAGATAATAGTAGCCTGCTGCATGCTCCACAATATAGCCCTGAGGCATCATATTCCATTGCTGGCTGAAGAGGGTGAGGCAGCTGGACCAATGGTTGGTAACGTTGACATGGCAAGTGATGAGGAGGCAGAGGAGGAAGGTGCAGCTGACTCTAGAACTGTGCTCATCAATCAGTACTTCCAGTGACATACAGGAATGTTGGGTGTGGGTTTGCAAGTGTTGTATATCCACATGGTTTGCTGACAATAGTCGTCCTGAGTAGCTTCAACAGTGAGAATGTAATGTGGTCCTTTTCCTATGTGTGTGCTGGGAGAGCTGACTGCCTGCATGTGAGCTGCACAGTAAAAGTGTCTCAACTCTAACAAGTGTACTCACGAAGGTTAGTAAGGTACACAGTCCTAGTGTACAAACCAATACTGAGCTATGTGAGCTCCAGTTTTCCTGTTCCCATGTCAGTGGACCCACTGACTGTTTTATTGGAATAAGTGCCTCAGCTATCTATGGCTTGAGGTTTTCTCAGTCATTAGCCATTGCTAGATTACATTTAGATTTGAGGGTTGTACCTGACAGATGGTAGCTAAAGAAAATTTAGATGTAAATACTGTGACTGGTGATGTATAGGTAATCTCTGGTGGCCCCTGCTAACGAGGTATCTTATACTGGAAACATCACCTATGTACTGCATAAGTACTTTGTGTGGCTCAGTGACTTCTACTTGATAGTACTCTGTGTCAATGTCATTTTGCAGGTTGGAATACTGACTGTACTCTTGTATGGTCCTGGATTATTTGACTGCCTGACATCTGTCTTGGGACATATCTGTTGTATTGTGTCTCCTGCTGAGGATGTCTCCGTCTGCTGTCCATTCTACTTCCTGTTGGATGTAGGGGGGCATTACCAGGTCTGTAATAGTATTCATGACATTTGTTGATCTTGTAATGAAGACACATATACCATAGCTGTGTTTTATTTGATTTTATTGTGCATACATATAAATTGTGACAAAATATGTTGGTGCATACATTGTCCAACAGGTGATGAAGGGGGTCAAGGTAGTTGAAATCATCAGAGTAGGTGGTACAGCAGTTGGTCGCACAGGTCGAGTATCCATGTGCCAATGGGAAGATGAAGTTGTGTCATTAAACAGTCAACAGGGTGTCTCAGTGGCACACAAGGGAGGCAAAACAGGTGATGGTCACTTCCTGGCAGTGGGTTGGGTCTTGGCATCTGCTCCAGCTAGATGTCTGGTTGGATGACCATGTTTGTGGGTGTGGCGGTGTTCTTTAGCTACAGAGGGAGCAGGGTCTGGGGCCTGTGCTTCCCCTGTCAGGTCCTCCATTCCACTAGCTGCTGCTGATATGGATGGCACAGATGTTAGATTACTGGCAGAAGGGACTGCTGGTGAGTGGAGGAAGCATGCAGGGTGGTGTTGATGTCCCTGAGCACCCCTGCAATGGAAGCCTTGATGGCATTGTCTGCCTGCCATTGCTGCATGGCCTCCTAGTGGTATTCCCTCGGCAACCTTTGGTTCTCCCCCAACATGGTTATGATCTGGACCATCCTGTCCTGGGGTTGTTGGTATTGTTCCAGGACATGGGAGACGGCTTCCTGGTGAGTAGGGTTCCACTGGGGCCCCATTCCTTGGCTCACAGCTTCCCTCCCACACCCCCGGCCTCCAAATCCCTGTGCCTCAGGCATAGTGTGCCCACTCCCAGAGTCTGCAGGACCTTCATTGTCTGAGTGTGAGGGGTCGACTCAGGTCCCTGTACTGTGGGCATACAGTCCTTGGGACACAGATTTGGGGACAGGAGGGTTAGCAGTGATGTAGTGGGCACAAGGTTGAGGGATAGCTGTGGGCATGGTGAGGCAGGGAGTTGTAGACTGACCAGGTGTCTCAGATGGGCCATGTAGGTCGTCAGTGTCCAGACATCCAGGCGGGTTGTCCTTACTGGGGCCTTCATCCTGAGGAGGGTTGGCAGTGTCTAGTATCCTCTCCATGGTGACAGTGGCTGGGTTACCTGTGGATGGAGTGAGAGTTAAGATATAGGAGGTGTGTTTGGTTGTCTCTTTCTCAAATGCATATAGTGGCTTGACATAATTCCCAGCAATAATAATGATAGATGCTGCACAGCATACCTGTGTTGTAGGATAGTGGTCTGTGACATGTGTGTCATACTCCATTTAGGTTGGGGTCCTTCAGGTTTGTTACCTTAGGCTCTGTGAATGGGTTCTGGTAGTAACAGTTATTTCACATGAGTGTTCTGCACTGTTTGCTAGGGTCTATTCAGGCTTGGTAGTTGTGAGAGTTAATGGCTGTACATTGCAGCATGGTATTCCATTGGGAGGAGGGTATGAGGGTTTGCAAGGTTATTTGTCCTGTCTGGGCATGTTGTGCATGTGCGTGGAGTCTGCCATCTTACATTCAAAATCAGGGTGGGTCACTTTCTGGATTGTGGATCCTGATTAGTGGCATATGTGATTAGTCACAGTGCTGTAGCAGTGTTTAGCCTTGGAAGCTATAGTGGTCTGCTACTGCATTGCTGTCATTGCCATGTATTGGTCTTCAGTCGTACCATCTCGTTGGTATGGGTAGTCCATTAGTCAATCATGCAAGGGTTGTGATGTGATGTTTACATTCCAGGTATTCACGTAGCTGGGCCAGTGCATTGTGGGAGTCGTAGTGATAGTATTATCCATTGGTATCCGTGACTGTACCAAGGCCTGTGTGGGCAGTTGGGCAGGGTTGAGGTGTGGCATGCAGGAGAGAGGCATTAGGTGAATGGGTAGGAGGGTAGTGAGACATCTAGTGCACTGGGGTGTATTTTAGTGATGAGGAAGCATGCAGGACAAGGCAATTGTGTAACATTGAAGTTGTGGGTACTTACCAGACTCTAGTCCCCCAGGTATTCCAGTCATGCTCTCTGGATGCAGAATGTCCAAGACCTCCTCTTCCCAAGATGTGAAGTAAAGGGGAGGAGGTGGGAGCCTACCGCCAGTCTTGTTCACGGCTATTTGGTGTCTAGAAGCCATGCAACACACCTTTCCCCTTATGTCGTTCCACCTCTTCTTGATGTCCTCCCTTGTGCGTGGATAGTTGCCAACCAAGTTGACCCTGTCTACTATTCTCTGCCACAACTCCATTTTCCTGGCTATGGAGGTTTGCTGGACCTGTGATCCAAACAGTTGAGGCGCTACCCTGATGATTTCATCCACCATTACACTCAACTCCTCATCTGTGAACCGTAGGTGCTTTAGTGGGGACATGGTGGTGGCTATGTTGAGAGTGTGGGGGGTATTGGGTGTCTAAGGGTGCAGTGTAGGGTGATTGATGAGGTGTTGGTGGTGGTGAGTGTGTGCTCTTTGTGTGTGTTTTGTGTTGTTTGTGCAGTTGTATGGTGTGTGCCGAGTGCGATGTTTATGTGCCTATATGGTGCTATATGTGTATTTTGCAGATCTTAGTGTTTGTGTGCATCTGTTTTGTCGCAAAGGATTATGGGTTGTATCGGGGTGTGTTAAATAGTGCAGGTGGTAGGTGTGTCTGGAGTGTGTATGTGTGTTATTCGAACTGTCCAATGTGGTATTTTGTTCAGTCAGTAGTGATTTCTGACCTCAGCGGGTCGCACCGCTAATGGTTTTCCACCATGAAAGGACTGCTGTGCTGATTTGTGGCTTATAATCTGGTGGGTGGAATGTTGTGGGCGTAGTGGGGCAGGTGGTGGAACCACTTCTTTCACGCCCTCCTATCTTCCTGAGTGTCAGATTTGTGGCTGTTTTTTGGCAGTCTTTAATGGTCTGAGTTGTAAATACGGCAGTCGGAAGACTTTTGACAGCCGCCACCGCGGCGGTCTGTCAAAAAGACTGCACCAGTCGTAATTAGGCACAAAGTGGGTCATTACAACATTGGCGGTATAAGGCGCATACCGCGTGCAGAAGACCGCCAATACACCGCCGTGGCCACGGTAGACCGCCACAGCTATTATGACACACATCACGGAATCCGCCGAAATTCAGACACCCACACAACTCCGCCACACCAAAGGTCAGCGATAAACATGCAGAAACAAATCCACCACCTCCACGCCAAGAGAAACACGCCCATGCTATTACGACCCACGAATCCACGATCAAAATAGACACACTTCCACAAAACACCGCCACATGGACAATTCGAATTACACACACCTGATACACATACACACACCACTCCCACACACCCAACACAATATAAAATACACACCCACATCACCCACAAACCCCTACGACCAGAAATTCTGAGAGAAGGCCAGAGAGACAGCACAGCAATTGACAACCCCATCACACAGAGGCACACAACACCATCACCCACACAACATCCACGCACAAAACACCACACACCACTACACTCACCACACTCATCACCACATACACCACCCCACACCTCACCCAAACCACCCCATGTCACGCCAAAGACACCCCCGCTTCTCCGAGGAGGAGCTCAGGGTCATGGTGGAGGAAATCGTCCGGGTAGAGCCACAGATATTTGGTTCACAGGTACAGCACAGATCAATAGCCAGGAAGATGGAGTTATGGCACAGAATAGTGGACAGGGTGAACGCCGTGGGACAGCACCCAAGAAATAGGGAGGACATCAGGAAGAGGTGGAACGACCTACGGGGGAAGGTGCGTTCCACGGTCTCCAGGAACAACATCGCGGTGCAGCGGACTGGCGGCGGACCCCCACCTCCTCCCCCACAACTAACAACATGGGAGGAGCAAGTCTTGACCATCTTGCATCCTGAAGGCCTCGGAGGAGTCGGTGGAGGATGGGGCACTGGTAAGTCAAATCTGAACTATCATATCCCCCACCCTACCTGCATGCTATCACACACCCCCACCCTCACACCCTCCCCTATCACTCCAAATCCTCACTAATGTACCCATAACACAAACCACCCATCCCAACACCAAGCCCTGCATGACACAACTAAGCATGGTCACCCCTCACTAAAGCATGCTCACTGCACATACCCAGAACACTCCCCCAACCATCACACAAGCCCCCACACAGGAATGCTAGCACTGGGGTTCACGCACACCCACCCATTGCACACCATTACACACACACATGCAATAATCATGTTCTTATGCCCCTGCAGGAACCCAAAGGACCGTCACCACACCAGAGGGTCCAGACAACACCACTCCACCCCCAGAAGAGGCCCACAGTGACGAGAGCAGCTCTCCCCTACTGGATCTTGATGACCAGCCCGGACCATCGCGGGCTTCAGGACAGTCGGTTCCCCTTGCACAGAAACAGCCCAACACCGACCTACCACCCTCTGGTAACACCAGCACAGCACCCACCCAGCGGGCCCAAACCTCCCTACCCAGGACAGGTCAATCAGCTGTGTGTCCACCACTACAGGGCACCCAGGGTAACCCACCACCCCAACAACAACAGGGACCTGGGGGCAGTGGTAGTGGGCACACGGTCCAGGGGACGGAGGCACAGGAACATAGGGGAACTGGGAGGGCTGCTGTGCGACAGAGGGAGGACAGGCCAAGGGAACCAACTCTCCACGAGGCCCTCTCCTCCATCATGGGAGCATACCACCACTCCCAGGAGACAATGGCGACGGTCCTGGACAAGTTGCAGGAGACCCTGCGTCTGTAGGAGGAGCAGTATTTGGGGTTCAGGAAGGAGCTCAGGGCACCATCGTAGGGGTGCTGAAGGACATACAGCAGACCTTGAGGGACACCGTGGCACTCCAAGGGGCCCCTGACACTAGCCACGATGATGAACTGCCCACCACCTCCGCCGCTGCTAGTGGACAGGACGCCCCGCCACAGGACCACCACACCAGCACCCCACCCCCTGCAGAAGGACAACCACCACGCAAGCGGTCCCTGAGATCCAGGAACAGGACAGAGCAAGATGGCAAGACCCCTGCCAGGAAATAAGACCACCCTGATTGTCCTCCCACTGTCCCACTTTGTTACCCTGTCCATATTCGAACTGCCCCAGCTCCACTTCCTATGCCCAGATGGGCAGTGCACCTGTGAGACTAATAGACTGGACTCTGCCATGGACATTCCTCCACCATCCCCCATCACCAGTTTACAACCCCCCTTCATTTTTTGAGCACTTAAATAAACACCCTTGAAACACAAAACAATCTGGAGTCAGTCTATGATTTGGTACTTTGTATTATCAATTACAGTGTCATAATGGGTTACCCATTGTAAGGCTAACATACCTATGTCACACATCACAAGCCCTTGAAGGATGCAAGCAGTTGACACGTATGTTACTGTCGCGTGGGCTCTCATTATTCTAAATGAGACTACTGGATTTCTAGGTAGCAGGATTGATAACGGTGTGGGGGACTGAGTCTGACCCACGTGTAAGGAACTCTGTCACCCTAAATCTGGTTGTTGCTCCGGCTAACTAGCAGTGCCTCATTTCTCCCACAGGGAAGAAATGATTGGGCAGCCGAGCGCATCACATCTTTGGAACTTCTCAGGGAAGTCGTGGTCACTCAGATCCAAACCAACTCTCTCATTCACAATATGGTCTCATATACAAATGACAAAGACAGTATAAGTTTTATATAATGTTTTAATAAAACGACTGTATTTTAGATATTAAGGCGTGAGCCGCAATAACCAGAACAATACAAAATAGTAGGATGGATATAGTAACCAGGAGAGTAAAACATAGAAATAAAGCTATCATAATTCCTAACCGTTTCTACTCTCCCTCTGCTTGTTCTATTTAGAGCACAGCATGTTAAGCTTTCAGCTTGCCTATTAGAATCACTGTGGGGATATCAGCCCTCATACCTGAGCAAAGACCTGTGATCTTGGTTCAGCTTCTGCAACGAGGCAGTCAGCGTCAAGTTGTGGTTCCCTGGTCGGAATCTCCCTCTTGCGTGTACTGGGACAAGGAAGTAATTTTATAACTAACATGTCAGCGTGATCACAAAATGTCCCTACGCAGGAATGCCCAGTCTAAACTCTTACCACGTCTATCGGCAATGTACCAGACTGTATCCTTGACTGAAGCACAGAGTAAACATGTTATGGAGAACTCCAGTGCTGAAGTAGGCAAAACAGTGTGATATGAATAAAAAACAACACCGTAGAACTGGCTATTTGAAAAATAACAGTACGAAGCCTAATAAAAAACATGTAGAGCAAAGTGCACAGAGGCTCTAAGCTATTAGCAAATGAATAAAATATATTCAGGGCAAAATGCACAAAGGCCTAAAGCCTGAAGCTAAAGCGCAATGAATACGTAAAACTAACCACACTACACACTTGTGAAACTGAAATGGAAGGGTACAACTCAATTAACAAATAGTGATTGAAATGGAGGAACAGGATAGAGGTAGACGTGTGAAAGTTAATGTAATGTTAAACCAGAAAATGTTCTCACCTGTGTCTCACTGGAAATATTGCTGTATGACTGACTCCCTGTTGTCGTTTTCTTCTTCCTCAGCTTCATCCTCATCACTGTCCACAGGCTCCACAGACTCCACAGCTGCTACAACACCGTCATCTGGATCATCCTCCTGCAGAAAAGGCACCTGGCGTTGCAATGCCAAATTATGGAGCATGGAGCAGGCGACGATGATGTCGCACACCTTCTTCGGTGAGTAGAATAGGGATCCACCTGTCATATGGAGGCACCTGACCCTGGCCTTCAGGAGGCCGAAGGTGCGTTCGATCACCCTCCTAGTCCGCCCATGGGCATCATTGTAGCGTTCCTCTGCCCTGGTCCTGGGATACCTCACTGGGGTCAATAGCCAGGAAAGGTTGGGGTAACCAGAGTCCCTCAATAGCCATACACGGTGCCTCTGGAGTTGACCCATCATATCAGGGATGCTGCTATTCCGCAGGATGTAGGCGTCATGCACAGAGCCAGGGAACATAGCATTTACCTGCGAGATGTACTGGTCTGCCAAACAGACCATCTGGACATTCATGGAATGATAACTCTTCCTGTTCCTGTACACCTGTTCACTCCTGTGGGGGGGGGGGGGCAGAGCTACATGGGTCCCATCATTGGCACCTATGACGTTGGGGATATGTCCAAGGGCATAGAAGTCACCTTTCACTGTAGGCAAATCCTCCACCTGAGGGAATATGATGTATCTCCTTATGTGATTCAGCAGGGCAGACAACACTCTGGACAACAAGTTGGAAAACATAGGCTGGGACATTCCTGATGCCATGGCCACAGTAGTCTGAAATGACCCACTTGCAAGGAAATGGAGCACTGACAGCACCTGCACGTCAGGGGGGATTCCAGTCGGATGGTGGATCGGTGACATCAGGTCTGGCTCCAACTGGGTACATAGTTCCTGGATAGTGGCACGGTCAAACCGGTAGGTGACGATGACACGTCTTTCTTCCATTGTCAACAGGTCCACCAGCGGTCGGTACACCGGAGGGTTCCGCCATCTTCTCATATATCCCAGCTGACGGTGCCTACGAAGGACAACAGCGAAGAACCAGTCACTATTCCTCCAGGTATGTACCCACAGTTACACACAAGACTACACCAGACACAAAACCCTTCCTGTATGTGTGTTGAGTGTAGGCCTAACTATGTGTGACGCAGTAGTAAATGAAGCCATGTGGGCCCCTGAAATGGCGGCTGCCTGACCACTAAACTGGGACAATAGGATTGTGGGGTAACTGCGCTGGCGTTAAACCGTCGCGGTAGGCGGTCGTATACCGCGGCACAATGCTGCATTGGTTAACAATCGACCCTATGGGTCCCAGGAGCCAATGAACAGGTGCGCCGGCGGTGATGATGCGCACCGCCGCGGACGTCACCGCCGCGGACGTCACTGCCATTTTCTATCTGTTCAATCACTAGATACCTGACCTTCGACAGGAGAGGACCTACACTGCTAGTGCTGCTGTGACCTTGGTCTGGAAGCGACGATGGCTGCTGCGTCTGGGGAAAGGGCCCCTGCCTCCACTGCACAGGAGTTGGAGAAACTTGTGGATGGGGTCCTCCCCCAGTACACGCTACTCTACGGTCCTCCAGACCAACAGGTTAGTACACAGGGAGCACGTTGTATGGGCTAGGCCTGGGAATGAATGGGCCACATGGCCAGAGAAGGGAGGGGGCCACTCACATTGACGGTGCAGTTGGTAATTACTGGTCCTCTTCCCTTGTGTATGTCATGTAGGTCAGCGCCCACCAGAAGAGGGACATTTGGCGTGCCATTGCCAAGGAGGTACGGACCCTGGGGGCGCACCAGAGACGGGGCACCCACTGCCGTAAGAGATGGGAGGACATTCGCCGCTGCAGCAAGAAGACGGCGGAGGCTCAGCTGGGGATGGCCTCCTAACGTGGGAGGGGTGCCCGTCGCACCATGACCCCCCTGATGTTCCGGATCCTGGCGGTGGCTTACCCGGAGTTGGATGGGCGCTTGAGGACATCACTGCAGACATAAGGGGGTGAGTACAACCTCATTCTGCGGACTATGCGTGCAGTGGTGGTGTCTGGGTGGGGGAGGTGGGCTGTGGGTGTCCCTAGGCCAGGGAGAGTTCGGTAGGCAAGGCCCCTCCATAATGTAGGCCATGTGGCACTCTACACCACCTCAGCAGAGTGCCAAGTCGAGGTATAGTTGCCCCTGTGGCATCCATGTGCGCAGATGTCCACCATTGCCATGTAGGCCATAAGCCAGGAATTGCGTGTGCAGAGTGCAGGAGCACGGCGTTATGCAGGGGGCTGCTGCATCTGTCTTGTCCGCCAACGGTAGCGGAATGCCATGCACTAAAAGTCTCTTTCTTCTGTCTCCCCCCCTTTTCCTGCTCTCCCTGTCCTTTTGTACATCAGCATCATCAGGCGGAGGTACAGTGGCACCGGAGCACGAGGGAGCTGCATCCCACATGGCCATGGAGGGCCACAGCACGGACTCTGAATGCACCAGTGGGAGGGAGGGCGAGGGGAGCTTCACGTCGGCCACTGGATCACCAACCAGCGACACAGACTTGTCCGCTGATGGGAGCTCCCCTGTCGTGGCGGCACCATCTGTGCCCCCCACTTCAACAGGTACAGCCGCCACATCCCCTACCAACACCGCCCTCCCAGCAGCCCCTCAGCGTTCGCCCCGTGCCCGCTCACCCAGGAGGGTGGGCATCACCTTCGCCCCAGGCACCTCAGGCCCTGCCCCAGTCACCCCTGCTGCCCTCAGTGAGGAGGCCATTGACCTCCTCAGGTCACTCACTGTTGGGCAGTCTACCATTGTGAATGCCATCCAGGGTGTAGAACGAGAGTTGCAACATGGTAATGCATTCCTGGAGGGCATTCATTCTGGTCAGGCTGTCCTTCAGCGAACCCTGCAATCTCTGGCCTCAGCACTGATGGCAGCCATTGTCCCTGTGTCCAGCCTCCCCCCTCCAACTTCCTCCACCCAGACCCAATCCCCTGTACCCCAGCCCATCCCAAGCACACCTACAGACCAGCATGCACACAAATCAACACCCAAAAGTAGCTCAAGCAAACATAGGCACCACACATCCCACAGGCACTCACACAAGCATCACACCCATACAGACACAGCAACATCCACTGTCTCCACTGTGTCCCCATCCTCCTCTTCTCCCTCCTCCGTCCCAGTCTCGTCTACACACACACCTGCATGCACCACATCTACAGGCACCATGAGTCGCACAAGGAGACCCAGCACCCCATGCCGCTCACCTGCACTCACCACCTCCACTACCATTTACACGTCCCCTGTGTCCTCTCCCAGTGTGTCTGTGACGCCCCCTCCCAAAGTACACAAACGCCGGCAATCACTCACCCAACATCCATCCACCTCACGACAGCCTCCAGTACCTGCACCTGCACCCAAAACAGCTAAAGTGACACCTCCGACAACCACCTCCTCTTCCTCCACTCCCAGACCCCCTCCAGCTACCCATCCCAGTGTTCGTCAGAAACTGTCCCTCTGTCAAATTGACCTTTTTGCACCCACCCCCCCCCTCCAATTCATCAGTCCCGTCGTAGCGCCTCAGCCAAAAAGCCTCCAATACCAGTGGTGCGTGTTCAAGGCTTGTGGAGTGCACCGGCCACTTGAGCAGGCAGTAGGACCCGGAGCCAAGGCACTGGAAGCCCACCCCCTGTAAAGGCTCTAAAATTGGAGAGTGGACGACGGGACCGTGTCAAGACTCCTGGTGGGAAAACAACTGACATGGGTTCGAAGGGGATTGGTGAGTCAGCTGTAACTCCAACAAAGGTGGGGAAGGTCCAGAGGAAGTCTGCCCAGCCTGTTGTGAGTGTTCAGGCGGAGAAGTGCACCATCATTTCCGGCGGTCCAGACACAACCGCCAGGGCCGTCGTCACTGGTCCAGAGACACCGCCGGAGTCACAGCCCAGGAGGGCCCAAGTATCGGCACTGGTCAGGAGACCACCGCCAGAGTCACAGCTCAGGAGGGCCCAAGTATCGTCACTGGTCCAGAGACCACCGCCGGAGTCACAGCCCAGGAGGGCCCAAGTATCGTCACTGGTCAGGAGACCACCACCGGAGTCACAGCCCAGGAGGGCACAAGTATCGTCACTGGTCAGGAGACCACCGCCGGAGTCATAGCCCAGGAGGGCACAAGTATCGTCACTGGTCAGGAGACCACCGCCGGAGTCATAGCCCAGGAGGGCCCAAGTATCATCACTGGTCAGGAGACCACCGCCAGAGTCACAGCCCAGGAGGGCACAAGTATCGTCACTGGTCAGGAGACCACCGTCGGAGTCATAGACCAGGAGGGCCCAAGTATCGTCACTGGTCCAGAGACCACCGCTAGAGTCACAGCCCAGGAGGGCCCCGGCTGCCACAGCCCCACTGGGCAATGATGGAACGTCATGCCACACACCAATGCCCAGTGTAGAGAACGTCATGCCACACACCAATGCCCAGTGTAGAGATCGTCATGCCACACACCAATGCCCAGTGTAGAGATCGTCATGCCACACACCAATGTCCATATCAGAACCGCCATGGCAACGCACCGCTGAACAGGGCAAAGACCGCCATGGCAAAGCACCGCTGAACAGGGCAAAGACCGCCATGGCAAAGCACCGCTGAACAGTCCAGTACCGGCATGGCAAAGCACCACTGAACAGGGCAAAGACCGCCATGGCAAAGCACCGCTGAACAGGGCAAATACCGCCATGGCAAAGCACCCCTGAACAGTCCAGTACCGCCACGGCAAAGCACCGCTGAACAGGGCAAAGACCTCCATGGCAAAGCACCGCTGAACAGTCCAGTACCGCCATGGCAAAGCACCGCTGAACAGGGCAAAGACCGCCATTGCAAAGCACCGCTGAACAGTCCAGTACCGCCATGGCAAAGCACCGCTGAACAGGGCAAAGACCGCCATGGCAAAGCACCGCTGAACAGTCCAGAGACCGCCATGTCAAAGCACCGCTGAACAGGGCAAAGACCGCCATGTCAAAGCACCGCTGAACAGTCCAGTATCGCCATGGCAAAGCACCGCTGAACAGGGCAAAGACCACCATGGCAAAGCACCGCTGAACAGTCCAGTACCGCCATGGCAAGGCACCGCTGAACAGGGCAGAGACCGCCATGGCAAAGCACAGCTGAACAGTTCAGAGACCGCCATGTCAAAGCACCGCTGAACAGGGCAAAGACCGCCATGTCAAAGCACTGCTGAACAGGGCAAAGACCACCATGGTGAAGACCGCTGAACAGGGCAAAGACCGCCATGGTGAAGACCGCTGAACAGGGCAAAGACCGTGTAGGAATTAAAAGGCTGCCACATCAGGCATCCTTATCCCATGTGCAGCTGGGACAGTGACAGGACATGAACTTTCATGGGGTGACTCATCCAGTCTGGGCACCAGTCCAACCCAGTACCAGTAGAGAACTGCATCTACTTGAGAGACTGTGGCTTTGCACTCCGCAGGATGGCACAGTGGGCAAACCACCCACTGTAGAGACTTGAGAGACTGTGGCTTTGCACTCCCCAGGATGGCACAGTGGGCAAACCACCCACTGTAGAGACTTGAGAAACTGTGGCTTTGCACTCCCCAGGATGGCACAGTGGGCAACCCACCCACTGTAGAGACTTGAGAGACTGTGGCTTTGCACTCCCCAGGATGGCACAGTGGGCAACCCACCCACTGTAGAGACTTGAGAGACTGTGTCTTTGCACTCCCCAGGATACATCAATGGGCATGGAGCTGCGTCGTGGATCTGGCTTCGCATTCATCTGGCTGAGGTGCCCCCCCCTTCCCTTCCCCCTGACTGTTGGTGCACGGACATTGTTGTGTACATATCTGCACTACTTCTCGGATTGTATATATAATTATGAGTGATTTTGAAATATATATCTGTATATTTTTGTATGACAAGTATATTGGCACATTACAATGTTTGACCGAATTTCGCATTGTCTTTGCATTCTTCCGGGGGGATTGTGGGTTGTTACTGTGATTTTTGTGACTGCATTGGTGTGTATGTTGTAATATGCGAGGGTGGGGGTGTTTGGTGGGTGTCCCCCTAACTTTTGCCTCCCCTGTGTCGTAGGTGCAGTACTCACCGGTATCTTCTGCGCCTACGTAGCTGTTGGTCGTAGAGGAGCAGAAAGACAAGGGCAGGGAGTATTTGGAGTTCCGGCTCCATGGTGTCCTCCTTCCTCGTGGGATGTGTTCAGGTGAGCGTTTTCCCATAGCAAAAGCTGTTTCCGCCGTGTTTTTATCCACGGTGAATCCGCCCCGGAAAAGGTGGCGGATTGGCGGGTTGTAATACTGTGGGCGGTACATTGTCTCCCGCCTGTCTGTTGGCGGTAACCGCCGCGCTGCTTGTCTGTACAGCCGTGGCGGGCGGTGTGTTAAAGTGGCTGTCTTAGTTGGCGGTTTCCGCCAGGGTCATAATTCCCTTTTTTTGTCCGCCGGCCTGTTTGCGGTATTTCCGCAGCTTTAACACCGTCCGCCAGGGTTGTAATGACCACCAAAGTGTGTAAAGCATTCAAGTATCACAAAACAGTAATAAAATACAACACAGAAAACAGTTTAAAACCAAATTAAAACAATAGGAAATATTTGTATTTTTAATTTGACACCAAAACAAATAAAATCAGACAAAGGGAATCAGACATATGAACTTTTAAAGAATTAATGTTATCTAGCGCATAGAAACTAAAAGCGCCACTCAGAATATCTGGTTGCACCTCAACCAGGGCAAAGTCAAAGTTTAAGGCTGACCGCGAAGGAGCCCTGCTCGCCTACCACAAGCGGGAGGCCTCGGTCAAAAGTTTACCTTCGGGGATAATCTTTTTCTTGAAGATTTTCTTCAGCGGGACGAAGTCACAAATATGATCTGACCTCCTTGGAGCCCTCTTTGGATACGCGCTGCAGGAGACCTCAGTGAAGATTTCTACATTTGGACTTAGACGATTTTTCAGGTTGAAAATCTTCGTTCTCGCCAAAGCTGAATCTGTCCGTAGAGCTCTCCTCAGATACACTGCGCGGGAAGTCCTGGTCAACTTTTTACCTTTGGATTTAGTCACTTTTTTGGAGCTTTTTCTTTCTGAAGTTGGATGACCTTCCACAACAAGCTGTTTTTGAGTCAATGTCATTGGATTGCCTTTCCATGAATCCCTGGTGAAATCCTGAAAGTCTGGGGCTCCAGAGCTTTTCAGTGGGATGAACCTGCAAGTCAGGCCAAGTCGCGATAAACGTAAGCCAGCTTGAATCTCGATAGTAAGTCGGGCCATTCATGAAGCTTTTTTCTAAAATGTCTTCAAACTTCTGGATATTCTTCCCAAAGGTTTTTGAAGGTACGTTAGGAGTCCACAGCTCACCCCAAGGTTCCATAAACTCTGACTTACTCCTTGAGGGTTAGGGCTCCTACTCTCAGAATGCACCTGGCTCAAACTCTAAAATGACCACTGGACAGTGATCAGCTGGTCTTCAGGATTTGATGCAGGGGACTCTGGTTAGCTATTTCATACCTGTAGCAAGCAGGGAGTCCCTTCTTGAACCAGTGGAAGACAGGCAATGTCCTTTTTGTGGTGAAGCCCAAGTGTGCAGCTGGTGCAGTCCTTCAGAGTGTAGTGTCCAGGTGCAGGTCAGGGGTCCAGCAGGGTAGTCCTTCTTATGATGTGCTTCTTTGTAGGCATCTGAGATGTGGGTGCAGCTCTACCATATTTATCCTTTCTCTCGGGGAGAAAAGCGGGAGAGAGGGGACTGCCCAATTACAGGCAGGCCACTTCTCCCTTGGATGGCCACTTCCTGGGAAAGATTCTTTAAAGATCCAACATGGCTGAAACTAAGTTTTGGAGGTTAGGTCTGGCTGAGCCCACCCACTGGTGTGGCTAAACATCCTAAACACACCTCTCTCCTGCCCTCTCCTAATCTAATCAAGAGGGCACCTAATTATCTGCAGTTGCAGGAAATGGGAGAGGTCCTGAGTGGCTCCAAATGTCCCTCCCTTCCTTAGAAGACAAGTTTGGCTGCTCTTCCCCCATCCAGTTTCACCATCTGCTGAGGCAAATCTCCTCCCCCAGGCACATTCTTTGTGTTTAGCCTGGGTCACTTCACACCTCATCAAGGCAGCCTGGCTAGGCTGCCAGAGGCTGCCAGTCAGAGAAGGGCAGTACAGAGCTGAAGTTGGCAACTTTCAGGTAGAGTTTTAGAATTATTTTCCTGAACTAGTTCTATTAAATCCAACAATGGCAAGTAGTGGGATTTACTAGAACAATTAATTGGATACCAAACTCAAAATATCTGGCTGTTATGGGGACATTGTTAATTAAAATAAAATCTCCCCGTTTCAGCCTATGGAGGCCATTCACTGCAGTGACGGAAAACACATTTAGCTACTTTACTTCACCAGGGCTTATGAAAAATTGTTATAAGGTCCCTGCTTATAGTTACATGGCACCCAACCCTAGGGGCACTTAGAGCACACCTTAGGGATGTCTTATATTTAAAAATAAGATAGTTTAAGACTTTGGAAGCACGTTTAATTCCTATGTAGAATTTGCATAAAACTTTAGCTTAAAAGCAGCCAGCACAGCAGGTCTGCCTTTAAAATGACACTAGGCACCTCAGCAGTGCACCTAAGGGTGCAATACCTATGCAGGGATCCCTAAAAGTGCATGCCTCCCATTTACTAGGGACTTATAGGTAGGTTCAATCAATCAATCAGTCAGGAGTTTGCAAAGTGCAACTACTCACCCGTGAGGGTCTCAAGGCACTGAGGTGGGGACGTTAGAAGGGGGAGGTGCTGCTAGTGCTCGAACAGCCAGGTCTTGAGAAGTTTCCTAAAGGTAAGGAGGTCTTTGGTCTGACGCAGGTGGGTAGGAAGAGTGTTCCACGTCTTGGCGGCGAGGTGCAAGAATGATCTGCCATCGGTTGTAGTTCTACGGATGCGTTGGACGGTTGTGAGGGTGAGGTCGGCCGAGCGGAGATTCCAGGTCGAAGTTTTGAAGGAGAGCCTGTCGTGCAGTGCTTTGTGAGCGTGGGTGAGGAGTTTGAAGGTGATTCTCTTGTTGACTGGAAGCCAGTGCAGGTCTCAAAGATGGCCTATGGTGTGACAGTGGCATGGGATGTCCAGGATGAGGCGTGCGGAGGCGTTCTAGATGCGTTGCAGCCTCTTCTGGAGTTTGGCCTTGGTTCCTGCGTCGAGGGCATTGCCGTAGTTCAGTTTACTATTTACGAGTACTTGGGTGACTGTTCTTCTGGTTTTGGTGGGGATCCATTTGTAGATCTTTTGGAGCATGCAGAGGGTGTTGAAGCAGGAGGAGGAGATCGCATTGACTTGCTGGGTCATGGATAATGAGGAATGCAAGATGAATTCTAGATTGCGTGCGTGGTCGGTGGAAGTCAGAACAGCTCCGAGAGTGGCAGGCCACCAGGATTCACCCCATGTGGAGGGGTTGTAGCCGAAGATGAGGACTTCCATCTTGTTGGAGTTGAGTTTGAGGCAGCTGGTTTTCATCCATTCGGTGATGGCATTCATTCCTTCGTGGAGGTTGGCCTTGGCGGAGTCCTTAGTGAGGGAGAGGATCAACTGGGTGTCATTGGCATATGAGATGAAGTTGAGGTTGTGGGATCGGGAGATGTTAGCGAGCGGGGCCATGTAGATGTTGAAGAGGGTCGGGCTGAGGGACGAACGCAGATGATTTTGGTGGCCTCTGAGAGGAATGGTGGGAGGCGGACTCTCTGGGTTCTGCTGGTAAGGAAGGAGGTGACCTAGTCCAGGGCTCTGTCATGGATTCCTGCATTGCTGAGGCGTGAGCGTAGGGTGTGGTGGCAGATGGTGTCAAACGCGGCCAAGAGGTGCAGCAGGATGAGGGCCGCGGTTTCACCATTGTCCAGTATGGTTCTGATGTTGTTGGTGGGGGCCATGAGGGCAGTTTGGAACTGTGGTTGCTGCAGAATACGGATTGGGAAGAGTCCAGGGAGCAGTTCTTCTTGAAGAAGCGGGTTAGTTGTCTGTTGACAGCCTTCGTAATGACTTTTGCCAGGAAGGGGAGCAGGAAGATAGGCCAGACATTTTTTAGGTCCTTTGGGTCCGCCTTGTGTTTTTTGAGGAGGACGTTGATCTTGGTGTGTTTCCAGCTCTTCTGGAAGGTGGCAGACTCAAATCAGCCGTTATGGATCTTCCGTAGTTGGAGTGCGATGACGGAGCTTACTTTTATGAGGATGTGGTGAGGGCAGGGGTTGGTTGGTGAGCCAGAGTGGATGGTGTTCATGATTTCGATGGTGTTGTTGTCGTTGATGGGGGTCCAGGAGAGCAGGAGGTTGGTCAGAGGTGAATCTCTGGTGTTGGTGGTTGCCGGGGGGGACTGTGTGTTGAAGCTGCGTGGATGTCTGCAATCTTGCGGTGGAAGTAGGAGATTAGGGAGTCACAGAGGTCTTGAGATGCCAGGATGTCGTTGGCATTGGAGCAGGGGTTGGAGAGTTCCTTCACGATGTGAAGAGCTCCTTGTGGCTGTGTGCGTTGTTGTTGATTTGGTCTTTGAAGGCAGCTGTTTTGGCGGTTCAGATGAGTTGGTGGTGTATGCAGATGCTGTTTTTTAAGGCTGTGTGCTTGTCCAGAGTCTGATCTTGGTGCTACTTTCTTTTTAGTCTACGGCAGGTTTGCTTAG
Source organism: Pleurodeles waltl (assembly GCF_031143425.1). Lineage (NCBI taxonomy): Eukaryota > Metazoa > Chordata > Amphibia > Caudata > Salamandridae > Pleurodeles > Pleurodeles waltl. The sequence continues at coordinate 703,519,698 of NC_090443.1, read as the reverse complement.
ATGCGAGGAGGTCGGCGGTAAACCAGAAGGCCCTTCTGTCGGTGCGTTTGTTGGAGGGATTCTTGATCGGGGTGAGAGTATTGGCACAGGTGTCGATCAATTGCTTGAAGTTGCAACAGTGTCAATGGTGTTGATGGGTGGGTCCCGGGAGAGGGTCGCAATGAGTTGGTCTTCAGTGATCTTGTTCCAATTGCAGGGGGGGACCCATTGTGGGTGGTGGTGTGTTGTGGGTTTCTTGAAGGAAAAGTGGATGCAGCGGTGGTCTGTCTAGTGGAGTTTGGTGGTGTGGCTGAAGGAGATGTGAATGCTGGCAGAAAATATAGGGTTGACTGTGTGTCCTCCAGAGTGGGTTGGTATTGTGATGAGCTGTTTGAGGCCTAGGTTGGAGAGGTTAGCGAGCAGGGTGGTGGTGTTGTTGTCATTGGTGTTCTCAAGGTGGAAGTTTAAGTCCCCGAGGAGTATGTAGTCAGTGGATACGAGAGTGTGAGTGCTGATGACGTTGGTGATAGAGTCGCTGAACTGCTGTCGGGGTGGGGGGTCTGTAGACGAGGGTCCCTCGGGGGGTGGTGTCTGGGTCAGTGTGGATTTGGAAGTGCAGGTGTTCGGCGGTCCTGAGGGTTTCTTCTGTGCTGGTTGTGATCCTGAGGGTGTTCTTGTGAATGATGGCGATGCCTCCTCCTGGTTTCTTGGAGTGGTCCCTGGGGGTAATCTTGAGCCATCCGGGCTGGCTATGGGGATGTCAGGTGCTGAGGAGGGGTTCATCCAGGTCTAAGTCAGGAAGGTGATGTCTGGAGGCTGAGTCGAGTAAATTCCATAGCTCTACTGCATGCTTGTGGACGGAGCAGGTATTGAGGAGGATACATGTGGGATGGTTGAGTCTTCCCTTGGTGGGTGGTTTGTTGGCGTGGAGGGTGGTGAAGGTGCAGTTCCGGCAGGAGAAGGGTCCGGGGGTGGTCTGCGGGAAGGCTTGAAGGCAGGCAGGAGAGCGGCCGGTGTTGAGGGCTCAGAGGGTTGCGGCATCATAGTGAAGATGTGTGTGGCGGTGGTGGGAGGACAAGAGCCAGGGGTTCTGGCGCTGGGCGCGGTCCAGGCGCAGACAGACACAAATGGGCTTGCCTGTGGCACCATTAAGTAGGGAGCTGGGGTGGAGGAGAGGACAGCTGGGATGTGGAGGCATAAAACAGTGCGAAAAGGAGGCGGGCCGCGTGGGAAGCAGTGACGGGGGAGAGAGAGAGGGCGGAGAGCGCAGTGAAAGTGAGAGAGCAGAGTGAGAGAAAAACAGGGAAGAGTGAATGCAAAGCAAGAGGAGCACAAAAAGGGACAGACACAGAAGTGCAGCAGAACGGAGGGCAAAGCAGAAAATAGGAGGAGAGAGGCGGAGGGGAAAAGGAGAGCAACAAGGGGCAGACACAGAAGTGCAGCAGAACAGCGGGCAAAGCAGAAAATAGGAGGAGAGAGGTAGAGGGCAGCCTAATAGAAAAGCAGAGCTCTCCCACTAGACACCAGGTATAAGGCGCAGGCAGAAGCCTGCAGGTGGAGGAGGGCCTCGAACTCCTGACAGGGGTCAGGAGTTCAGAGGAGCGAAGGATGAGGGGCTCTACTTACCAGGTGGAGCCATGGGAGGTAGAGCAGTGCACTGATCAGGTCAGTGGTACTGCTCCACCTACCACACAGTGGCTCTCATTAAGTAGGGAGGTGGGGGGAGGAGAGGACAGCTGGGAGGTAGAAGCAAGGGTAAAAAATGGCATGAAAAAGGGGACACAGGCCGGGGGCAGCAGCGGCGGGAGAGAGAGAGAAGGTGGAGAGCGAAGTGAGAGAGCGAGAGCGCAGTGAGAGAAAAACGGGGAAGAGTGAATGCAAAGCAAAAGGTGCACAAACAGGGACAGACACAGAAGTGCAGCAGAATGAAGGGCATAGCAGAAAATAGGGTTAAAGAGGCAGATGGCAAAAGGAGCACAACAAGGGACAGACACAGAAGTGCAGAAGAACAGAGGGCAAAGCAGAAAATAGGTGGAGAGAGGCGGAGGGCAAAAGGAGCGCAACAAGGGGCAGACACAGAAGTGCAGCAGAACAGCGGGAAAAGCAGAAAATAGGAGGAGAGAGGCAGAGGGCAGCCTACTAGAAAAGCAGAGCTCTCCCACTAGACACCAAGGATAAGGCGCAGGCAGAAGCCTGCGGGTGGAGGAGGGCCTCAAACTCCTGACAGGGGTCAGGAGTTCAGAGGAGCGAAGGATGAGGGGCTCTACTTACCAGGTAGAGCCACAGGAGGCAGAGCAGTGCACTGACCAGGTCAGTGGTATTGCTTGACCTACCATGCAGCGGCTGCCATTAAGTAGGGAGGTGGGGGAGGTGGGGGAGGAGAGGACAGCTGGGAGGTGGGATCAGGGGTAAAAAACGGTGTGAAAAAGGGGACCGGGCCGGGGGGCAGCAGCGGCGGGAGAGAGAGAGAAGGTGGAGAACGAAGTGAGAGAGCGAGAGCGCAGTGAGAGAAAAACAGGGAAGAGTGAACGCAAAGCAAAAGGAGCACGAAGAGGGACAGACACAGAAGTGCAGCAGAACGGAGGGCAAAGCATAAAAATAGGGTTAAAGAGGCAGATGGCAAAAGGAGCACAACAAGGGACAGACACAGAAGTGCAGCAGAACGGAGGCCAAAGCAGAAAATAGGAGGAGAGAGGCAGAGGGCAAAAGAAGCACAACAAGGGACAGACACAAAAGTGCAGCAAAAATAGGAGGAGAGAGGCAGAGGGCAGCCTAGTAGAAAAGCAGAGCTCTCCCACTAGACACCAGGGATGAGGCGCAGGCAGAAGCCTGCAGATGGAGGAGGGCCTTGAACGTCTGACAGAGGTCAGAAGTTCAGAGGAGCGAGGGATGAGGGGCCCTACTTAACAGGTGGAGCCACGGAGGCAGAGCAGTGCACTGACCAGGTCAGTGGTATTGCTCGACCTACCGCTCAGCGGCCTCCATTAAGTAGGGAGGTGGGGGAGGAGAGGGCAGATGGGAAGTGGGGCGAAAAGTGGTGTGAAAAATGGGGTGGGGCCAAGGGGGCAGTAGTGGCCGGGGAGAGGGAGGGGGGGAAGCGAAGTGAGAGAGAGAGAGTGGAGTGAGAGAAAAACAGAGAAGAGTGAATGCAAAGAAAAAGGAGCACAAAAAGGGACAGACACATAAGTGCAGCAGAATGGAGGGCAAAGCAGAAAATAGGAGGAGAGAGGCAGAGGGCAGCCTAGTAGGAAAGCAGAGCTCTCCCACTAGACACCAGGGATGAGGCGCAGGCAGAGGCCTGCGGGTGGAGGAGGGCCTTGAACTCCTGACAGGGGTCAGAAGTTCAGAGGATCGAGGGATGAGGGGATCTACTTACCAGGTGGAGCTTCGGGAGGCAGAGCAAGTTGATACTGCCAATTATAATTAGCTGAATTTGCATATGCACTTTAGACAGAGCACTGGCCCTGTGACTGGCAAGCAGTCCCCGGGCACAGCCAAGAGTCAGTAACCACCAGTATCTGTCCAAAAAGTTTGGGGGTGACAGGGCAAAAAGGAGGACTTTCCTATATTGTTCTTGTACACGTTGTCATTTAATGCTTGAGGTACTGCATATTCATAGACTTTTTATAGTTTAAACATTTGGCCTAGTTTAAATACATTATTATGAGATCATGGTCTTTTTCATGTCTTGCTTACTTTTTGTAAAGAGCAAACTATATTATATATTTGGACATTTTGTATATCTTGTACAACTATATATGTTTTTAGTATTTGTTTTCCTATGTTACATTCTTGTACTGTATGTTATTCTGCTCGCTATGATGTGTGTTCACTTGGTCCATTATCTTTATTGTTACCATCTTTGATTCTGTGCTGTGAACTTTCCTAAGCGGTGTGCAAAGCCCTCTGAAATTCATGGGTTTTGAACATGATATGTAAAACTGCTAAAATAAAATCCAAAGTAAAACAAACATAAAATATTTACATTTGTTTTGTTTACATGCCAAAGAGAAAGGCATGGTGCTAAAATGTCCTATCCTGAAGAGAAAATCCTATGCGCCTGAAGGATCGGTATATGAAAGCAGTGAATTTCAAAGTCAACTGCTTTTAAAACTGTGACAGGACCATAATCTTAACAAATTCTTGGAAAGTCTATGTTTTGAAGGGCAACATCCTTTCTCATCCAATCAAACTTTGAGGACTAAGCTTATTAAAGGCTTGAATGTAAGAAAGAGGATGTGTAACACTCTCAGTCCAACCTCCACCACTGGACTAAAATCTTGAATCCCTTATATAGCAAAGACTTAATCCTAGTCATGAATACAATCATCTCGATAAGACTCTTGGGCCAAGTATCCCTGACCTGTTTTTGTTTTAAAGGAGAATTTAGACTTAGGAAATTATTCCTGATGGAAATGGTTGTCAGTAGCACAAAGACTGAGGTACAGAGCAGTGTATAAATGTAAGTGTCATCATTGCATCCTCTGCTGCTTGCTTCAGCAGCTTCTTTAGTTTACGGCCAAACAACTTGTTTCAATGAATGGCAACCTGAGCAACATCTCCTTCAGAACCCCTCCACCTTAGCAGCTCTCAAAACATAAAGGGCCTCATTACGACTTTGGTGGTCCTTTTCGAGGACTGCTGACGCTGCTGCAGGCAAAAGACCACCAGTCCTGGAGGTCTTTTCCCTGCATATTAGGAGTATTCCACTGGGCCAGTGTGCGAAAACAGCGTTTTCACCCGCTGGCCAAGTGGAACACTCACCACAATATATGAGCCGGCGTCAATGTTGTGGTGCGTCGTGTGCGACAGCACCTGTAACACATTTCACTGCCCATAATTTCGGCAATGAAATGTGCGATGGGGCTGTGCATGAGGGCCCCTGCACTGCCCACGACAAGTGCATGAGCAGTGCAGGGGCCCCGAATCCGACAGCCTTTCTATGGCAGATTACATCCGTGGCGGAGTCAGCGGTTTGACCGTGGTGGCTCTGCCACGATCATAATGGGGCAATTGGACTGACTGTCTTGGGGCGGTCTTGCGAATGCCACACTCGCAATAAGGGCCAAAGTATCCTTATGCCTGCAATTGTCAACAGACAAATTCTTCAGAAAGAGCAATACAGAGAATCTAGAGGGGAGAGCGGTAGAATTTGACTGCATCTGCATTTGAAAACACCTGCTCGCGTAGGAATGATAGAGAAAGTGTGCACTCTCTTTAATACCATTATCATGTTCTGATCCATGTTACAAATTGGCGTGACATCTTATGAAGCAACTTTGATCTTTTCTGCAAAGCATAGTAAAGGGGCTATATGAATAAAATGCCAGGTGCTTAGTGTAACAGTCTCCAGAGGATACAAAATTGACACGTATCTAGAAATCTAGTATCTAAAATTAGTGCTCTTTTATAGCACAGCAGGGGGACTTTGGTATCTTTAAAACCATCTAATGCACCACAACATTCCTGGATAACATGGGTGCATTATCTGGGTGCATTATCTCTTAAATGCCTAGTTTCTACCAATATGTGTAGTGGGATTTTCTCAAACATCTGTTTTGTGGTATGATACACCTTACATTCCATATCTAGGCCATCCTCCACCTTTTCCTACACTGAGTGTCAGGGTTCAGGTTTTTTGCTTTGTAGCAGATCCTTCTGGGAGCTTATTGCTGAATATACTCTTCCCTGTTGCTTTCATGTTCTGCAGACATTGGTTGAAAGGTAAATATTTTAAAATCGAGCCTGTGGATCACCAGGCCCTGGATCCAATTGTGGCACCTTTGAAAAATGCACCTCAGATGAGCAGGTGTACTGTAGTATGGGGCCCAGAATCAGACCCTCTGGTGCCCTGGGGACAAATCACTGGATTTCCCTATGTCATCTTTTTTTCTTACTTTTGCTTCTTCCTCTACTTTCTCTTTCCCCCTGGTCCTGGACCGCCATCTCCTTTTCATCATGCATTTTCTACTGTACGCATCAACATCCTTTGAAGTATAAAAGTGACATAAAGTCAAAGTGAAAATCTCCAACCAGCTCCATGAGCAATTATATTATAATCAAGCTATTAAGTGTACCTATGATTGCTCAAAAGTAATTCTTCTCTTTGTCAATTTCTCTTGTCGCCTTGATCACTAGGGGACGTATTACACATAGAGCCCTGGGGGGCACAACAGGTGTTTGCATTCACTTTGCTTGTGTCCACCTAAGGTACTTTGGTATCACAGAAGGGGGCGCAGATGCTTGTGCAGCCACTTCTGTAAAACACATAACGTTGGCACACACATAGCACCAGCATTATCATCAGAGGGTGATCCCTCATTTGCATGGGTGCGTGGCCCCATGCCAATGAGGAAATCTCTTTGCCTCTGCGCCCGCACTTTGTTATAGATGCAGGCACAAAGGCAGAGAAGCCATAAGGAGGTGTATTGACAGTGCACCACAAAAATGTGGCGCACTGTCAGTGCACTCCATGATGGAAGCCCTCTGGGGGCAGGAAAAGGATTCTTTTGGGCCCCTCTACATCCCTTTGCAGGCAGGTGCAGTCACTCACTGCACACGTCTGCAGAGGGAACTTTCATCCCTCTTAAAAGTAGAGGCAGGTTGCTGCCTGCACAGTGAAACACAGAGGGGATTTTTCAGAGCAGTTCAGTACCTTACCTTAATGCACTGCTCCAGGGCAGCGTGAATAAGCAGATCCCCTGGGGGCAGCGCATTCATTCTAATTTAGTGCAATCTCCTTGTTTGCGCAGGGTGCACCTCTTGAAAGACTCAAACAAGGGAAGAATAACTTATTCGTAATACAGCCCTATCAGAGGCTCTTAGCCATACCACATTGCTTGTGTCTTCGTCTGGGCCACAGAGAGAACATTCTTCTGGCTCGGCTGACCACATGTTTCTAGTTGTCTACTGAGTCACCTAGTTTCCTGATAAGCTGTTTTTGGATGAGCCAAGAGGGGAAGGGGGGAGGGGAAGAGGAATTGGGTGATGATATAACAGTCAAGAAAGGTTGGTAGGTAACAACGTGTTGTTTTGCAATATGGTGATTTGAACCCTCTATCTTTCTGTAGGCATGTGACTCTATATCACTTCGCAATAACTGAGTTTGTATATTGCTGTAGTAATTTTTTGCATTTAATGCACAAATATTCTTTATACATGACTGAACAAAGAGGGCTAAACATGTCTTATTGGCAATTATTTAATCAGCTTGATCACGCTCTGGAGGCTACCTTTGCAGTGAATGATGCATAAAGATGGAGCACTATGGCTCAGAATAGATAAAATACCTACAAATTTGAAATCTTATTAAACACACAATTAAAAACCAATAAAAACAAAAGAAACATCAAGAAAAGCCTTCACACCTTCAAAATCAACAAAATTAAACACATTGAAATAAATTAATAAAATCAAAAACAATGTGTCACAAACATTATATGTAATAATATGAGTTAACACTAGGTAATGTGGGCAATGAATATGTCAATAAGACTGTACAATAATGCAAAGACATTTTCTAAAAGGAAATAAAGAATAATGGAATCTCCTAGAAGTTAAACAATTAGGGCATATTTATGAGAGACTTGCACCGGCTTTGCAGCACAAACTTTAACGCAATGCCAGAGCAAGTCTAAAGTCATATTTTTAAAATGACACATTTGAAAAAATGTGTAGTTTTTCAAATGCTGCATGGGGCAAAAGCTACACTGAAAGAAGCTGCGTCACGCAACATATATTATGTGCAAAGTAGGAGTTCCACCGCAAATTCTAATGCAACTGTAGGGAAGTGGTAGTGCAAGGCAAAGCCTGAAATGCACAAGACTTGCTGCCCATTGGCAACCCAGGCATAGAAAATGACACAGTGGCTGTGGTATAGAAACCTGAACATTACAAAAATCTTTGGCAAGCACCACTATGCCATGAAGATCGTCATTCTGCAACTATGAGTAGCAAGAAGACCACCACACAGGCAGCAAAGGAGGAGGGAGCATGTGTTCTGACAGTGTCCATCCCTCACTGACCTCAGGGAGGAGGAGATCATCCAGTGTAACAGGTTGAAGACTGAGTCCATCATGGACTTGCTGCAGAAGATAGGGTCAAGTCATCAGGCAGCAGCTACAAGGAGCCATACCAATCCTCCACATATCAATTGGATGACTGTGCTATACATCATGGCCTCTGGATCATTCCAAACTACAGCCTCTAGATTTGCAGGTACATCACATTATCTGCCTTTCTCCCATCTGTCATGGATACCATAATGAAACTGACCCCACAGTACATACTTTCCCCAAAACTAATGAACAGCAACAGGAGATTAAGCAAGGGTTTTACAACAAAGCAGTATTCCTCAGTGTGCTTTGTGCCATTGATTGCACATGTGCAATTTGTGCCCCCTGCAGCCACTGCACGCCTATACAGGAACAAGGAAACATAATTATTCAATAAATGTCCATGCAATAGTTGACCATCAGGGACTCTTCATCAACATCCAGGCAGAATACCCTGGAAGTGCCCATGATGCCTATATATTCCGCCACAGTCTCATCAATGAGCGGTGTGTGAATGGCCATTGGGGAATGGACTACTCTTTGGGAAGGAAAGCAGAATAATCAATACTTTACCTACATTTAAATGAATGACTGAACACGCATCCGTAAATTTGTATTTGGATTGGGTGTGGAGTGCACCTAGTGGTAGTAGCTCACACAAACTTGTAGCCAGTGGTGTCCACATGTGTGATTACCTCACAGATCCAGAAATGGAAGGATGTTAAAATACACAGTGGTACGTGTTGTAACCTGTCATACTGTGTGAACTGCAAGAATGACAAATAGTGTAATTGAAGTCACAGCAAATTAAAAAACATTGGCCCTACAATTCGTCAGAAGCCAACAAGAAAAGAACTACCTCTTAATATCATGGTATTTGTGTGTGATGGTGTATCAAGGATGGGATAATATGTAAAATGTTGAATAACGAAATTGTTTTGGTGAAATGTTGACATCCAAAGTATCTGTTTCACACATATCAGTATATGTATTGCCTGATGATTTCCTTAGGACCACAAAAGTGAATGCACCTTCAAATATTAATGACTGTCTTGCACTGAATTTGTTGGATCAAAACAAAAGAAGCTTTGTGTAATCTAGGTACATGAGTCACACCAAAAGAGCAAATGCAGGTATACATCAGTCATTACAACTTTCAAAGTGACAACATCCTCATTAATAATAAGACACATCCATATTCTCCATTAATTTAATAGATTTAATAGAGCACATACATGCCAAATGTTGCTTACATTTGGAGCGTCTCACCTAATCACAAACAAATGTACATAAAACTCAAAATAAAATGCTGTATGAGTCGAGGCCAAAAAAGACAGAGGCCCTCATTATGACACTGGCGGTAAAGCTCGCTTACCGCCATGCTGACTGCTGCCAACATACTGCTGCATTATGACACACACACACACCAATCCGACAGAATACAACCACATACACAAATCTGCTAGACCAAAGGTCAGTGATAAAGTGGTGGTCCAAAAACCCATACCAGTACGCCAACAAAACAACGCCCATCACATTATGACCCACAAATCACCTCGGCGGATATTCAATGGCAGTAAACCATTGGTGGTGCATACTGCTGCGCTCAGAATGGTCACCCACATACAAAAACACACCACACTGGCCAATACCAAATGCACACACCTGACACATATACACAGACCACACCCACACACCCACACCACTGTTAAAACACACACCCAAATACGAACAACAATTGCCACCAGGAGACTGAGAAGAAGACCACAGAGACAACTAGACACACACACCACTTACACCCATACACCCCTCACACACTCCACATCATACAACCCACCATGTCACCTAACACACCCTCACCAACACACATCACACAACACCCATGGCACCACAAAGGCACTCCCGTTTCACAGAGGAGGAGTTAAGGGTCATGGTGGTGGAAATTGTCAGGGTAGAGCCACAGCTCTTTGGAGCACAGGTACAGCAGATATCTATAGCGAGGAAGATGGAGCTATGGCGGAGAATCATTGACAGGGTCAGTGCCACGGGACAGCACCCAAGAACAAGGGACAACATCAGGAAGAGGTGGAATGACCTACGGGGGAAGGCACATTCCATTGCAGCAAGGCACCAGCTCGCCATACAGAGGACTGGCGGTGAACCCCCACCTCCTCCTCCACAACTCACAGCATGAGAGGAGCAGGTACTGTCAATACTGCATCCTGAGGGACTAGCTGGAGTTGCCAGGGGACTGGACAATGGTAAGTCAATATTTACTACCTATCACCCCCCCCCAATACCTGCATGCTATCTCACACCCACACCCTCACTCCCATCACTCCACTCTATCCCACATACTGCACCTACACATCTCAAAAAACCCAATGCCATGCCCTGCATGTCATACCAATGCATGGACACCCGTCCCTGCCCTCCTTGGACACCCATCACTAAAGCATGCACAGCATAAGGAAACTAACAATCCCACAATACATCACCATACACAAACAAAGGTGGAAGGGCAACACCAACCATAGAGGGGAAGCTAGGGAAGTACAAATGTCATAAACTTGACGCATAATACATCATTTATATCCCCACAGGTACCCCAGCCAATGTCAGTGGAGAGGAGGTACCACCACTATCCAGTTCCCCAACAGAAATGGCCCCCAGTGATGACAGTAACTCTGGACTTCTGGATCTGGAGGACCTACCTGGCCCATCAGGGACCACTGGAGAGCCGGTCACGCAAGCCCACTTACAGACCACCACAGAGCCTCCCCTATCAGGAACCAACACCACAGTGCCCACCCAGCGTACCCAAACCTATGTCCCCAGGACATGTCAATCAGCAGTGTGCCCACCTGTACAGGGACCCCAGGCCACACCTCGCCCCCAAGACAATCAGGGACCTGGGGTCAGTGGCAGTAGGCACACCGTTCAGGGGGCAGAGGCACAGGCCAACAGGTACACTGGGAGGAATGCTGTGCGCCAGGGGGAGATCAGGAGCAGGGAACCGACTCTCCAAGAGGCACTCTCCGAGATCCTGGGAGCCTACCAACATTCCCAGGATACGATGGGCCAGATCCTAGGCAATGTGCAGGAGAACAGGCGGCTGCAGGAGGGACAGTATCAGGGAGGACTTGCAGGCCATTAGCAACACCCTGATCTCCATAGCAGGGGTGCTGGCAGACAAAGAACCTACCAGTAGTCTGTCCATTGACCAGCCCTCCACTTCTGCTGCCACTAGTGGTCAGGAGGCCCTGCCACAGGACCCACAGGCCACCAGCATCTCCCCTGCAGAAGGTGAACCACCCCACAAACGTTCCCTGCAACCCAGACAGAAGCCAGAGACACTTGCCAAGACCACTGCCAGGAAATGAGACTTTTCTGATTGTGTTCCTTGTGTCCCACTCAGTCACTTTGTCCACCTTGAACTACCATTGCTCCCCTTCCTCTGTCCTCTTGGACACTGCACCTGTGCTACAAACAGACTGGAACAATACCTTGGACTTTCCTCCTTCATCACCCCATTCCACTGCACTTTCACCTCTATTTCTTAGCACTACAATAAACACCCTTGGATAAAACTCGACTACTAGTATTTCATGTATTGCAAATTTGTAATGATTGAAATAGCTACATCCATTGCAAATGAACTGTACATAGTGAGAGCATAGAATGAATAACCCGTTGCTGGCTGTATTGATCACATCAGGACATTGTTGTTATATCACCAACATCTGTAAAATGACCATCCATAGGTGACAGTAACTAGAGGTAACAAGTGGGTAATGCCAGCATGCAACTGCCACACAGAATACAACAATAATCATAGAAATGTGAAGTTGCACTGTCTCACCTGTGTGTCATTGGAAGTACTGACAGATCACTAAAGTTCTGTTGTCTACATCCTCATCCTCTGCCTCATCATCCTCACTGTCCTCAGGGTCCACTGACGCCACAGGGGCATCTCCAGTCTCCTCATCCTGCAGAAAAGGTACATGCCATCTGAGGGCAAGGTTGTGAAACATGCAGCATGCTACTACAACCTGGCAGACCTTCTCGGGTGAGTAGCACAGGGATCCACCTGTCAGATGGAGGCACCTGAACCTGGCCTTTAGGAGGCCGAAGGTCCTCTCAATGATCCTTCTGGTTCACCCATGTTCCTTATTTTAACGTTATTCAGCCCGTGTCCTGGCATTCCCCACAGGGGTCAGCAGCCATGATAGGCTTGGGTAGCCAGAGTCAACTGCAAGTATTAAGGGACAACATTTAGCCACACACTATCCTATTTGGCTAACAGCAGAGGCATACAATAACATACACTGGCTGGGGACCAAGGCTCACCTATAAGCCACACCCTGTGCCTCTGTAGTTGTCCCATCACATTTGGGATGTTACTATTTCTTAGGACAAAGGCATCATGCACCAACCTATGATATTTCGCATTGACGTGGGAGATGTACTGGTCCGCCAGGCACACCATCTGCACATTCATGGAGTCGAAACTCTTATGATTTCTGAAAACCTGTTCATTCTGCCAGGGGAGACAAGCGCAATATTTGTTCCGTCAATCATACCAATAATATAGGGGATATGTCCCATTGCCTAGAATCCGGCCTTCACTGTGGCCAATTCTTCCCACTGGGCGAAAGCAATGTAGCGGCACATGTGTTTTACCAGGGCAGACAAGACCCTTGACAGCACGATTGAGAACATTGGCTGTGACATTCCTGCTGCCAAACCCACTGTCACTTGGAAAGAACCTGTTGCCAGGAAATGGAGCACTGATAGAACCTGCACAAGCGGGGGAATCCCAGTCAGATGATGGATAGCTGAGATCAGGTTAGGCTCCAACTGAGCACACAGCTTTGTGATTGTGGCCTTGACCAGTCTATAGGTGAGGATAATGTGCCTGTCCTCCAGTGTAGCTAAGTCCACCAGGGGTCTTTACACGGGGTATGTCTCCATCTCCTATTCATCTGCAGTGGTAGGTATCTAAGGGGCACAAGAGTGAGTAGGCTGTCACAATTTGAACAACTATACCTCAACAGCAGTCCACATCGTGCAATCATGTATTGGGACAGTGTAATTTTCCAATTATGTGCCTATTTATCCTGTGATGCAGAAATTATCAATAGGCCTGTTCACCCCCCCTGAAATGGCAACCACCTGTCCTGTGTGAAGGGACCGGTGGAAGTGAGGTAATTCTGCCAACATTGTGCGTTGTGGCAGTAGGTGGTCGTGAACCGCCATGGTGTACACCGTTGCAGACGTGACCGTCATTTTCTCAATTATTCCTCACTTGTTTCCTGACCTTCCACAGGAGAAGACCTACACTGCATGTGCTGCTGTGACCTGTGTCTGGAACCTACCATTCTCCGTGTGACCGGGGAAAGGGCCTGAGCCTTCACTTCGGAGGAGTTGGAGCGACTGGTGGATGGGGTCCTGCCCCAGTACGGACTGCTGTATGAGCCTCCAGACCAAAAGGTTAGTAAACTGTGGGCACGATGCATGTGGCATGGATGCATGGGAATGTGTGTGAAGGTATTGTGTAAGGGGATGTTATCTGTTGCTGGTGTACCTGTCATGCGCTGGGCCACATGTGTGCCAATGGTGACAGAAACGGGCATGGTGGGCCATGTGTGTTTAATGGTGTTTTCCTGTCTTAATTGCTTCTGCAGGTCAGCGCCCATCACAAGAAGGGAATATGGCATGCCATCGCCAAGGAGGTGCGGACCCTGGAGTCTATGGCAGGTAGAGCATCCACTTTCAGAAACGGTGGGAGGACCTGAGATGCTGGGCACGGAGGACCACAGAGGCCCAGCCTGGGATGGCCTCCCAACAAGGTAGGGGTGCCTGTCAGACCCTGACCCCCCTGATGGCCTGCATACTGGCAGTGGCCTACCCTGAGCTGGATTGGCGCTTGAGGGAATCACAGCAGCCACAAGAGGGTGAGTACAGTGGCTATCATTACAACTTATGGCTGGTGGGGTGGTATCAGTGTGGTGGTTGGGTGTTAGTGGGTGTCCCTAAGACCAGGCCAGACATTGCAGCGTGGGTCCTCTGAAGGGTAATGGCTTCATGGCAAATACAGGTAACCTAGCTTGTTAGTAGTCACATCTAGACAGGGCTGCGTGGGTCCCAGGTGTGATGCTTTTGGTGGTGTGTGGTCCTCATCTCGCCTTAGTGACTAGCCATTTCACTGGTGGTGCAATGCATAGTGCATAGGCCTGTTCCTTGTGTGTGAGGGTGCTGTGTACGCCAACAGTGGTGTTGGTGCAGTCCTTGACCCAGTGTATCCTTTGTCTCCCCCCCTTTCTTGCTTTGTAATCCTGTCCTTGTGTGCATTAGCATTATCTGGGGGAGGAGCAGGGGCACCGGCGACAGAGGGAACTGCATACCACATGACCCTGGAAGCAGAGTCCACCGACGCCGACGGAACAAGTGGGATGGAGCGTGAGGGGAGCACCACGGTGGAGACTGGAGGGGACAACACAAGCTCTGATACCTTATCTGATGGGAGCTGCCTGGTGGTGGCAGACACTTCTGTGACCACCCCAGCTGCGGGTACAGCTGCCACCCCCATACCAGTACCACAGTCCCAGTAGCCCCTCAGTGAGTTGTCCATGCCCGATCACCCAGCAGGGTGGGTATCTCCGCCCCAGGCACCTCAGGCCCTGCCCCAGTGAGCCCCTCTGCCCTGAGTGAGGAGGCTATTGACATCCTGAGATCCATCTCTGTAGGGCAGTCAACCATTGTGAATGCCATCCAGGGGCTGGCATCCCAGATGCAGCAATGCAATGCATTCCTGGAGGGCATTCATAGTGTATTTGGCAGCCCAACAGTGATCGATTCAGGCTCTGGCCTCCTCTCTGATGGCAGCCATTGTCCCTGTTTCTACCGTACCCCCTCCAATTTCCACTTCCCAGTCCCATTCTCCTCAACCCAACCCATCCCAAGCACACATACAGACGAGCATGCACATAAGGCAACACACAACTTTGGCACAGGCAAGCACAAACACCACACTTCATCCCACAGGCACTCACACAAACACCATACAGTTGCAGACACAACAACATCCACTGCCTCCACTGTCTCCCCTCCTCCTTCTCCTCCACCTTCCTCCCAGTCACGTCCACACTCCCACCTGCATGCACTACATCTACATCCACTATCAGCATCACCAAACCAAGCAGAACACACACCTCACTGGCAGACACCTCTACAACAGCCATGCACGCGTCCCCTGTGGCCTCTCCCACCGTTTCTGCCCCCCCCAAAGGACACAAATGCAAGCACTCACCTACCCAACAGCCATCCACGTCACATCAGCATACAGCCAACATTCAGTAGCATACAGTCCACATCCAGAAGACATATACCTCCAACAACCACTCCCTCATCCTCCACTCCCATTACTCTTCCCTCCTCCCACCCCAACGTCCCTAAAAAGCTTTTCCTTTCCCAAATTGACCTTTTTCCTACCCCTCCCCGTCCTCCATGTGTTGGCAGGGTGCCAAGGACACAGCCCAGCACCTCAGCCAAACAGTCCACGGGGACAGTACCTACTCATGGTGGTAAGGATACCAGATCTACAACACTGAAAGGGAAGGAGCAAGCACCACCATGGAAGAAAGGGAAGAGTCCTGCACCAACTGTGAAGAAGGAGAAGGGGCCTGCTTCAGCTGTGAAGAAGGGGAAGGAGCCTGCACCAGCTGTGAAGAAGGGGAAGGAGCCTGCACCAGCTGTGAAGAAAGGGAAGGAGCCTGCACCACCAGGCAGAGAGGGGATGAGCCCATCCACCACTGCCAGGAAGGGTAAGGGATCCACGACCCATAGACAGGAGGAGATGAGGCACTCTACCCCGGCGGAAGCTGTCAGGCTAACGCCGCCACCACCGTGAAATAATAAAATTCCCCCACGGGAAAACCAACACAATCACTCCACACTCACACAATCAATGAATCTCTCTATTGACCAGTCTAAAGACAAAGGAATCAGAGGTATATATTTAATGTAATCCCAAATAAAACCCCAAATCACAAGATTAACAGAACTAACTCATCAATCCAAAACCATCAATAAGACCAAGTAAAAATCAATAAAAAGGGAGACAATAAAAAGACATATACAATAGTCTATAAAAAATAAAAACTCTCCCAATTGTGGTAGGTATAGGCCTATCGATAATTATCATCAGTCCTTGTTCGATAAGAGCCTCCTACTATGGATCCAGTAAGAATGAAGCGTTGATGCGTTTCGGTGGGTTTCCAAACCTTTTTCACCACCTTCTTCAGGACAAAATACTATACTCCCCGAGGTTGTTCAACCAAACCTCCATAAATGCCAACTCAAAACATCCACACCGATCCAAATATAAACATAGATACTTTCCTCGAAAGCTGATCTGATCTGATCTGTCGGTCGGTAGCGGAAGCAGAGTTAGGAGTCAGGAATCAGAGCGTCGCTAACGGGCGGGCGGCAGCCAGCACTCGCACAGCGTTCCCTCGGGATTGTTGGAGCCGGCAATCAGCAACCCGGCAACCCGGCAGCCGGGAGCCGGTTTGAAGCAGTCGAAGCCTGGTCGGAGGCTTTGCGGCAGCCCATCCGGCTGGAGCTTTGGAGAGTCTGGGCGTTGGAGCTGCAAACGCTGACCTCCTCTTGGGCCTCGGGCTCCCACCCCCGCCCGGTCGTCCTCTGCCGCAGGATCCACCAAGTGAGGCCCTGCCCTGCCGGGCCGAGGACGACGGCGACGGTGGGAGTTAGGCCACTCGGCAAGGCAGTCACATCGTGGGGCCACAGCACTCCTGCACCAAGGAAGCGGTAAGAGGACCAGGAGCTGCACAGAGCTGAGCCGGTCACAGTGCACAGCGCAGAGTGCAGAGTGTGTTACTTGTGTGGACACTCTGACATGTTGACGGGGGCAAGGGAGCATAAGCGGATCATCAGGGAGGTGTCATGGAGGCATTCGCCTCTCCCTTAGTGTGGCAAGGGGGAAAACAGTGCAGCAAGCAGCAGTGGCGCAAGGAAAACGCCACAGGGCATAACAACATGAGAAATGACTGGACTGAAGTGGGGAAGGAGAGGCTTTCACACGAGTGAGCCTTGGGTACATCTCTCAGATACAGCACGTAGTCTAAACACAATGGCGGCAAGCTAATAGGTAGAGGAAGAGCGGAGGAGTTCTGCGTTTGATGTGGGCAAAGACACGGATGTGAGATTCTACCCACCTGCAGCTCCAGATCCCACCGGTCCCGCAGGGCAGTCTCCGTGCCTGGACCCCTACTTCTTCAAGCTCTGAAAACTACAAAAGTATATTCCTAGTAAAGGTACTGAAGTAGTACAACTATTCTGCTCACATCTGATACAGTTCATGTGATGTCACGGAGGTGCGCAAAGCAAGGCAAGGCACACCCGGTTCCCAGGTCTCCAGGCACCCTCAGACTGTAAAGCCTAGATTTCCTGGGACAAAGAACACACAACAAACACACAGTGAATCTTAGTGCCTGTGTGGGAACTGGCAAACTACCAGTAAGCCAGTGATCACGAATCTCCTAAAGCTCTTGGCGGCGCGCCCCCCTTTCAGCGCTGAAGCAGCCAGAAATAGATTATCGTGATTCGCACACACATAATCGAAAATCAATAATCAGTTGAAAGCACTCAGATATTGCCTGTCATCCCAGGGGTAGCAGCAAGGATGACATTAACACGTGGAAGGAAAAAAGCAGCAAAGAGGCAAAGGAAAGACTCTCCAGGGGAAGGCCAGCACAAGTCAAAAAATGAATCTACAGCAAGGAAAGTACCCCCAAATCCGGCACAAACAAAGAAATCGCCTTGCAAATCTCCAAGCAAGGGAAACAAAGCAGGATACAAAATCACAGACTTCCTGCTCACTAAGAAGGAATCGAATCCCACCAGCACCTTAATGGGTATAGCTCTTGCTAACGACCCCAAGACAACACGTGCAGCTGACGTGAAGACTGCACAGGACATCGAAAGGACCTGTGTGGACCTGGGAAAAATCAACATACCAACTCCCCAGTCGAATAAAACCGGCGTAACGATCAGCGCAGAATTTCACAGATGTTACCTCGATTATACTTTTTCCACTTTAAACCTCAGTAACTGGAACAACTGGGATAAGAGCCTGTGCCGCACTCCTCCTCCAAAACAACCCTTGCAAGTAGAGAACGACTCAGACTGTATCATAATTGAGGAATTTCCACTGATAGACCTTTCAGACACTTGCTCAGATACACTTCAGGGCTTTCAGACCGCAAACAACAAAACAAAAATGAGATCTACCTGTAGTATAAGCTCACCACGAAAAGATCTTTCATCTTGTAATATAACAGCTACAACAACATTCGACACGCATGTATCCCCAGCTGTCATGGCAATGGAGCAACCAGAGCAACTAGAGGAACTTGAAAACTCACTAGACCACACAACTGGGGCTAAAGTAAATGCAGCACCATCAACATCTGGAGACTCGTGGAAGGCCTTGTTAGCAACAATGGACGCGATATCAGCAGCCATCCAATTTCAAGCAGACAAGCAAGACACTCAGGTAGACTTACTTAACATCCTGGCCATCCACATTGTGAGCATCGACAACAAGCTACAATCCTTGAATGATCTGATAAAGAGGGCTCAAACCCACTCATATACCCAACAGGTGACATGTCAGTGCTCCGTCATAGGCGATAATTCACAAAGATCCCTGGATACCCTAAACGACATCTTGAAAGAAGTAAAAATCCAGACCCTTAGAACTGAAGAGCATCTTAGTAGCAATAGCGAGAAGATCCCCAAATACCTAACGAACAAGGAAAACCAACAAAATGTAAAGAATTCCCATTAGGAAAGCAATAACAGCAAGGATATTCATTTATCCGGACAGGGAACGTCTCAGAGCAACACAGAGGGCAGATCATGCCTTAGTACAGAAGAAATGGGAACCCCCCACAGGCAGATCAAAGGATATAATTCCCAACAACTCAATAGCGGAGGAATAATCCCGCATGAAACGTGAAAAGAAACGAAAAAGGAAGGCACGGAAAAAAACAAAGGGGGTCCAGCAAAGCTGTATATGGAAATCGTTTGCTAAATCAAATGGTATGCAGTCTAAGGAATCAGATTGCACTGAAAACAGAAATAAGTCCTGACACTGTAGACAGATTAGGTCAGAACGGCCACCCAGTGAGGACAATTCCACGGGCGAATCAAGTGCTTTAGTTAATCAATCAACATCACAGCAACAGGCCCCTTTCTAGTATCAAGCAGGGTAGCAGCCTACTGCACGAAGAGATTGCCTTAAGAGAATTCCAGGGAAATAGAACAATCATCAGGCAGTGCCCAGAACAGGCAACTCACCAGTCTACTGACAGGCAGGAAACTGGCAAACCCTGGGAATATAACTCTCAATGCACAAGCACCGCACATAACACAACCGTAACAAATCAACCTGCAGGTAACAACAAGCAGACTCTAGATCATGGCTACCATCCTTTTATCAGACGATTGCACAAACAGCGCAGCAGAAAAAAGAATCCCAGGACACCAGATTACGCAGGATAATGCGGCCTCAGAGGAAAATAAATTACTTTTCATTCCTTGCTATAACTCGAAGGGGGCTTTTGACATTCTAAATAGAGGTACCATACTGAAGTTAATAAATGCGATTTTGCCCTGGCTCACATTTCAACGACAGAATTGATGACTGTGGAGTTTACTCCACATCCGAACAATAAAGACAAAGAGGCATTGCTGACATCCTGGGCCACGCCCGCCATCATTGAACAAATTTTAGCACATCAAGACACGTTTAGTGCATGGGGCATCATCCTGCAAAAATTAGAACCGCCCAAATACCCTAACCTTTTGGTACCGCAACAAAAGAAGGGCGTCTCAATCTTAAAACGGGCTCTGCCAAACAAGCTCAAAAACATGGACACCCTAAGGGGGGACTTACAATGTATTGCTCCACAAAAATCAACTGGGTGATCAAACAGATCGACCTGGGAATTGACTGGCTGCTACCAACAAAATTGGAACATCGGGCGCCATCAGGCAACAACAGAACTTTACTACTGATCAACGTATACATACATCCTAACAAAACCCAAAACAGTGGAAACATTGACCAGTATTTTAAAAATGCTGCAGAAACAAAACAAGAACGCAATACTGATTTTGTCTGGCGACTTCAACTTTGATTTGCGAAAAGGCAGCACAAAATACCCTAACAGATCATGCACATATACTAAGTTTGAAACCCTGGGGTTGCGCTGCCTGTCGTCTCTCCCTGATGACACCTCATCCGCACAAGTAACCTTTTCAAGCGGCACAAAAAAATCCAATATTGACTTCACATTAATAAACAAAATCTCATTACCACTGGTCTCAGCATATAGGATCCAACAATGCACAGAGAGCGATCACTTTCCACAACGTATCACAACGTATCAAGATCCGGAATGAATGGAATCGGCTCCCCACCACCAATATCATAATTTCATCCCCAGCAACTTATGATACCAAAAAACTGAAATGGAAGGGGCCAGGCCTAGACAAAGTCATGGAAGCAGTGTAGGCACAACAAAAGAGCTCAAAAAATCGCTAAGAGTGCAGGAACTAGTAGACCATCCCCAAAGAGAGCGAGTGATCGCCTGGACGTTCTTGTGTGATTCCCTAATAAATACATTTTCCATCAAAAAATGTCTCCCAATTTTCGGTCATAGTGTCAAAAAACAAAGTAAAGAGTCGCATAGGAGGAAAGCCATGGCTCAATGGGACACTGCGTAATCAGAAAAATGAAGTCTCGAGAGAACTAAAAAAAGTCTTAAAGGACGTACACTGGGGGAGGAACTCTGATGACACATAGCTTTCTGAATTAAGAGCCAAATATTAGAAAAACTGCTGGATGGCAAAACAGAGTTACTACGAGGATCTGTGGACCAAGTTGCTTATGTCCAACAAACAGAAAAATAATAAAAAGTTCTGGGAACTAATAAATGGACTAACTAAGGGAAAAAATCGGCAGACGAATGCAGGCATCGATGCAGCCACATGGGAAGCCCACATACAGACAGTGTTCTCACTCCCAGAGCACAATGTGAAGGAGGAGGCCACACAGACAGCCAATGACTTAAGCAAGATTAATCTTGGCTTCCGAGTGACAACGCAAACAGACTTACTTCCAAACGGAAACGAAGGAAAGCACGCACTAATGACCATTAATAAAGAAATGCTGACAAGTCTTATTAAGAAACTAAAAATGGAAGGGCAGCTGGTCAGAATGGTATTCTGAAGCCTTGTTTAGGGGAGACCCTTCATTCTGGGCGTGTTATTTGGCGCTGCTTTTCAACGATCTCCGGGGCACTACGGGTCTCCCAGATGCATGAAAAGGCAGCATAATTCACCCTATATATAAAGCAGGGAACCCCGCAAATCCTTCAAACTACAGGCTAATCACATTGATAGACGTGGAAGCAAAACTCTACACATCCTGTCTACTGCAACAACTAGTAGAATGGATTCATGATAGACAATTAGGCCCATATTTATACTTTTTGACGCAAAACTGCGCTAACGCAGTTTTGCGCCAAAAAAATTAGCGCCGGCTAACGCCATTCTGAAGCGCCATGCGGGCGCCGTATTTATTGAATGGCGTTAGCCGACCGGCGCTGCCTGGTGTGCGTGAAAAAAAACCACGTACACCAGGCAGCGCCGGCGTAGGGAAAAATGGCGTTTGGGCGTCTAAAAATGGGGCAAGTCAGGCTGAGGCAAAAAAAACGTCTTAACCCGATTTGCGCCATTTTTTTACGACGCCCATCCCCCATTGAAATGACTCCTGTCTTAGCAAAGACAGGAGTCATGCCCCCTTGCCCAATGGCCATGCCCAGGGGACTTCTGTCCCCTGGGCATGGTCATTGGGTATAGTGGCATGTAGGGGGGCACAAATCAGGCCCCCCTATGCCACACATTTTTTAAAAAAAAAATACTTACCTGGACTTACCTTAATGTCCCTGGGGTGGGTCCCTCCATCCTTGGGTGTCCTCCTGGGGTGGGCAAGGGTGGCAGGGGGTGTCCCTGGGGGCTTGGGAGGGCACCTCTGGGCTCATTCTGAGCCCACAGGTCCCTTAACGCCTGCCCTGACCCAGGCGCTAAAATCCGGCGCAAATGCGGGTTTTTTAGACCCGCCCACTCCGGGGCGTCATTTTTGCCCGGGAGTATAAATCCGACGCAATAGCACCGGAGTCATTTTTTAAGACGGGAACGCCTACCTTGCATATCATTAACGCAAGGAAGGTGTTCACGCAAAAAAATGATGCTAATTCCAGGAACTTTGGCGCTAGACGCGTCTAACGCCAAAGTATAAATATGGAGTTAGTTTTGCGTCGAATTTGCGTCGAAAAAAACAACGCAAATTTGGCGCAAACGGAGTATAAATATGCCCCTTAATTCCACAATGCCAGACAGGCTTTAGAGCTGGCATGGGTGCTTCCACTAACCTGGCAACCCTGGCCTTGCTGGGTAACAGAGCCAGGCTTCAGAAAAAAAGGCTACTTGCCTGCTTCATTGATATAAAGGCAGCTTTTGATTATGTACCAAGAAACCGCCTATGGGAGAAACTGAAAGGTCGGGGCTTACCATGCAGCCTTCTAGGCGCAATGATGGACTTGTACACAGGTACTTGGGTGCAAGTAAAAATCGGAGAGGGCAGCCACCTCATCAACAGAACATCAACAGTAAAAGGTCTCAAACAAGGGTGTGTATTGGCCCCTACGCCGTTTAACTTATATCTTGCAGATCTAGCCGAGGCTCTAGCTCCTGTAAATAGCCACCCGCCAGTCTTGGCCAAGAAAGGAATTGCATGGCTACAGTACGCAGACGACATAGTTTTACTCAGCCCAAACACCTGTTGGGCTACAGCATAGCATCAACGCATTTTACACATACATAACAATGCACGGCCTAGAACTGAATTTGAGTAAAACCAAGGTTGTCCGCCTAGTGTACAGGAAGTTTAAATCTGCTTCATGGTTCATAAACGGATCCCGGGTGGAGGTTGCACCCACATATAAGTACTTAGGATTCACTATGGACCGTCTCTTGACTTTTAAGCCGCAGCTTGCTGTCGCTCAAGCAAAAGCCCTCTCACTAACCTACGGTTTTAAAGTTCTAAAACAAAAACTGAGCTGTCCTTCATACACTCACCTGCTTGCTGTTATGGCAGCGCGACTAATCCCCACCATCACCTATGGCGCCGAAATCATGCTGGGGAAGGAGGCAGTTTTTCTCAATCAAGTCCAGACGAAAGCCTACAAAACAGTTTTTTGGATACTACGATCAGCATCTCCAGCTCAGGTCCGTTTGGAATTGGGTCTGAAAAACTATGAATATCAGAGTAGATGTGCCTTCATTAAACTATGCTGCAGGATGCGTGCTGATGAGACTGGTACTCTAAACAACCTATGTTGGATGGAAATTGAAGAGCAACAGCGTCATAATGACAAAAGCACCTGGAGTCATCACTTAAATAACTGCATTAAAGTACTAAGGGCCAGATGTAGGAAGGAAAAATATTGCGAGTCATTGCGACTCGCAATTTCCGTCTTGCAAAATGGGATCCAACAAAAGAAAGCAACATCAATTTGCGACTCGCAAATGATGTTGCACCGCAGATTGCGAGTCCGCTGTTAGCGAGGTCGCTTTTTGTGACCTTGCTAAAAGCGAACTCGCAATTTGCGAGTCGGGTGTTGCAAATTGCGACTGGCCCGCAAATTGCATGCAGGTGCAGCAAAACAGTTGGAAAAACACTTCCTGGCTCTTGCTGAAGACATCAGAGCCAGTTGGAAAAACACTTCCTGGCTCTTGCTGAAGACATCAGAGCCAGGAAGACATCAAATACACCTGGGAGGAGGGAGGACCACACCCTTTTCAAACTGCTGAGCAACTACCTGGAGGAACAGCTGCTACCATGGAAGACACAGGCAGAGCAGGAAGGAAGAGGAAATTAAAATTCTCAAAGAAAGAACTTGAGGTGCTGACAGAAGAATGCTGCCAGCACCATGACCAGCTTTTTGGAAAGGCAGCCCTGAGTGTCCCAGACACTGATAAGAGGAGGATCTGGCAGCAAATCCAGGAGAGGATCAATGCCATTGGGGTGAGCTACAGAAGCATTGATGAAATAAAAAAAAGGTGGTACGTCCTGCGCTCCAGGACAAAGGAGAGGGTGGCAGAGCGCCTCAGGGAGATGAGGGGCACAGGAAGAGGCCCATCCACCATCCCACCACCCACAGCCATGGAGGAATTGGTGGAGCAGACACTGGAGCCGGAGGCTGTGTCAGGAATGGGTGCATTGAACACATCAGCACAAGGGACATCCAAAAGTGAGTACCATGAAACATGCATGTACACCTACAAATGCTATATCCACACTCACCCAGTACACAGCAGCATGCACAGCCAGACTAGCTCCATTCCAGACTAGCAACCACCAGAATGGTGCATTATGGGCAATGTAGTACAGTAGTCAGCGTATAGGCAAATGTTTATTATGAGGCATACAACAGATGTTATAGACTGACAGTGTGTTCCCTATGTCCCACAGGTCTCCCACAAGACACCCCCACCAGCCACACCATCCAGGGTGAAGACAGCAGGCCACAGGCATTGCAGGAGGCTGCAGCACCCATTACAGGGCCCAGCACAACACCACCACAGTCCCCTCCAGAAGAAGTACAGGACATGGAGGAAGGAGGCACGACACCTGGCCCCAGCCACACTGTGAGACAGCCAGAGCCAGAAGCACCACCGCGTCGCAGACGCAGAGTCCAGGTCCAGGCGGTGGCCCAGGAGGATATAGGGGAGGCATCCATGTCTGCAGTTGAGGCATCACTCCTGTCAGGTCAGCGCCTGCAAACAAGGCAATTGAGGATTATCTCAGGTACAATGCACAGAATGGAACACAATCTCACACATGGCCTGGCTGATGCGAACACACAGTTCACTAGACTAAATGACAATGTCAATGACCTTACACATTCAATCCGCCAACTGGTGACAGAACCTGTGGCTGAGAGACAAAGCGCAAGGCGCCGGGAGCGCCACCTAGTCCAAAGATTTGACCGCATGGCAGCATCCATTGGCCGCCTTGCCATGAACACCACAAGCCTGTCAAGAGGGACCGTGAGTCTGCAGGTGCAACTGGGCCATTTTGCAGGGGATGTGGCGTGGGGACTGGGCCGCATTAGCCACGCTGTGGACATGTTGGAGGCCAGGCAGGTGGCAAGGGGCACGGGTGAGACCCCTCAGGACAGTGAGGAGGGGTCCACTATCAGCAGTGTATCTGCCACAGACACACATGTACTGCGGAGTGGCAGTGCACGTCAAGGGTCAGCTGACCCACCTGGAACAAGCCATGCTGGGCTAACCAGGAGGAGGAGTTAGGCACAAACACTGCAGGACTCATGAGGAACATGCAGTTAATGTGTCCTCATTGATGGTGGACATGTGCAGCCCCTTACGGACAGTTATGTTCTGTTGTTATTAGGTTCACTAATTAAAATGTTTTGTTTGTTCCACTACACAACTGGGCTCTTTGTGTGTGACATTCGTGAGTGTGGTGTCTGTTGCCACATACCTTCCAAAGTATTGGGTTGCAATGTGGTCCCGTCTCTGTCTGCCTTGATTTGCAATGCTTCTATCTCCAGGCTGCCGATGTGGTAGCTCTTGCTCGTCATCCTCCAAATCTGTGTCTTCAGGGGTGAGATGTAGCCCACGTCTGATGGCAATGTTGTGCAGTATTGCGCATGCGCCAACTATCTTGAATGTTGCTATTGGGGCATACTGGAGCGCACCTCCACTTCTGTGGAGGCATCAGAATCTTGACTTTAATAGTCCAAAGGTCCTCTCTATGACATTTCTGGTCTGCTTATGTGCACTCTTATATCGCCTCTCATTCTCATTGCTGGGTGTTAGGTACAGGGTTAGTATCCATGGTCGTAGCGCATATGCACTGTCACCTGTTTGGCAAAAATAAGCAATGTTAGCAGGGCATGGATGGTTTCTACAGTGAGCTGTGTGTATGGCTTCAGGGTGTCTTCAGAAATACCTAAGAGATATCATTCTCCAAACTCCCCACGTTCTAGGCATTGGTGTATCCCACTGTGCCTGAAAATGTAAGAGTCATGTGTACTCCCTAGAAATTTGGCTACTATGTCAGTGATGACATAATGGGCGTCACATACCACCTGGATGTTCAGTGAATGGGTACATTTCCTATTGCGGAACAGATATTCCAGATTTGCAGGAAGGCAAATTTGTATATGTGTCTCATCCACACACCTTATTACATGGGGGAAGTTGGCAATTCTGTAGAATTCCAACTTGGTGCTATTAATTTCTGCCTCATTCCTGGGTAGGTATATGTATCTGGGCATGTGTGTGAGTATGGCATCTAGGAAACATCTGAAGAATCGTGAGAGTGCACTTTGGGATGCCCCACCTGCCAAGGCAATCACCCCCTGATAGCTACTCGAAGTCAAGAGGTGCAGTGAGCATAGCACTTGCACATGTGTGGGGATGGCGCTGCCGTGCAGTCTGGCGTTGAAGCTGCGGATTGAGCTGATCAATTAATTCTAATATTGCTCCACTGCTGAGTCTGTATTTGTCATATATCTCCTCCTCAGTTTGTTGGAAAAGTGCCTGGTTCTGTATATCCTCTCCTTTCTCTGGCTCCTCCTCGTCCTCTGCTGTGCGGCGTGGACTCTCCTCCTCCATGCTATCACATATATTTCAGCCATTATGAGTAACCCAGATGCCTTCTGGGTCTCCTTTTATACTTTGGTTCTGGTTACCACCTGCTCTGAATTAGTGGTAATTTGGGTGTGCAAAATGTTTTTTTTGCGACTAGTCGCAATTTGCGAGTGGCTTTTTCATATGGTTTGCGACTCGCAATTTGCGACTTCCTATTTGCGGGTTGCAAAATGGGGTGGCAATTTTTGCGAATCGGTAATGGCTCGCATCGTAATTTGCACTACGGAAATGGGATTTTTGCATCCCATTTCCGATTTTGCGGGGTCGCAAATTGCGATTTGGGCCATTTGCAACTTGCAAAATTTTGCTACGTCTGGCCCTAGGTCTGCTAGAAGCCTGGGACCGGAACCCGGACAAAAAGGAGTTCTTTCGGAAGGCAAATGCAGTCACTAAGAAGAAATCTTTAAATTCTGACAAACAGAAATTGGGAAGCAAACAGCATGCCTGGACTATAATAACATCATACAAAACTTTACGGGCACAGGAATATCTAGCAGCAACCTTCAACCAGTCGCTGAAACATCGGTTCATACTTTTCCGCTTTGGGTTGATGAAAACAAAGGATATGGTCCCTTCATGGAAACAGCAGGACCCGACACATTCCTGTCGACTGTGTGGGTACAGAAAAGAGTCAATGGAACACATTTTTTGTGTGTGCTCGGCTTTGCTAAGCCACAGGACATTATATTTGAAAAACATTTTTAAGACACTGAACTTACGCTCATGCAGACCAGCCATCATTAGCTGGCTTGGCGGACTTTCGATCCCGTTTTCATGTCGAGGGACTAAATTCATGGTACAGGCCCAGAAAGAATTAGTGAACAAAGTCGAAGCCGAGTGTGCAAGGGCCACAACTTAGGATTCTCACTCGGTTTCACTCATTTACTATTATTGTGTTCGCAAGGGAGCAAGAAAGTCCTAAAGTTAAGCTCAAGATTAAGGTTGGAATTAGTGGAGAACATTTTAGATTCCACAACTCTTTAATCATGATATGTTTTAGTTTTAAATACGTTTTTATGTTTTTTTTTTAAATATTGAATAGGCAAAGTATTTATACTATTATGCACTTTGGAAGTGTGATGGTTTTTATTAACCGTGTCAATAAACTTACTTACTTCCTCGAAATCCGCAGTCTTTAGGAAATATATTTCATGGAATCCACATATATTGCAATATATTGAACCAGAACTAAATATTGTTTGTCTGGTTCTAGCCTCAATTCGCTCTATCAGCCTTATTGTATTTAGTAATCTACTTATTATCATATCGGCAAAACAAAAAAAACGTTTTTAAGCTTTAAGGCTAGAACCATACAAACAATATTTATATGTGAAGCCATCAGGGAGTGCAAGGGCTGCCCAGGATCCTCCTCCAACCACCACAACAATGCAGCCATCAGTGAGTTCAGGGGCTGCCCAGGAGCCTCCTCCAACCACCACCACAGTGCAACCATCACCGCCAGCAGACGCCATGTAGTCCACCCTCCAGGGGCTATTGTGCGGGCTGCCCCCTCCAGAACCAGTGGGCAAGTCACCCACATGAGAGACTGTGGCCTTGCACTCCCCAGGACAAAGCAATGGGCATGTTGCCCCCTCCAGAACCAGTGGGCAAGTCACCCACGTGAGAGATTGTGACCTTGCACTCCCCAGGACAAAGCAATGGACATGTTGCCCCCTCCAGAACCAGTGGGGACGTTCCCGTATTTGGCTGAGGTGCCCCCCACACCCCTGAAGTGCATTCCCACTTGTAAAATGATGCCCCTGCAGTGTTCTCTCCGGCTGTGTCAGGGAACACGTTGGGCCTTGGAATGTGCAGTTACCTTGTGTGCCCTCATGACTTTGGGCTGGGCATTGGCCCTTTATGGACATTTGAATATATTTGGTTTGTGGGGTGGATTTTGGTATGCTAATACATTGTCTTTACTCCAGCATTATGGTCTGTGTATTATTCTGCTGTGTGTCTTGTGCGATTGGTTTATGTGTGCAGCTGGTTATGTGTATGGTGTTTTGTGTGTGTGTTGGGTGTGTGTGTGTCATTCTCATTTTCCTTCCTCCCTCCCTGGTGTGCTAGGTGGCTGTACTCACCATCGTCGTCTTCGTCAGCGCTACGTAGAAGACCATCGGGAAATCTTGCAGTTCGGGTTCCATGGCGTTGTGGATCTTCCCTGTGTCTCCAATGGTGAGTTCTTTCACCTCTGAGCTCTGTTTCCACCAGGCTTCTGTTGGCATTGGTACCACCCGGAAAAGGTGGTGGATTGCAGTGTCATGATATAGTGGGTGGTACTTTGTCTCCCATCTGGCTGTTGACGGCCACCGCAGTGGTAGCTGTTGTTCCCGCCCTGGCGGTTGGTGTGGTACATAGGCTGTCTATGGGAGTTATCATCGCCTTGGTCATCATTTGGCAGTAGTTCCTGCCAGCCTGTTGGCGGCATTGGTACGGCCCCGGAAAAGGTGGTGGATTGCAGTGTCATGATATGGTGGGTGGTACTTTGTCTCCCGCCTGGCTGTTGACGGCTACCACCGTGGTGGCTGTTGTTCCCGCCCTGGCGGTTGGTGTGGTACATTGGCTGTCTATGGGAATCTTTACTCACCTAATCAAAAGCATTGACACACATTGATCATATAGGCAAATACAAAAGTCAAAAGCAAAATGAATAGATAATGGGCGGAATGCTGAAAATGCAAACATTCACCCCCAGTCACAGAGATCTGGTATTAATCTATCTTTTTTTGCCCATTACACCACCCCAGTTTGGTCCCAGCCATATGCAAATCAGTCTTGACTCTGCTCCCCATGGGAACAGTCCAGCCCAAACTGCCAAGCCAGGTCCTCCCTGGACCGGAAACAGGCATTGTGGGACCGATTCTGGAGTAACATGCAGCATTCATTTAACCTCTCCTGCAACATAATTCCAATGTGTGACTGACCATAGGCGTGGCTAAAGATACCTGATGAGGAAAACGTAAAATGTTTGTAGACACATGCCTGTAGTTATGTGTGAAACCAAAACTTTTGGTTTTAAAATCATGTAGGACAGTTTTAGCAGAGTAGCCATCACAATCTATATGATAAGTGCTGTAAATGTTGTTGTGATAGGTCTAGGTTATTCAAAATCATGAATTTTACCTATGACAGGAATAAAAAAAAAAAACATGCCAAACTGTTTCTGTAAGGGTGTTAGTACAGTATCCTACAGACATAAAAAAAAATTCAAATTCTCAACCTAACCCAAGGTTTGGCTGTTGAAATCCAGCCACAGGGGTACTTGAGCCTCCTTCTGAGTAGGCCATATCATTACAATGTGAAATAGTGTGACAAAGGAACATTTACACAGATGTCTTGGAGGCTGCAAGGTTATAGGCCTGCTACTCTAAGTAGATGGTGTTTTCTAAATCATTACAAGAATGACTGATGCACATTCTGAGTGTGGAAGTATACATTGAAGGAATTTGGTCATATTGCTTTGCAGGTCTTATCAGTATGTCAACCTTCAGATCTCTATACAATGAGTATTTTTAAGCACATTTTGCTATTGCAACTGCTGTAAAACCTATGGAGTGTCAGTAGGCCCCAATGCATTGGTTCATTCTACTTGACATTATGTGGCGAGCACAGGCCTACTCAGGGATTTGCATTGTAACGTCAGTCATATGCCCTATATATCCCTTACGTCCCATTTCTGGAGGGCATTCATACCATGCAAGGTATATAGTAATGTTTCTGCACTGTGTAATGCAAGTTATATAGTAATGTTGCTGCACTGTGTAAAGGTTCACATGCAGGAATGCACATACTGGTTGGGTACGTTAGACTGGCTAACACCAACGTAGACAACCTGCATCCTGGTGCAAAATTCCATGCATTAAATGACACAAAGTTTTTCTACAAATGTGTACTCCTGCATGCATATACACACCACTGAGAAGCACTGTTTTATTTAAAATGGTCACAGACTAATGCAGTCCTGGGAGCAAGAATGTACTGAAATATGTATAAGTAAAGGTCAACATGGTTTTGGTACAACTGTATATCAGAAGATATATGTCAGATTTAAGTCCATTTGCCTGAGGCTAAATTTGTGAAAGTTACACCTGTGATGTTTTGTAGGAGATAAACAACTACCTCCTAACATTTTCTGGCAACCCAGCACTGAGTGAGTAAAGTCTGCAATGTGTACTGCCTTGTGTGACTCATAATGAGTTATGCAATGCAGAGGCACACTACCTAGATTGTCATACCTTATCAACCTTCACATGTGTAGAAGAGCGAATTTCAGCCCACTTGCGTGATGAAATATCAACACATGAAGGTTTAATTTGCGTGCCGTGTCAAATTTCAAATAAACACATCATCATGAGTGTGAATCATTGGTCTGAATGATATGATTGTATTCGTATTGTGACTATATTTCCTTATTGCACACCTACATTGACCGCACTTGACTCAGTTTGCCTTATTCAAGTAGGAGATGTCTTCGCACTGAAGGTAGTGTCCATTTCTTTACCTCATCATTTTGAATTGGTCTGGACAGATACATATAATTGTACAAGAATGTCATCCTACTTTCACACACATCATATACATTAACAGATTGAGCTCAAAATAGTTACATTGACAGCTGACCAAGCAAAAACATTTGAACTGCTGAAGGATTGCTAACGCCCACATTAGGCATATTGCTGAGGTCTTCTGGAAGATGGGCAAACTTTACGAGAGGGCCAAGGTGGTAGGGTCCTGGTAGTATGACAGCCACACCCAAAAAGCAGTATATGTGGCCAGATGTATCAAACATTTGTGCGATCACAATCGCAAAAATGCATTTTGGTATGTAACTAGTCCAATTTGCGATTGGGTAACTGGATTTGGTACTACATACCGATTCGGTATTAGGAAGGGGCGTGTCAAGGGCGCCCCTTCCTAATACCGAATCGCAGAGGTATGTATGATTGTTTTGTGTCCATGAATGCGGTCGCAAAATAAGCGCAATTATCACCAATTTCAAATTGGTGGTAACCCATTCGCAAAGATTTTGTGAATGCAAGCGAAAATGTTTTTTAAGAGCAGGCAGTGGTCCTTTAAGGAAAATGGGCTGCATTTGAAAAAAAAAGTTTGCTTTATTGAAAAGCAATCACATACATGGTGGTCTGCTGAGCCCAGCAAGCCACCATCCCTGTGATTGTAGCCACTTGCAATAGCTCGCAAATTGTGATCTACCTCATGAATATTAATGAGGTAGGTCCATTTGCAAGCCCTTTTGAATCACAGTATGAAACTCCTGGAGTTTCAGACATTCCAATAGCGATTACTTAATTGCGATTCGCTAAAAATCAATATTAGGTAATTGCTATTGCTAAGAATGATACATCTGGCCCATGCTGTCTCCCAAACTACTACAATTTTGCAAAAGCAGTAGCAACCAGCCCAACTCTAGGCCACACCAGGGACATCTGCTTCCTCTCAGCCACCAACTGCACAGCCGAGGAGATGAAGAAGAGCCCGAGGATCTGTCTTCAAATATTTCATCCACTGTGCTCTCCGCTAGGTACGTAAGAGGATGAATGACATACCACAGGAGCAAGCCAGCCTGTGAGAACTTGTACTCAACATTCAATGGTGCAGGTTTCTGAACTTCTGTGAACTTTCCCTCTGGACATTAGTCCTCCTTTTTTATTATGTTGCTTCTATTGTATAGTTATTAAGCATAATGTTAGTTGGGGTTTAGTATAGGGATAGTGTAGTTTGGTGTTAGTTTTTTAATATTTTAAGATGTAGTTGTTTACAAACCTCTTTTATTGTTTTAGGCTTTTAACCCCTTTGCTGCGGGTGTCAGCCACTGGCTGACGCCCGCACTACCTCCCTAGTGCGGGTCACAACCAGTGGCCGACACCAGGGAGGGGGTTAGAAAATCCTTGGGTGTGTAGCCTCCCCGGAAGACACAGAAGCTTTTCCGTGTCTCTCCCGCCCCTTTGTAACATCAGCCGGCTGCTTCCTGCTCCGATGGGGAAAATGGCCCCAAACGGCCGTCCCCACATTTGGGAAGGCCTCGTATGAAAGGGGAGACTCTCCCCTTTCATACAAGGACTTCCTGAACACGTTTCCTGGCCATGGCACACCTGCGATCGAGGGCCAGGAAATGCCACTAGACACCAGGGATTTCACTAGAGGGGGGTCGGCCCCCATATTTTTTTTTATATTAAGGAAGTTGTCCCCTGGGGGGGGCGCGATCACGCTCGATTGCACCCCCCAGGGGTTAATTTAAAAAATAATAAGAAAAAAATGAAGAATTTGACAAGGGGTCGCCCGTGGGCAGGGCGACCCCCTGTGGGGGCAATACTTTTTTCTAGTAGTTGGCCCCCAAGGAAACCATACAACTACTAAAGAAACTATAGATCTATATATATATAGCTCTATATCTATATATATAGATCTATCTAGCTATGTAGATAGATATATCTATCTATAGTATATATATATATATATATATATATATACTGTATATATATATATACTGTATATATATAGATGACTTTTGTCAATGCATGTGTGATTTCCCTGGGGGTATAGGGGGTATATATATATATATATATATATATATATATATATATATTTGCCACCAGTTCTCTTGCAGTTGAAGCTTGCATCTTCAAAGCAATGCACATACTTCAACTGACGCATTTCAACTGTAGCTTTTAGGCAGCAATAAAAAAAAGTCAAGTAGGTCGTGTGAATTGTTTCTGCTACAAAAGGATCAGACTTTTGTCTAGTGGCAGTATTAGTGCCATAAAGAAGCGCCGAAGGTTTATATGCCTACTGCAAAGAGCAAATCTGTATTTTATGTAAATAGCTGAGCACGTTAGTAAAGTCAGCTATTTCCTGCGCTATAATACAAATTAAATGTATGTGTGGGATGGGGGGCGGCTATGGAGAGATGAAAGGCACTTTTGCTAGATGGTAATGAGGGAATCCGAGGAGGAGGACATGGGAGTGGGAGCACCAATAATGATTGTTGGACTGGGCGTAGGAGGTGCTAAAGACTGTGACAAATGGTATGTGACTAGGTATTTTTTGAGCGTCTTGAAAGAACATGCTGATTGAGGGACGAAGCGCAGGTAAGGTGGCCTCTACTGTTGCACGTATCACACACACACCAGCAATTTTGTGACTGTCTACGTAGGCCAGTGTTTTAGATAGGATCAGAGACTGAGACAGCAGATACTGAGACAGCATCTGAGGGATAGGACAATGGCACAGACTCTGGGAGTGATTTTTCAGTCGGAGAAGTCCCATTGGATAACTCCTCTTCCAGTAAATTATGAGGGAGGGGATGAGGACAGTCCTGCTGTCCCTTTGCAAGCACAGTCTGTGCAACGGGCCAATAGTGGGTTATCCCAACCCAGAGAGCAGGTAAATGCGGCGGCAAGCACAGAGAGAGAGTGTTCTCTTGGGAGCTCCCCCATTTAGTTCAGCCCCAAATTCCACCACCAAAATCGCAGTATGGAGACATCAGAATTATCTATCACAAAACAAACTGGTTTTGTACGGCAGGCACCTGTGTTTTTGGTCCTGGGTTCGGTGGCCATATAGGGAAACATACTAAACCCAAACATTTCTGGAAACTAGACATCCGGGGGAGTCCACAGAGGTGTGACTTGGATTCCCCAAAGTTTTCTTACCCAGAATACCCTGCAAAGCTGAAATGATGAATAAAAACTCAATTTTGTCACACAACCTACAGGAATATGCTGGGATCCACAAAATCCCTACCACCCAGTGATTCCTCACCAGTCCTGATAAAAACACTACCCCACTTGAGTGCCTATACCTAGTTCCTGCGTCAGGAAGGGATCACCCCAGGGTCAACAGTTGCCTCATGTAAGGACCAGCATTGACCGTTGTGTGATCTATTCCTGTCACGGGCGCTAGGCCTACCCACACAAGTGAGGTATAATTTTTATCGAGAGACTTGGGGGAATGCTGGGTGGAAGGAAATTTGTGGCTCCTCTCAGATTCCAGAAATTTCTGTCACGGAAATATGAGGAAAAAGTGTTTTTTGGACACATTTTGAGGTTTGCAAAGGATTCTGTGTAACAGAACCTGGTCAGAACCCCCCCAAGTCACCCTTTCTTGGATTCCCCTTGGTGTCTAGTTTTAAAAAATGCACAGGTTTGGTAGGTTTCCCTAGGTGCCGGCTGAGCTAAAGGCCAAAATCCACAGGTAGGCACTTTGCAAAAAACTGCTCTGTTTTTTTAAGGAAAATGTGATATGTCCACATTGTGCTTTGTGGCACTTCCTGTCACAGGCGCTAGGCCTACCCACACAAGTGAGGTACCATTTTTATAGGGAGACTTAGGGGAACGCTGGATGGAAGGAAGTTAGTGGCTCCTCTCAGATTCCAGAACTTTCTGTCACCGAAATGTGAGGAAAAAGTGTTTTTTTGGTCACAATTTGAGGATTGCAAACGATTCTGGGTAACAGAACCTGGTGAGATCCCCACAAGTCAGCCCATCCTGGATTCCCCTCGGTGTCTAGTTTTAAAAAATGCACAGGTTTGGTAGGTTTCCCTAGGTGCACGCTGAGCTAGAGGCCAAAATCCACAGCTAGGCACTTTGCAAAAACAGCTCTGTTTTTTTTAGGAAAATGTGATGTGTCTACATTGTGTTTTGTGGCATTTCCTGTCGGACATGCTAGGCCTACCCACACAAGTGAGGTACCATTTTGTATAGGGAGACTTGGGGGAACACTGGGTGGAAGGAAATTTGTGGCTTCTCTCAGATTCCAGAACTTTCTGTCACCGAAATGTGAGGAAAAAGTGTTCCTTTGTCCACATTTTGAGGTTTGCAAAGGATTCTGGGTAACAGAACCTGGTGAGAGCCCCACAAGTTAGCCCATCCTCGATTCCCCTAGTTGTCTAGTTTTAAAAAATGCACAGGTTTGGTAGGTTTCCCTAGGTGCTGGCTGAGCTAGAGGCCAAAATCCACAGCTAGGCATTTTGAAAAAAACATGTCAGATTTCAGTGTAAAAATGTGATGTGTCCATAATGCCTTTCCTGTCGCGAGCATTAGGCCTACCCACGCAAGTGAGGTACCATTTTTATCGGGAGACTTCGGGAAACACAGAATAGCACAACAAGTGTTCTTGCCCCTTGTCTTTCTCTACATTTTGTCCTTCCAAATGTAAGATAGTGTGTAAAAAAGACGTTTATTTGAGAAATGGCCTGTAATGCACATGCTAGTATGGGCACCCCGGAATTCAGAGATGTGCAAATAACCACTGCTTCTCAACACCTTATCTTGTGGCCATTTTGGAAATACAAAGGTTGTCTTGATACCTATTTTTCACTCTTTATATTTCAGCAAAGGAATTGCTGTGTACCCGGAATAGAATGAAAACCCATTGCAAGGTGCAGCTAATTTATTAGCTCTGGGTAACTTAGGGATCTTGATGAACCTACAAGCCCTATATATCCCTGCAACCATAAGAGTCCAGCACACGTAACTGTATATTGCTTTAAAAAATCTGACTTGCAGGAAAATGTTACAGAGTAAAACATGGAGAAAAATGTCTGTTTTTTTCAGCTCAATTTCATATTTTTTTATTTTAGCTGTTATTTTCTGAGGAAAACCTTGTAGGATCTACACAAATGACCCCTTGCTGAATTTAGAATTTTGTCTACTTTTTAGAAATGCTTAGCTTTCCGGGATCCAGTATTGGATTCACACCCATTCCTGTCACTAACTGGAAGAAGGCTGAAAGCACCAAAAATATTAAAAATGAAGTATGTCCCAGTAAAATGCCAAAATTGTGTTGAAAAATGTGGTTTTCTGATTCAACTCTGCCTGGGAAGATGATGATTTTAGCACCGCAAACCCTTTGTTGGTGCCATCTTCAGGGAAAAAACCACAAGCCTTCTTCGGCAGCCCTTTTTTCCAATTCTTTTGAAAAAAACTACATTTTAGGTGTATTTTGGCTAATTTCTTTGTCTCCTCTAGGGATACCCAGAAACTCTGGATACCTTTGGAATCCCTAGGATGTTGGAAAAAAAGGACGCACATTTGGCATGGATAGCTTATGCGGCCAAAAAGTTATGAACGCCTAAGCACGAACTACCCCAAATAGCCAGAAAAGGGCTCAGCACTGGGGGGGGGGGGAGGCCCAGCAGCTAAGAGGTTAAGTGGGTGAGGGTATTGATGTTTAGGGTTTTAATAAAAAAAAAAAAGCCAAAAATATACATATTTCTTAGTATATGTGTAGGTATAGTTGCTGTTTGTATTGTACTGATCTATGTGCATTAAAGGGGGATCTATGTGCATTAAGGGGGGATGATGTTTAACTTATCATTTGTGTATAGTGTTTAAGATATGTTAAGATAATTAAGTCTAGTGTTAAGGTTAGTGTTAGACCTGACAACCTTAGGGTGGTCATCCCTAAACGTTTTGTCTGCCACTCTCCACTTTTCTGACCCTATTTTTGCTGGTTTTAGGACTCTGCACGCTTTATCACTGCTAACCAGTGCTAAAGTACTTATGCTCTCTCCGTTAAACATGGTAACATTGGTTTATCCCCAATTTGCATATTTGATTTACTTATAAGTCCCTAGTAAGGTGCACTACGTGTGCCCAGGACCTGTAAACTAAATGCTACTAATGGGCCTGCAGCACTGATTGTACCCCCCACCTAAGTAGCTCCTTAACCATGTCTCAGCATGCCTTTGCAAGCCCTGTGTGTTCAGTTTCACTGCCACTTTGACTTGGCATTTAAAAGTACTTACCAATCCCTAAACTGCACTTTTTCCACATATAAGTCTCCCATAAGGTAGGCCCTAGGGAACCCAGAAGACAGGGTGCTATGTAGGTACAAGTCAGGACATGTATATGTGTG
Organism: Pleurodeles waltl; assembly: GCF_031143425.1. Classification (NCBI taxonomy): domain Eukaryota; kingdom Metazoa; phylum Chordata; class Amphibia; order Caudata; family Salamandridae; genus Pleurodeles; species Pleurodeles waltl. Next base: position 703,481,953 of record NC_090443.1, on the reverse strand, counting down.
GTTTATGTGTTCTGGTAATGGAACACTTCTAAATTAGTTTTCCACTGCTGGGAGACCAGCTCCTTTCACAGACTAGCATTAAGACTGCCCTCATATACTTTGTGAGTTGTAGATTCTGATCTGAAAGGGGCAACCAGCTCATATTTAGTATGGCCTGAATGGTAACAGACAATCCTTCTTATTGGTGAGGTTGGATTTAATATTACTACTTTAGAAATTCCACTTTTAGAAAGTGAGCATTGTTCTGCATTTAAACCCATTTGAAAATTATAGCCTGTCTGTAATCAACATCTGGTCTATGTTGGTTGACAGCTCCCTTGTGCATTTCACCTAGACAACCACAAACACAGGACACTCTTTCACACCTGAGTTCATCTCATATCGAATGTGTCTTCCAGGGCTGGAAGGGTGAGGGCCTGACACTTACATTTCAATGACCAGTGGCCTGCCCTCACACAATGGACTGCTAAAACCCCTAACAGATAGGACTGAACTGAAAGGGGACTTTGTGCACTTCAAACCCACTCTTTGAAGTCTCCCTCCGTTCAAAGGCATTTTTGGGTGTGTAAACTAGGTCTCTGACCTCACCAACTCAGACACTTCTGGGCCTACACCTGCGGCCTGTCAAGGGTAACTGCCTGGACGCTCAAAGGACTTATCTCGACTGCTTTGCTGAGAAGGACTCCTGCCCTTTTGTTGCCCTGCTGGCCTCTGACTTTGTTGAGAAGGACTCTGCCTTCCCCAAAAGTGCTCTCCAAGCGCTTCGATTGAGCTTGCCTCCTGTTTTCTGAATTCTCAGGGCCAAAAAGACTTAGGTGGTCATTCCAACCTCAGTGGTAAAAGGCGCTTACCGCCGTGCAGAAGACCGCCATAACACCGCCGCGGCCGCGGTAAACCGCCACGGTCATTCTGACCCACAACAGGCTAACCGCCAATATACAGACATCCACAAAAGTCCGCCACACCAAAGGGCAGCGAGAAACTGGCGATGACCAAACCTCCACCGTCACGCCAATAGAAATACGCCCACACTATCACGACACACAAATCCACGCGGCGGTCTTTCAACCGCGGTATTCCATTGGCGGTACACACCGCCGCGCTCAAAATACACACACATATACAAAACACAGCCACATTGGACAATTCGAAATACACACACCTGATACACATACACACATCACTCCCACACACCCAATACAATATAAAACACACACCCACATCACCCACAAACCCCTACTCCTAGAGATTCGTGAACACGCACAGAGATAAGAGACCTGAGCACACAGACGTGCAATTCACTGTCACCCAGCTATACTACCACACACGTCAAAATACACACTAATACACATCACTACACTTAGCACCACACAATCCACCCCACACATCACCCAAACCACCCCATGGCACCGCAAAGACACCCCAGGTTTTCTGACGCTGAACTCAGGGTCATGGTGAGGAAATTGTATGGGTAGAGCCACAGCTCTTCGGGACACAGGTGCAGCACACCACCATTGCCAGGAAGATGGAGCTATGGAGCAGAATAGAGGACAGGGTCAACGCTGTGGGACAGCACCCAAGAAATCGGGACGACATCAGGAAGAGGTGGAATGACCTATGGGGGAAGGTGCGTTCCATGGTATCCAGGCACAACATCGCGGTGCAGCGGACTGGCGGCGGACCCCCACCTCCTCCCCCAGAATTTACAACATGGGAGGAGCAGGTCTTGGCGATCCTGCATCCTGAGGGCCTCGCAGGAGTAGGCGGAGGAATGGACTCTGGTAAGTCATATCTTAATTACTACATCCCCCAACCCCACCAGCATGCCAACTCATACCCCCACCCCATCACACCTACTCCTTGCAAATGTCTCACCCTCACAACCCACCCATCCCAACACCAATCCCTGCATGCGACCACTAAGCATGGACACCCATCACCTAAGCATGCCCACTGCACATACCCATCCCCCCCCCAAACCACCCTCACAAAAGCCCCCACACAGGAATGCAAGCACAGGGGTACACGGGCACCCACCCATTGCACTCTATGGCACACACAGAAGCAATAATCATACTATTATACCCCGGCAGGACCCGAACGCCACGTCACCGCGCAGGAGGGTCCACAAATGTCCACTCCACCCCCAGAAGAGGCCCACAGTGATCACAGCACCTCTGTCTCCCTGGATCTAGATGACGAGCCCGGTCCATCGGGGACCTCTGGACAGTCGGTTCCCCTCAGACAGCCACAGGGCCTTCCCCCCTCTGGGAACACCAGCACAGCACCCACCCAGCAGGCCCATACCTCTGTCCCCAGGACACGTCAATCAGCACTGTGTCCACCACTACAGGGCACCCAGGTTAACCCTCCACCCCAACAACAACAGGGACCTGGGGGCAATGGTAGTGGGCACACAGTCCAGGGGACAGAGGCACAGGGAAACAGGGGAACTGGGAGGGCTGCTGTGCGACAGGGGGGGGACAGGCCCAGGGAACCCACCCTCCACGAGGCCCTCTCCTCCATCATGGGAGCATACCACCACTCCCAGGAGACGATGGTGACGGTCCTGGCCAGGTTTCAGGAGATCCAGCTTCTGCAGGAGCAACAGTATATGGGGTTCAGGGAAGAACTGAGAAACATCAGTACCGCCATGGGCACCATCGTAGTGGCTCTGAATGAGCTAGTCACCACATTGCGGGACACTGTTGCACCACAAAGGGCCCCTGACACTAGCATGGACCAAGAACTGCCTACCACCTCCGCCGGCACTAGCTGACAGGAGGCCCCGACACAAGACCAACAGGCCACCAGAACCCCACCCCCTGCAGAAGGTGAACCACCCCGCAAGCGGGCCCTGAGATCCAGGAAGAAGACAGAGTAAGATGCCAAGACCCCCGCCAGCAAAGGATACCTCCCTGATTGTCTTCCAACTGTCCCACATTGACACCCTGTCCATTCTTACACTGCCCCTGCTCCACTTTCCACAGGCATCTGGACAATGCACCTGTGATACTGATAGTCTGGACTCTGCCATGGACAATCCTCCACCATCACACCTCAACCATTTGCAACCACCCACCAATTTAGAGCACTGTAATAAACACACTTATTGCATAAAACAATCTGGAGTCTGGCTGTGATTATGTACAAATGTATTAGACATTACCGTGCCAAATGACATATTCACATTGTGATGCCAACATACCAATGCCACACAGCTGTAGTCCCTGGGGAAATAAAGCAGATGTCACGCAGTGAGGCCCACATCTCTGAAATTGGAAAGGAAAGTCACAACTCAGTTACCATACACTTGGGGAAAAGGACAGACAGTAGAGACGTAGTAGGGGTTAAGTATATGTAATATGCCGGTGTGGATTCTTACCTGTGTGTCATTGAAAATACTGCTGTATTACTGTGTTCCTGTTCTCTATGTCTATCTTCCTCCTCTTCACTCTCCACAGGCTCCACAGCTGCTACAACACCACCATCTGGACCATCCTCCTGCAAAAAAGGCACCTAGCGTCACAAAGCTAGGTTGTGAAGCATACAGCAGGCCACAATGATCTGGCACACCTTCTTTGGTGAGTACATTAGGGATCCACCTGTCATATGTATGCAGCGGAACCTGGCCTTCAGGAGACCGACGGTCCGCTCGATCACCCTCCTAGTTCTCCCATGGGCCTCATTGTACCGTTCCTCTGCCCTTGTCCTGGGATTCCTCACTGCGGTCAGTAGCCATGACAGGTTGGGGTAACCAGAGTCTCCTAATAGCCACACACGGTGCCTCTGGAGTTGACCCATCACGTAAGGGATGCTGCTATTCCGCATGATGTACGCGTCATGCACTGACCCAGGGAACTTGGCATTAACATGGGAGATGTACTGGTCCGCCAAACACACCATCTGGACATTCATGGAATGATAACTCTTCCTGTTCCTGTACACCTGTTCACTCCTGCTGGGGGGGACCAAAGCAACATGTGTCCCATCAATGGCACCAATGATGTTGGGGATATGTCCAAGGGCATAGAAATCAGCCTTCACTGTAGCCAAATCCCCCACCTCAGGGAAGACGATGTAGCTCCGCATGTGTTTCAGCAGGGCAGACAACACTCTGGACAACACCTTGAAAAACATGGGCTGGGACATCCCTGATGATATGGCCACTGTTGTTTGAAAGGACCCACTTGCAAGGAAATGTAGTACTGACAGCACCTGCACTAGAGGGGGGATCCCTGTGGGTTGGCGTATTGGTGACATCAGGTCTGGCTCCAACTGGGTACACAGTTCCTGTATAATGGCTCGGTCAAGCCTGTATGTCAGTATGACATGTCTTTCCTCCATTGTCGACAGGTCCACCAGCGGTCTGTACACAGGAAGATTTCTCCATCTCCTCGCATGTCCCAGTGGACGGTGCCTATGAAGGACAACAGCGAGCACAGAGTCAATCAACCCACAGGTACGTAACCACAGCTTGCACATAACACGATTCCCAATGCATTGAATGGCTTGTATGAGTGTCGATGCAAGGCCTAGGTATGTGTGACGCAGTAGAAAATAAGGCATGTGGGCCCTTGAAATGGCGGCTGCCTGACCTGTGAAGTGCGACAATGGGATGTGAGGTCAATGCGCTGGCGTGGGACACCGTGGCGGTAGGCGGTCGAAGACCGCGGCGCAAAGCTGCATTGGTTAACATTGAACCCTATGGGTCTCAGGAGCCAATGACGATGTGCACCGGCGGTCGCGGTACGCACCGCCGTGGTACGCACCGCCGCGGCCGTGACCGCCATTTTCTATCAGCTTAATCACTCGATACCTGATCTTCCACAGGAGAGGACCTACACTGCAAGTGCTGCTGTGACCACGGTCTGGAAGAGACAATGGCTCATGCGACTGGGGAAAGGGCCCCTGCCTTCACTGCTCAGGAGTTGGAGAAACTTGTGGATTGGGTCCTCCCCCAGTATGCGCAACTCTACGGTCCTCCAGACCAACAGGTAAGTACACTGGGACCATGCTTTGTGGGCAATGCCTGTGTTGAGTCGGGTGGATGAAAGATGGTTGGGGGGGAGCGATAGAGGCATGCATCAAACGACAGATGAGAGCATGTGCCACATGGCAAGGGTGGGGATGGGGGGGCCACTCACATCGAGCATGCAGAAGGTGATGATTATTCTTCTCTCCCTGTACATGTCACATAGCTCAGCGCCCACCAGAAAATCGGTATTTGGCGTGCCATCGCCAAGGACGTCTGGACCCTGGGGGTCCACCAGATACGGGGCACCCACTGCAGGAAGAGATGGGAGGACATCCGACTCTGGAGCAGGAAGAAGGCGGAGGCTCAGATGGGGATGGCCTCCCAATGTGGGAGGGGTGCACGTCGTACTTTGACCCCCCTGATGTCCCGGATCCTGCCGGTGGCCTACCCCGAGTTGGATGGGCGCGTGAGGACATCACAGCAGACACAAGGGGGTGAGTACACTCAAATCCTGGTTACTTTGCGCGCAGTGGAGGTGTCTGGGTGGGGGAGGAGGGCTGTGGGAATCGCTAGGCCAGTGCGATATCTGTAGGCTAGGCCCCTCCGTAAGGCATGGCCTGTGCCCCCACCCCCCACCTCTGTAGGGTGCCAACTACAGCTATTCATTGCCCTGTGTCATGTATGTGAGCAGAGGTTGCCCATAGGCTTGTAGGCCATGTCCCACGGATTGCGTAGTCGACCCCAAGTGTGCGGCGTAGTGCAGGGGGCTTCTCTGTCTGTCCTGTCCGCCAACGGTGTCGCCAATGCATGCACTCAACATTTCTTTATTTTTCCCCACCCCCCTTTTTTGTTGTCTTCCTGTTCATTTGTGCATTAGCATCATCAGGCGGAGGAGAAGTGGCATCGGAGCACAAGGGAGCTGCATCTCACATGGGCATGGCAGGCCATGCAACTGACTCGGATTTCACCAGTGAGACGGAGGGCGAGGGGAGCTCCACAGCGGGGACTCGTGCGGATGTCAGTGACAGCGACTCGTCCTCTGAAGGGAGCTCCCTTGTGGTGGCGGCAAAATCCGTGCCCCCGCTACAACAGGTACAGCCGGCACCCAGGGCACCAGCACCGCCCTCCCAGCAGCCCCTCAGCGTTTTGCCCCGTGCCCGCTCACCCAGGAAGGTGGGCATCTCCTTCGTCCCAGGCACCTCAGGCCCTGCCCCAGTCACCCCTGCTGCCCTCAGTGAGGAGGTCATTGACCTCCTGTGGACGCTCATTGTTGGGCAGTCTACCCTTTTGAATGCCATCCAGGGTGTAGAAAGGGAGGTGCACCAGAGTAATGCATACCTGGAGGGCATTCATTCGGGTCAGGCTGCCCATCAGCGATCATTCAACACTCTGGCCTCAGCACTGATGGCAGCAATTGTCCCTGTCTCTAGCCTCCCCCCTCCAACTTCCTCCACCCAGACCCAATCCCCTGTACCTCTGCCTATCCCAGACACACCATCAGACCAGCCTGCACACACCTCAACACCCAAGGGAAGCTCATCCAGACATAAGCACCACACATCACACAAGCATTCACACAAGCAACATCCACATGCAGACATACCAACACCCACTGCCTCCACTGTGTCCCCCTCCTCCTCGTCTCCCTGTCACGTCTACACTCACACCTACATGCACAACATCTTCAGCCACTACGTCCATCACCAGCACACCCACCAGAACCCTCCGCACACGTTCAGTCACCACCCCCACTACCATTCACACGTCCCCTGTGTCCTCTCCCAGTGTGTCTGTCACACCCTCTTCCATGCTACACAAACGCAGGCAGCCACCCACCCAACAGCCATCCACCTCACGACAGCCTCCAGCCCAAGCACCTGCACCCAAAGACACCAGACTTTAAACTCCTACAACCACAACCTCCTCCTCCACTCCCATACCTCCTACACCTAACCGTCCCTCTCTTCCTAAACTTATTTTCCTTTCCAAACTTGACCTCTTCCCAACAACTCCCCCACCCCGTCCATCTAAAAAAGACTCCAGTCAGCACCTCAGCCACCACAACAGCAGGCCCTCAGAAGACAGTCTGCCATGGACTGTGGAGTCCCCCACCCTCAAGGGCAGGCAGCTCAGTAGGGAGCCAAGGCACGGGCAGCCCACCGCCGCAAAAACATGCCAAAATTGTCAGTGCCCGGCGCGAGAGGCCTAAAACACCTGGGACAAAAATTCCTACCATGGCTCCAGCAGGGAGTGTGGTGCCACCTGGCACACCGCCAAAGGTGAGGAAGGGCCAGAGGCGACCAGGGAAGGCTGGGAAGGGCAGCACGCCTGACAAGACCGCCAGCAGCCCAGCTGAGTAGGAGGGCCCCGCATGCCCCATTCCAGGTGGGCAGGAGGAGACCAACAGGCCCGGGACTGCAGCCCAGGAGGGCCCCACCAGGCCGATCCCAGGTGGGCAGGAAGGCGCAGCCAGCCACAGGTCAGGTGGCGAATGACCTCCCCGCCATGGGCTGATCCGCTGAACTGGGCACTCATCCGAAGCACCGCTCCGCTCGGCCCTTCATCTCAAGCACCGCTTCGCTGGGCACCGCCGTCTCAAGCACCGCTGAACTGGGCCCTTCATCTCAAGAACCGCTCCGCTGGGCACCGCCGTCTCAAGCACCGCTCCGCTGGGCACCGCCGTCTCAAGAACCGCTGAACTGGGCCCTTCATCTCAAGCACCGCTCTGCTGGGCACCGCCGTCTCAAGAACCGCTGAACTGGGCCCTTCATCTCAAGCACCGCTCCGTTGGGCACCACCGTCTCAAGAACCGCTGAACTGGGCCCTTCATCTCAAGCACCGCTCCGCTGGGCACCGCCGTCTCAAGAACCGCTGAACTGGGCCCTTCATCTCAAGCACTGCTCCGCTGGGCACCGCCGTCTCAAGCACCGCTCCGCTGGGCACTGCCGTCTCAAGAACCGCTGAACTGGGCCCTTCATCTCAAGCACCGCTGGCCCATTGGCGGAAGGGGCAGGCCCGCATCTGTGTCGGGCAGGGCTGCACGAAGCACTCTGGGCACTAGTCCCCCTCCAGTACCAGTGGAGACTGATATTGACTTGAGAGACTGTGGCTTTGCACTCCCCAGGATTGAACTGTGGGCAAGCCACCCACTGTAGAGACTTGAGAGACTGTGGCTTTGCACTCCCCAGGATGGCACAGTGGGCAAGCCACCCACTGTAGAGACTTGCGAGACTGTGGCTTTGCACTCCCCAGGATGGCACAGTGGGCAAGCCACCCACTGTAGAGACTTGCGAGACTGTGGCTTTGCACTCCCCAGGATGGCACAGTGGGCAAGCCACCCACTGTAGAGACTTGAGAGACTGTGGCTTTGCACTCCCCAGGATGGAACAGTGGGCAAGCCACCCACTGTAGAGACTTGAGAGACTGTGGCTTTGCACTCCCCAGGATGGTCCAGTGGGCAAGCCACCCACTGTAGAGACTTGAGAGACTGTGGCTTTGCACTCCCCAGGATGGCACAGTGGCCATGGAGGCCCCTCGTGGATCTGGCGTCGTGGACTCATCTGGCTGAGGTGCCCCCCCTTCCCTTCCCCCTGAGGTGCCTGTAGTTTTCCTATCTGATGCCCCTGCAGTGTTCTCTCCGTTGGAGTCATGTATCCTGTGTGGGCTTTGCCCATGTGATTTTGGCCCAGTGGCCCACAAACAATGGCTGATACACATATCGGACTGGACAATTTATGTATATAAAGTTATAGATGTGTGATATATTTTATACTCAGTCATACAATATATTTCTAAGTTTATAATCATTTCCTTTTGTCTTTGCATTCTTCCAGGGGGTTTGGGGGGGTAACTGTGATGTGTTGCTATGCATTGATGTGTGTGTTGTAGTGGGTGAGGGTGGGTGTCTCGCATATGTGTGTCCCCGAAATTTTTTGCCTCCCCCCACCCCTGTGTCGTAGGTGCAGTACTCACCGTTGTCTTCTGCGTTGGCGTTCGTGCTCCTGGTAGAGCTGGGAGGATGTGGAGTTCGGGATCCATGCTGTCCAGATTCCTCGTGGGGTGTATGGAGGTGAGCGTTTTCCGTTTGAAATGTCCGGAAAAGGGGGCGGATTGGTGGGTTGTGATAGGGTGGGCGGTACATTGTCTCCCGCCTGTCTGTTGGCGGTGACCGCCGCACTGTTTGTTTGTCCCGCCATGGTGGGCGGTGTGTTAAAGTGGCGGTCTCTGTTGGCGATTTCCGCCAGGGTCGGAATTGCATTTTTTTACCGCCAGCCTGTTGGCGGTTTTGCCGCCGCTTTAACACCGACCGCCAGGGTTGGAATGACCCCCTGAATCTCTTCAGGAAACTCATTGTGCATCGAAAATCAATGAACCGCTTACCAAAATCAGTGTGAAGCTTGCATTGCGACTGAGAAATTGACGCATAGCTGACTGGAATGACACAGCCTGACTTCCCAAGTGGAAACTTTGGCGCAGCGCCTGCCTTGTGACAGAAAATGTGAGGCATTGCCTACTGTATCAATGCAGCGCCTGTGCCTTTTTCCATTGTGTCAAGGATTTTCCCTGCATTGTTCCTGGGCATCAAAATATCCCCGCATCGGAGTGAGGAACCAAGACTGCGCACCGGAAAACAATGTAAGCCACTTGAAGCATGGACGCATTGTCTGTGCTGTGTCAGAAAATCCAACACACACTTTGGGGGTCATTACAACATTGGCGGTATAAGGCACTTACCGCCGTGCAGAAGACCGCCAATACACCGCCGCGGCCGTGGTAGACCGTCACAGCTATTATGACACACATCACGGAATCCGCCCAAATTCCGACACCCACACAATACCGCCACACCAAAGGTCAGCGATAAGCATGCGGAAACTAATCCTCCACCTCCACGCCAACAGAAACACGCCCATGCTATTACGACCCACGAATCCACACGGCGGTCTTTCAACCACGGTATTCCATTGGCGGTACACACCACTGCGCTCAAAATACACACACATTTACAATACACCGCCACATTGGACAATTCAAAATACACACACCTGTTACACATACACACACCACTCCCACACATCCAATACAATATAAAACACACACCCACATCACCCACAAACCCCTACAACCAAAAATTCTGAGAGAAGGCGAGAGAGAGAGCACAGAATAGACAACCCCATCATACAGAGGCACACAACACCATCACCCACACAACATCCAAGCACAAAATACCACATACCACAACACTCACCACACTCATCACCACCTACACCACCCCACACATCACACACACCACCCCATGGCACGCCAAAGACACCCCCACTTCTCAGAGGAGGAGCTCAAGGTCATGGTGGAGGAAATCCTACGGGTGGAGCCACAGCTATTTGGCTCACAGGTACAGCACACATCCATAGCCAGGAAGATGGAGCTATGGCAAAGAATAGTGGACAGGGTCAACTGGTCAACGCAGTGGGACAGCACCCAAGAAATGGGGAGGACATCAGGAAGAGGTGGAACGACCTACGGGGGAAGGTGCGTTCCACGGTGTCCAGGCACCACATCGCGGTACAGCGGACTGGCGGCGGACCCCCCCTCCTCCCCCTCAACTAACAACATGGGAGGAGCAAGTCTTGACCATCTTGCATCCTGAGGGCCTCGGAGGAGTCGTTGGAGGAACGGACACTGGTAAGTCAAATCTGAACTATCATATCCCCCACCCTACCTGCATGCTATCACACACCCCCACCCTCACACCCTCCCCTATCACCCAAACTCCTCACTAATGTACTAAGAACACCAACTACACATCCCAACCCCAAGACCTGCATGACACAGCTAAGCATGGACACCCATCACTAAAGCATGCCCACTGCACATACCCAGAACACCCCCCAACCATCAGCACACAAGCCCCCACACAGGAATGCCTGCACTGGGGTGCACGCACACCCAACCATTGCACACCATGAAACACACACATGCAATAATCATGTACTTATACCCCCGAAGGAACGTCACCACACCAGAGGGTCCAGACAACACCACACCACCCCCAGAAGAGGCCAACAGTGACGAGAGCAGCTCTGCCCTACTGATTCTTGATGACCAGCCTGGACCATCGTGGGCCTCAGGACAGTCTGTTCCCCTTGCCCAGCCACAGCCCAACACCGAACTTCCACCCTCTGGTAACACCAGCAAAGCACCCACCCAGCGGGCCCAAACCTCCCTACCCAGGACAGGTCAATCAGCGGTGTGTCCACCACTACAGGGCACCCAGGCTAACCCACCACCCCAACAACAACAGGGACCTGGGGGCAGTGATAGTGGGCACACGGTCCAGGGGACAGAGGCACAGGAACATAGGGGAACTGGGAGGGCTGCTGTGTGACAGAGGGAGGACAGGCCAAGGGAACCTACTCTCCACGAGGCCCTCTCCTCCATCATGGGAGCATACCACCACTCCCAAGAGACGATGGCCACGGTCCTGGACAAGTTGCAGGAGACCCTGCGTCTGCAGGAGGAGCAGTATTTGGGGTTCAGGGAGGAGCTCAGGACCATCGGCTCTGCCCTGGGCACCAACGTAGGGGTGCTGACGGACATTCAAAACACCTTGAGGGACACCGTGGCACTCCAAGGGGCCCCTGACACTAGCCACGACGATGAACTGCCCACCACCTCTACCGGCGCTAGTGGACAGGCAGCCCCGCCACAGGACCACCACACCAGCACCCCATCCCCTGCAGACGGACAACCACCACGCAAGCGGGCCCTGAGATCCAGGAACAGGACAGAGCAAGATGGCAAGACCCCCGCCAGGAAATAAAACCACCCTGATTGGCCCCCCACTGTCCCACTTTGTTACCCTGTCTAAATCGGAACTGCCCCAGCTCCACTTCCAATGGCCAGATGTACAATGTACCTGTGAGACTAATAGACTGGACTCTGCCATGGACATTCCTCCACCATCACCCATCACCATTTTACAACCCCCCTTCATTTTTTAGCACTTAAATAAACACCCTTGAAACACTAAAAAAACTTGAGTCAGTCTATGATTTGTAATTTTGTATTATCAATTACAGTGTCATAATGGGTTACCCATTGGAAGGCTAACATACCAATGTCACACATCACAAGCCCTTCAAGGATGCAAGCAGTTGACACGTAGGTTACCACATTTGTGAAACTGAAATGGAAGGGGACAACTCAGTTAACAAATAGTGAGTGAAATGTCGGTACAGGATAGAGGTAGACGTGTGAAAGTTAATGTAATGTTAAACCTAAAAATTTACTAACCTGAGTTTCACTGGAAATATTGCTGTATGACTGACTCCTTGTTGTCGTTTTCTTCTTCCTCAGCTTCATCCTCATCACTGTCCACAGGCTCCACAGGCTCCACAGCTGCTACAACACCGTCATCTGGATCATCCTCCTGCAGAAAAGGCACCTGGCGTCGCAATGCCAAATTATGGGGCATGGAGCAGGCGAAGATGATGTCGCACACCTTCTTCAGTGAGTAGAATAGGGACCCACCTGTCATATGTAGGCACCTGAACCTGGCCTTCAGGAGGCCGAAGGTGCGTTCGATAACCCTCCTAGTCCGCCCATGTGCCTCATTGTAGCGTTCCTCCGCCCTGGTCCTGGGATTCCTCACTGGGGTCAATAGCCAGGAAAGGTTGGGGTAACCAGAGTCCCCCAATAGCCATACACGGTGACTCTGGAGTTGACCCATCATATCAGGGATGCTGCTATTGCGCAGGATGTAGGCGTCATGCACAGAGCCAGGAAACATAGCATTTACCTGCGAGATGTACTGGTCTGCCAAACAGACCATCTAGACATTCCTAGAATGATAACTCTTCCTGTTCCTGTACACCTGTTCACTCCTGTGGGGGGGACCAGAGCCACATGGGTCCCATCAATGGCACCTATGACGTTGGGGATATGTCCAAGGGCATAGAAGTCACCTTTCACTGTAGGCAAATCCTCCACCTCAGGGAAAATTATGTATCTCCTTACGTGTTTCAGCAGGGCAGACAACACTCTGGACATCACGTTGGAAAACATAGGCTGGGACATCCCTGAGGCCATGGCCACTGTTGTCTGAAAAGACCCACTTGCAAGGAAATGGAGCACTGACAGCACCTGCACGTCAGGGGGATTCCAGTCGGATGGCGGATTGGTGACATCAGGTCTGGCTCCAACTGGGTACATAGTTCCTGGATTATGGCACGGTCAAACCGGTAGGTGACGATTAAATGTCTCTCTTCCATTGTCAACAGGTCCACCAGCTGTCGTTACACCGGAGGATTCCGCCATCTTCTCATATGTCCCAGCTGACGGTGCCTAAGAAGGACAACAGCGAAGAAACAGTCACTATTCCTCCAGGTATGTACCCACAGTAACACACAAGACTACACCAGACAATAAACCCTTCCTGTATGTGTGTTGAGTGTAGGCCTCGGTATGTGTGACGCAGTTGAAAATGAATCCATGTGGGCCCCTGAAATGGCGGCTGCGTGACCTCTAAACTGGGACACCGTCGCGGTAGGCGGTCGTAGACCGCGGCGCAATGCTGCATTGGTTAACATTGGACCCTATGGGTCCCAGGAGCCAATGAACAGGTGCGCCGGCGGTGATGATGCACCCCGCCGTGGACGTCAATGCCGCGGACGTCACCGCCATTTTCTATCTGTTGAATCACTAGATACCTGACCTTCTACAGGAGAGGACCTACACTGCTAGTGCTGCTGTTACCTCGGTCTGGAAGCGACGATGGCTGCTGCGTCTGGGGAAAGGGCCCCTGCCTTCACTGCACAGGAGTTGGAGAAACTTGTGGATGGGGTCCTCCCGCAGTACATGCTACTCTACGGTCCTCCAGACCAACAGGTTAGTACACCGGGAGCACGTTGTATGGGCTAGGCCTGGGTGGTCAGGGCTGGGTGGAAGAGGGAAGGGGGCAGAGTTCATACTACAGTAAAGCATGGGAATAAATGAGCCACATGGTCAGCGTAGGCAGGGGGCCACTCACATTGATGGTGCAGTTGGTAATGACTGTTCCTCTTCCCTTGTGCATGTCATGTAGGTCAGCGACCACCAGAAGAGGGACATTTGGCGTGCCATCGCCAAGGAGGTCCGGACCCTGGGGGCCCACCAGAGACGGGGCACCCACTGCCGGAGAGATGGGAGGATATTCGCCGCTGCAGCAATAAGACGGCAGAGGCTCAGCTGGGGATGGCCTCCCAACGTGGGAGGGGTGCCCGTCGCACCATGACCCCCCTGATGTTCCGGATCCTGGCGGTGGCCTACCCAGAGTTGGATGGGCGCTTAAGGACATCACAGCAGACACAAGGGGGTGAGTACAACCTCATTCTGCGGACTTTGCGTGCAGTGGAGGGGTCTGGGTGGGGGAGGTGGGCTGTGTGTGTCCCTAGGCCAGGGCGAGTTAGGTAGGCAAGGCCCCTCCGTAATGTAGGCCATGTGACACTCAACCCCACCTCAGCAGAGTGCCAAGTTGAGGTATAGTTGCCCCTTTGGCATCCATGTGCGCAGATTTCCACCATTGCCATGTAGGCCATATCCCAGAAATTGCATGTGCAGAGGCCAGGATCACGGCGTTATGCATGGGGCAGCTGCGTCTGTCTTGTACGCCAACGGTAGAGGTATGCCATGCACTAAAACTCTCTTTCTTCTGTCTCCCACCCACTTTTCCTGCTCTCCCTGTCCTTTTGTACATCAGCATCATCAGGCGGAGGCACAGTGGCACCGGAGCACGAGGGAGCTGCATCCCATATGGCCATGGAGGGCCACACCACAGACTCTGAATGCACCAGTGGGAGGGAGGGCGAGGGGAGCTTCACGTCGGCCACCGGATCACCAACCAGCGACACGGACTCGTCCGCCGATGGGAGCTCCTCTGTGGTGGCGGCACCATCTGTGCACCCCACTTCTACAGGTACAGCCGCCACCTCCCCTACCAGCACCGCCCTCCCAGCAGCCCCTCAGCATTTGCCCCATGCCCGCTCACCCAGGAGGGCGGGCATCACCTTCGCCCCAGGCACCTCAGGCCCTGCCCCAGTCACCCCTGCTGCCCTCAGTGAGGAGGCCATTGACCTCCTCAGGTCACTCACTGTTGGGCAGTCTACCATTGTGAATGCCATCCAGGGTGTAGAACGAGTGTTGCAACACGGTAATGCATTCCTGGAGGGCATTCATTCTGGTCAGGCTGCCCTTCAGCGAACCCTGCAATCTCTGGCCTCAGCACTGATGGCAGCCATTGTCCCTGTGTCCAGCCTCCCCCCTCCAACTTCCTCCACCCAGACCCAATCCCCTGTACCCCAGCCCATTCCAAGCACACCTAAAGACCAGCATGCACACAAGTCAACACACACAAGTAGCTCAAGCAAACATAGGCACCACACCACACACACCACAGGCACTCACACAAGCATCACACCCATACAGATACAGCAACATCCACTGTCTCCACTGTGTCCCCCTCCTCCTCTTCTCCCTCCTCCCTCCCAGTCTCTTCTACACACACACCTGCATGCACCACATCTACAGGCACTAGGACTCGCACCAGGACACCCAGCACCACAAGCCGCTCACCTGCACTCACCACCTCCACTGCCATTTACACGTCCCCTGTGTCCTCTCCCAGTGTGTCTGTGACGCCCCCTCCCAAAGTACCCAAACGCCGGCAATCACTCACCCAACATCCATCCACCTCACAACAGCCTCCAGTACCTGCACCTGCACCCAAAACACCTAAAGTGACACCTCCTATAACCACCTCCTCTTCCTCCACTCCCAGACCCCCTCCAGCTACCCATCCCAGTGTCCGTCAGAAACTGTCCCTATGTCAAATTGACCTTTTTGCCCCCACGCCCTCTCCAATTCATCAGTCCCGTCGTAGCGCCTCAGCCAAAAAGCCTCCAGTACCAGTGGTGCGTGTTCCAGGTTTTTGGAGTGCACCGTCCACCAGGGCAGGCAGTAGGACCCGGAGCCAAGGCACTGGCAGCCCACCCCCTGTAAAAGCTCTGAAATTGGAGAGTGGACGACGGGACCGTGTCAAGACTCCTGGTGGGACAACAAGTGAAATGGGATCGAAGGCGATTGGTGAGTCAGCTGTAACTCCAAAAAAGGTGGGGAAGGTCCAGAGGAAGTCTGCCCAGCCTGTTGTGAGTGTCACGGCGGAAAAGTGCGCCATCATTTCCGGCGGTCCAGACACAACCGCCAGCACCGTCGTCACTGGTCCAATGACCACCGCCACAGTCACAGCCCAGGAGGGCCCAAGTATCGTCACTGGTCCAGAGACCACCACTAGAGTCACAGCCCAGGAGGGCCCAAGTATTGTTACTGGTCAGGAGACCACCGCCGGAGTCCGTGCCCAGGAGGGCCCAAGTATCTTTACTGGTCAGGAGACCACCGCCGGAGTCAGTGCTCAGGAGGGCCCAAGTATTGTCACTGGTCCAGAGACCACCGCCAGAGTCACAGCCCAGGAGGGCCCAAGTATCGTTACTGGTCAGGAGACCACCGCCGGAGTCAGTGCCCAGGAGGGCCCAAGTATCATCACTGGTCCAGAGTCCACCGCCAGAGTCACAGCCCAGGAGGGCCCAAGTATCGTTACTGGTCAGGAGACCACCGCCGGAGTCAGTGCCCAGGAGGGCCCAAGTATCTTTACTGGTCAGGAGACCACCACCGGAGTCAGTGCTCAGGAGGGCCCAAGTATTGTCACTGGTCCAGAGACCACCGCCAGAGTCACAGCCCAGGAGGGCCCAAGTATCGTTACTGGTCAGGAGACCACCGCCGGAGTCAGTGCCCAGGAGGGCCCAAGTATCGTTACTGGTCAGGAGACCACCACCGAAGGCACAGCTCAGGAGGGGACAGGATGCCACAGCCCCGCTGGCCAATGATGGAACGTCATGCCACACACCAATGTCCAGTGTGGAGATCGTCATGCCACACACCAATGTCCAGTGTGGAGATCGTCATGCCACACACCAATGTCCTGTGTGGAGATCGTCATGCCACACACCAATGTCCAGTGTGGAGATCGTCATGCCACACACCAATGTCCAGTGTGGAGATCGTCATGCCACACACCAATGTCAGTATCAGAACCGCCATGTCAAAGCACAGCTGAACAGGGCAAAGACCGCCATGGCAAAGCACCGCTGAACAGTCCTGAACTGCCATGTCAAAGCACCGCTGAACAGGGCAAAGACCGCCATGGCAAAGCACCGCTGAACAGGGCAAAGACCACCATGGCAAAGCACCGCTGAACAGTCCTGAACCGCCATGTCAAAGCACCGCTGAACAGGGCAAAGCCCGCCATGGCAAAGCACCGCTGAACAGTCCTGAACCGCCATGTCAAAGCACAGCTGAACAAGGCAAAGACCGCCATGGCAAAGCACCGCTGAACAGGGCAAAGACCGCCATGGCAAAGCACCGCTGAACAGGGCAAAGACCGCCATGGCAAAGCACCACTGAACAGTCCTGAACCTCCATGTCAAAGCACCACTGAACAGGGCAAAGACCGCCATGTCAAAGCACCGTTGAACAGGGCAAAGACCGCCATGGCAAAGCACCGCTGAACAGGGCAAAGACCGCCATGGCAAAGCACAGCTGAACAGTCCTGAACCACCATGTCAAAGCACCGCTGAACAGGGCAAAGACCGCCATGTCAAAGCACCGCTGAACAGGGCAAAGACCGCCATTGCAAAGCACCGCTGAACAGGGCAAAGACCGCCATGGCAAAGCACCGCTGAACAGTCCTGAACCGCCATGTCAAAGCACCGCTGAACAGGGCAAAGACCGCCATGTCAAAGCACCGCTGAACAGGGCAAAGACCGCCATGGCAAAGCACCGCTGAACAGGGCAAAGACCGTGTAGGAATGAATGTACCGCCACATCAGGCATCCTTATCCCATGTGCAGCTGGGACAGTGACAGCACAGGAACTTTCACGGGGAGACTCATCCAGTCTGGGCACCAGTCCCCCTCCAGAACCAGTAGAGACCTGCATCTACTTGAAAGACTGTGGCTTTGCACTCCCCAGGATGGCACAGTGGGCAACCCACCCACTGTATAGACTTGAGAGACTATGGCTTTGCACTCCCCAGGATGACACAGTGGGCAACCCACCCACTGTATAGACTTGAGAGACTGTGGCTTTGCACTCCCCAGGATGGCACAGTGGGCAACCCACCCACTGTCTAGACTTGAGAGACTGTGGCTTTGCACTCCCCAGGATACATCAATGGGCATGTAGCCCTGTCTTGGATCTGGCTTCGCATTCATCTGGCTGAGGTGGCCCCCCTTCCCTTCCCCCTGAGGTGCCTGTACTGTTTCTATCTGATGCCCCGGCAGTGTTCTCTCTGATTTTGGTCAGGTATCTATTGTGGGCCTCGCCCATGCATTTTTGGACTGTTGGTGCACGGACATTATTGTGTACATATCTGCACTACTTCTTGTATTGTATATATTAGTATGAGTGATTTAGAGATATATATTTGTATATTTTTGTATGACATGTATATTGGCACATTACAATGTTTGACCGAAATTCGCTTTTTCTTTGCATTCTTCCGGGGGGATTGTGGGTTGTTAATGTGATATTTTTGACTGCATTGGTGTGTATGTTGTAATATGCGAGGGTGGGGATGGGGGTGTTTGGTGGGTGTCCCCCTAACTTTTGCCTCCCCCCTCCCCCATGTCGTAGATGCAGTACTCACCGGTATCTTCTGCGCCTACGTCGCTGTTGGTCGTAAAGGAGCAGAAAGACAAGGGCAGGTAGTATTTGGAGTTCCGGGTCCATGGAGTCGTCGTTCCTCGTGGGATGTGTTCAGGTGAGCGTTTTCCCATAGCAAAAGCTGTTTCCGCCATGTTTTTATCCACGGTGAATCCGTCCCGGAAAAGGTGGCGGATTGACGGGTTGTAATGGTGTGGGCGGTACATTGTCTTCCGCCTGTCTGTTGACGGTAACCGCCACGCTGCTTGTCTGTACCTCCGTGGCGGGCGGTGTGTTAAAGTAGCTGTCTTTGTTGGCGGTTTCCGCCAGGGTCATGATTCCCTTTTTTTGTCCGTCGGCCTGTTTGCGGTCTTACCGCCGCTTTAACACCGTCCGCCAGGGTTGTAATGACCCCCTTTGTTTTTCCATGCATCTACTCCTTTGTGGTCTCCGTGCGTCGTTATTTGTGATGCATACCAGGTTCTGTGTGTAACAAAGAGACAACTGTTCATTTCAAAGGATTACAAGTCTTTTGAACCTTCTAAAAGTGATATTTCAACTTGTGGTTAATGGATCTTTTTCGTTTTTACCTTATTTTATTCAGATAAATGTTATCTATTTTTCTAAACCTGTGTGGTGTATTTTTGTGGTGTTTTCACTGTGTTACTCTATTATTTATTGCACAAATTCTTTACAAATTGCCTTCTATGTTAACCCTGCCTGCTCAGTGCCAAGCTACCAGAGGGTGGGCACAGGATAATTTGGATTGTGTGTGACTTACCTTGACTAGGATTGTGGTCCCTACTTGGACAAGAGTGTATACCTCTGTCAACTAGAGACCCCGTTTCTAACAGTTAGTATAGGATAGGTAGGTGTAAGTAGTTTAAGATAAGTTATGATAGTGTAAGGTAGTGCTAAGGTTAGTTGGTGTAGGCTAGGTAGTTGTAGGCTATTTAGATAGATTTTATGGTATTATATGTTTTTTGTTTCACAATCATCATTTCATAATTAGGAGTAGTTCTCATTGAGTAAGTTTATTTGAGTACGTGATGTAGCTATTGATCTGCAGTCTTTGAAGCTGTATGTTGCTTTGTCAGAGGCCTATTGACAAGTGTTAGTCTACCTCACATTTGAGTTAAGTATGGACCTTTCACCATTCTTTAGGTACTGTAAGTGGGCCTCTTTGGGTGATTTTACACACAGCACAACACAGATAGTCTCCTACTATGGATCTCTGTGTGAATGTGATAAGGCAGGTATAGTTAGGGTAGTTTTCTCACTAAAGATTACAGATCCCTCACTGTGCTAGGACACACACTGGTGCCTTCCACTACTGCATGCACTCATGTACCATAGTTGTTGGATGTTTAAAACTTATGAATGTTTCCACACCTCCCTGGAGAACCTCCATCATCATTGGCAGTGACTACTTGCTAAGTGCGGCACTTCATGCAGCTCACTTTGGTTAAGTGCTTTCAAAGTTTCATGCCCATAAGTCGCCAATGTTCTCTTCCCTTGGGGAGGTGTTACACTGTTTGTGTTCTTATGCAAAAATATGTGTGTACAACTTACAGTAGAAGTAATATGTGGGTGCACTCACACTTAACACATAAGAGAACTCTCAGGGGCAGAGGGGTACATTTACTTTACTTATCCTGGTGTAGCATTATTCACCAATTATCAACTGACACAGGGCTCGACAAGAAATCCTTGTATTTCTTTTTAAATGACTGTTTTTTACGGTACTGGATTGTCCTTGTGCACAGGTATGATGCTACTTCTTGAGGAGTATGGGAATAATTAGCTGGCTATTCTTAGTTCCACCATGCAAATGTATTTGTTGTATTATCTCTTCACTTTGGGTATTAAGGTTATCATATTAAGTTTATAATGTTGTCATGTTCACTGAGCTAGATACATGTGGATGGCTGTAACAGTGTTGTGCCCTTGCATGCCTCACACATCCCATTTATAGCAGTAAGTATGTGTGTGTTTAGAAAGAGTTTCTCACTGTGTATCATTCAAGTAACTGCACCTTGTTGTCATACTCTGACATTCCATTTGGAGACAACACATTCCTCATTTGACCATAACCCCTTCTGTGCCCAGGACGTAATGGTTACGTCCTGAGGCACAGTGCTCCTGTGCCCAGGACGTAACCATTACATCCTGGGCACAGAGCCGAGAGGGTGCGCTAGCGCTTCCTCTGTGGGGTTCCCCCCCCAACCCCCCCAAGGCAGGGATGGAAGGGGAAGCCTTTCCCCTTCCACCCCCGATCCCCCCACCCCCTCTGTGACGTCAGCGCGCGATTGTCACAGGGCCTCCTCCCATCGCGCTGGAAGCTCAGCTTCCAGCGCAATCGGAAGAGAAATGCAAAGTATTTCTCTTCCGATCACGTGGGGGAGGCCCAGAGAGGCTTCAAAGGGAAGGAAAGGAGTTTCCTTCCCTTTGAAGTCTAGATGAGCATTTCAAAAGCTGGATTGCAAAGCAATCCAGCTTTTGAAACGCCCAGTAGACACCAGGATTTATTTAAAAAAATGAAACTGGCATGAGGGAGCGACCCCTTGGGCAAGGGTCGCTTCTAGGGGGGGTTTTAGAAATGGGGTTTCTGGTTGGCTAGGGTATGCACCTCAGCCAGGCAGAACTTACCCACTCTAGTCAGGGCAAGGGAGTTACACGTCCAAGATAACCCCTGCTCACCCCTTTGGTAGCTTGGCACGAGCAGTCAGGCTTAACCCGTAGGCAATGTGTAAAGCGTTTGCACAACACACACAACACATGTGATGCAATATCCCCACCACAAAGGAAACAGAACACCAGATTATATGAAAATATACTGTATTGTACACAAGGCAATTATCAGACCAAACATCACATATCAGTACTATCCTGCTACATTAGCAGTTGTCAGAACATTACATATTAGTTACTCTGCAGCCTAGCAGTAGTCACACATAACACACAGGTTACTCAGTATTCTGCAACATAAGCAGTAGTCAGGAAAACACGTTATTACATCACAGCACTTGTCATACGAATATCATAAAATGCCCATAGTAGGAACATTAGAAAACATATGGCAAGTTAGAAAAACATATTAGCAAGCATGTCCATCAAAGGAACATTTGCATACACATATGTAAAAACATCAAACGCAGGTAGGTAATATATGAATCAAACAAAGGTGTGTAGAAAGAACTTTGGATTGCAACTGTATTGGTCCTTTAAACAGTACCTGGTTGGTTGAAGGCACCTCCAGTGCCTAGAAGGCGAACAATGGAGCCCCCGGCACTCCTATGCGCAAAACGGGGGCCTCCCTCATACTCTGGGGTCAAAGGAGGGCGACATGCACCTCCTCTCTTTTATAGACAGGCCCCTCTGGGGTCCGTGATTACTGGGGGTCCCCCAGTGCCTAAACCGGCCCTCACGAGGGAGGCCAAAGCCAGCAAAAACAACTTAGGGCAGGAGGAGGGCACCACGCACCCCCTCCGGTTTAATGACAGGCCCCTCCCGGGACCCGCGATCTCTGGGGGCCCCCCAGGCCTCCACTGGCCCTTCCACCAAGGGGGGGGCACAATAATGCCCATTTTACCTAACAGCAGAAAAGGAGCGTCCTGCTCCTAACGCAGAGGCCAGGGGGAAGGGGACACTCCCCGCACCTTCCCCTGGTCCTGCCGTGAAGCCACAAGAAGATCAGACCCCTCCTGGGGCCCGAGCAGACACTCACCTGCACCCGGTGCGGTGCGCCAGTGTTCTTCCAGCTTTCCGGGCCGCTGCCAAGGCTCCATAAGCGCGCTGCAATCATCGCTATGGCAGCCGCAACCACGGAGAAGCACCCCTCGTGAAGAAATGGATGCAGGGGTCAGGGGCCACAGCACCCTGCCCCTGGGGAGCAGAATCTTAAGACAAGGTCCTCAGGTGGAGGGCCCAGCTACAGGCCAGCACAAGGGAAAGGCAGCAATTGGCAAGTTCTTCACAGTGACCAGGCAGGTCACAGGTCAGCACAGCAGCAGCAGTCCATGCCGGTTCCTGGTGAGTCCTTTCAGCCTTTGGTGTCCAGTTCCAAGATGATTTCAAGAGTCTCCCAATTGTTGGGAAAATTCCCCTGTACTTATAGTCAGTTCTTACGGTGTTTTACAATGGTAGGGAGAGGAGGTTCCAGCCAGTTACAACTGGTTCTGGGAGTGCCCCCTCTCTCCTTTCAGCACAGGCTCCAAACATTAGTGGGGGGTTAACGACCCTATTGTGTGAGGCCAGGGCACAGTCTTCACAAATGCAGGTGTGCCCCGCCTCTACCTTCTCTCAGCCCAGGAAGACTATTCAGTATGCAGATGCACCTCTGTGACACCTCCACCCTCCCTGGGTACAGGCTGTCTGAAAAGTATGCACCAAGCCCCAACTGTCACTCTACTCAGACGTGGATTGGAGTCAAGCTGCAAAACACCAGAGTCATAAGCACAGATAAATGCGCACTTTCTAGAAGTGGCATTTCTGTGATAGTAATAAAAAATACACCCACACCAGTAAGCAGCATTTATTATCACCATCACAACCATACCAAACACGCCTACGCTACCCCTCATAAATCAGACAATACCCCTTACACATAAGGCAGGGCATTTCTAATGCAATCCTATGAGAAGGCAGCACTCACAGCAGTGAGACACCAAGTTAGGCTGTTTGTCACTACTAGGACAGGCCATGCAATATGGCACATGTCCTGCCTTTCTACATACATAGTACCCTGCCAATAGGGCTAGCTAGGGCGTACCTTAGGGGTGACTTACATGTAGTAAAAGGGGAGTTCTGGGCCTGGCAAGTAAGTTTAGATGCCAGGTCCCTGTGGCAGAAAACTGCGCACACAGGCCCTGCGCTAGCAGGCCTGAGACAGGCCTGAAAGTCTACTTCAGTGGGTGGCGCAAGCAGCGCTGCAGGCCCACTAGTAGTATTTAATTTACAGGCCCTGGGTATAGAGATACCACTGTACAAGGGACTTATAGGTAAATTAAATATGCCAATTAGGTATAAGCCAATAATACCAACTTTAGATGGGAGAGCACCTGCACTTTAGCACTGGTCAGCAGTGATAAAGTGCTCAGAGTCCTAGAGCCAACAGCGAGAGGTCAGAAAAACCAGGAGGAAGGAGGCAAAAAGACTGGGGATGACCCTGCGTAAGGCAAAAAGTGCAACAAGGGGAATTTTTTTTAAGGCCTTACCTCTAGGCACCAGGGATAATTTTTTTAGTTTTTTGGTTTGTTTTTGTTTTCTTTTTTATTTTAGAGGTGGGGAGCGACCCCATAGGCAAGGGTCGCTCCCATACGGGGCAAATTATATTTAGGCCAGTTCTGCCCCCCTTGGGGGCAGATTGGCCTTTTTTTATGAGACCAATTTGCCCCCAAGGGGGGCAGAAACCACTAGACACCAGGGAGTTTTTTTTCTTTTCGTGAATTTCACGTAAGGGGAGCGACCCCTTAGGCAAGGGTCGTTCCCCTGGGGGGAACATTTATTTTAGGCAATTTCTGCCCCATCAACCTATTTTAATTAGGCCGATCTGCCCCCAAGGGGGGCAGAAACCACTAGGCACTAGGGATTTTTGTTGTTGTTTTACAGATGGGGAGCGACCCCTTAGGCAAGGGTCGCTCCCTTGGAGGGGCAAATTGTATTTAGGCCATTTCTGCCCGCTTTGGGAGCAGATGGGCCGATTTTAGGTCAATCTGCCCCCAAGGGGGGCAGAAACCACTAGGCACCAGGGATCTTTTTTTTTGCACCGTCACGCAAGGGGAGCGACCCCGTAGGCAAATTTAATTTAGGCCATTTCAGCCTATTGTTATTAGGCCGATCTGCCCCCAGGGGGGCAGAAACCTCTAGGCACCAGGGCAAATTTTTTTTGGGTGTTTATTTTTTTTTTTTGTTTTTTTTTTTAGAGATGGGTAGCGACACATTGGGCAAGGGTCGCTCCCCTGGGGGGCAAATTATATATAGACCATTTCTTCCCCCCTTGTGGGCAGATCGGCGGATTTTAGGTCAATCTGCCCCCAAGGGGGGCAGAAACAACTAGGCACCGGGGATTTTTTTTGTGCGCCAATGTCACGCAAGGGGAGCGACCCTGTAGGCAAGGGTCGCTCCCCAGGGAGGGTTGGGGGGCAGGGGGCAAATTTATTTTAGCCCATTTCCACCCCCCGGGAGCAGATCGGCCTATTGTTATTAGGCCGATCTGCCCCCAGGGGGTACAGAAACCTCTAGGTGCCAGGGCTAATTTTTTTTTTTGTTTTTTTTTTGTTTGTTTGTTTTTTTAGAGATGGGGAGCGACCCATTAGGCAAGGGTCACTCCCCTGGGGGGCAAATTGTATTTAGACCATTTCTGCCCCCCTTGGGGGCAAATCGGCTGATTTTAAGTCAATCTGCCCCCAAAGGGGGTAGAAACATCTATTCACCGGAAATCTTTTTTTTTTGCACCATTGTCATGCAGGGGAGACCCCGTAGCCAAGGGTCGCTCTCCGGGGGGTTTGAGGGAGCAAATTTATTTTAGGCCATTTCTGCCCCCCCCTGGGGCCGGATGAGCTAGAGGCCAAAATCCACAGGTAGGCACTTTGCAAAAAACACCTCTGTTTTCTGTGAACAAATGTGATGTGTCCACGTTGTGTTTTGGGCCATTACCTTTCATGGGCGCTAGGCCTACCCACACAAGTGAGGTACCATTTTCATCGGGAGACTTGGGGGAACGCTGGTTGGAAGGAAATTTGTGGCTCCTCTCAGATTCCAGAACTTTCTGTCACCGAAATTAGAGGAAAAAATGTTTTTTTGGCCAAATTTTGAGGTTTGAAAAGGATTCTGGGTAACAGAACCTGGTCAAAGCCCCACAAGTCACCCCATCTTTGATTCCCCTGGGTGTCTAGTTTTAAAAAATGCACTGGTTTTCTAGGTTTCCCCAGGTGCCGGCTGAGCTAGAGGCCAAAATCCACAGGTAGGCACTGTTTTCTGTGAAAAAATGTGATGTGTCCACGTTGTGTTTTGGGCCATTTCCTTTTGTGGGCGCTAGGCCTACCCACACAAGTGAGGTACCATTATCGGGAGACTTGGGGTAACGTTGGGTGGAAGGAAATTTGTGGCTCCTCTCAGATTCCAGAACTTTCTGTCACCGAAATGAGAGGAAAAAGTGTTTTTTTTGGTCAAATTTTGAGGTTTGTAAAGGATGCTGGGTAACAGAACCTGTTCAGATCCCCACAAGTCACCCCATCTTAAATTCCCCTAGGTTTCTAGTTTTCCAAAATGCGCTGCTTTGCTAGGTTTCCCCAGGTGCCGGCTGAGCTAGAGCCCAAAATCCACAAGTAGGCACTTTGTAAAAAACACCTCTGTTTTCTGTGAAAAAAGTTGATGTGTCCACGTTGTGTTTTGGGCCATTTCCTTTTGTGGGCGCTAGGCCTAGCCACACAAGTGAGGTACCATTTTTATTGGGAGACTTGGGGGAACGCTGGGTGGAAGGAAATTTGTGGCTCCTCTCAGACTCCAGAACTTTCTGTCACCGAAATGAGTGGAAAAAGTGTTTTTTTTGGTCAAATTGTGAGGTTTGCAAAGGATTCTGGGTAACAGAACCTGGTCAGATCCCCACAAGTCACCCCATCTTAAATTCCCCTAGGTTTCTAGTTTTCAAAAATGCACTGGTTTGCTAGGTTTCCCCAGGTGCCGGCTGAGCTAGAGGCCAAAATCCACGGGTAGGCACTGTTTTCTGTGAAAAAATGTGATGTGTCCACGTTGTGGTTTGGGCCATTTCCTTTCGTGGGCGCTAGGCCTACCCACACAAGTGAGGTACCATTATCGGGAGACTTGAGGTAACGTTGGGTGGAAGGAAATTTGTGGCTCCTCTCAGATTCCAGAACTTTCTGTCACCGAAATGAGAGGAAAAAGTGTTTTTTTTGGTCAAATTTTGAGGTTTGTAAAGGATTCTGGGTAACAGAACCTGGTCAGATCCCCACAAGTCACCCCATCTTAAATTCCCCTAGGTTTCTAGTTTTCAAAAAATGCGCTGCTTTGCTAGGTTTCCCCAGGTGCCGGTTGAGCTAGAGCCCAAAATCCACATGTAGGCACTTTGTAAAAAACACCTCTGTTTTGAAAAAATGTGATGTGTCCACGTTGTGTTTTGGGCCATTTCCTTTCGTGGGCGCTAGGCCTAGCCACACAAGTGAGGTACCATTTTTATCGGGAGACTTGGGGGAACGCTGGGTGGAAGGAAATTTGTGGCTCCTCTCAGACTCCAGAACTTTCTGTCACCGAAATGAGAGGAAAAAGTGTTTTTTTTGGTCAAATTGTGAGGTTTGCAAAGGATTCTGGGTAACAGAACCTGGTCAGATCCCCACAAGTCACCCCATCTTAAATTCCCCTAGGTTTCTAGTTTTCAAAACTGCACTGGTTTGCTAGGTTTCCCCAGGTGCCGGCTGAGCTAGAGGCCAAAATCCACAGGTAGGCACTGTTTTCTGTGAAAAAATGTGATGTGTCCACGTTGTGTTTTGGGCCATTTCCTTTCGTGGGCGCTAGGCCTACCCACACAAGTGAGGTACCATTATCGGGAGACTTGGGGTAACGTTGGGTGGAAGGAAATTTGTGGCTCCTCTCAGATTCCAGAACTTTCTGTCACCGAAATGAGAGGAAAAAGTGTTTTTTTTGGTCAAATTTTGAGGTTTGTAAAGGATTCTGGGTAACAGAACCTGGTCAGATCCCCACAAGTCACCCCATCTTAAATTCCCCTAGGTTTCTAGTTTTCAAAAATGCGCTGCTTTGCTAGGTTTCCCCAGGTGCCGGCTGAGCTAGAGCCCAAAATCCACAAGTAGGCACTTTGTAAAAAACACCTGTTTTCTGTGAAAAAATGTGATGTGTCCACGTTGTGTTTTGGGCCATTTCCTTTCGTGGGCGCTAGGCCTAGCCACACAAGTGAGGTACCATTTTTATCGGGAGACTTGGGGGAACGCTGGGTGGAAGGAAATTTGTGGCTCCTCTCAGACTCCAGAACTTTCTGTCACCGAAATGAGAGGAAAAAGCGTTTTTTTTGGTCAAATTGTGAGGTTTGCAAAGGATTCTGGGTAACAGAACCTGGTCAGATCCCCACAAGTCACCCCATCTTAAATTCCCCTAGGTTTCTAGTTTTCAAAAATGCACTGGTTTGCTAGGTTTCCCCAGGTGCCGGCTGAGCTAGAGGCCAAAATCCACAGGTAGGCACTTTGTAAAAAAACACCTCCGTTTTCTGTGAAAAAATGTGAAGTGTCCACGTTGTGTTTTGGGCCATTTCCTTTTGTGGGCGCTAGGCCTACCCACACAAGTGAGGTAGCATTTTTATAGGGAGACTTGGGGGAACACATAATAGCAAAACAAGTGTTATTGCCCCTTGTCTTTCTCTACATTTTTTCCTTCCAAATGGAAGGCAGTGTGTAAAAAAGACGTCAATTTGAGAAATGCCCTGTAATTCACATGCTAGTATGGGCACCCCGGAATTCAGAGATGTGCAAATAACCACTGCTTCTCAACACCTTATCTTGTGGTCATTTTGGAAATACAAAGGTTTTCTTGATACCTATTTTTCACTTTTTATATTTCAGCAAATGAATTGCTGTATACCCGGTATAGAATAAAAACCCATTGCAAGGTGCAGCTCATTTATTGGCTCTAGGTACCTAGAGCTCTTGATGAACCTACAAGCCCTATATTTCCCCACAACCAGAAGTCCAGCTGACGTAACGGTATATTGCTTTCAAAAATCTGACATTGCAGGAAAAAGTTACAGAGTAAAACGTGGAGAAAAATGGCTGTTTTTTTCATCTCAATTTAAATTATTTTTTATTTCAGCTGTTATTTTCTGTAGGAAACACTTGTACGGTCTACACAAATGACCCCTTGCTGAATTCAGAATTCTGTCTACTTTTCAGAAATGTTTAGCTTTCTGGGATCCAGCATTGGTTTCTCACCCATTTTGGTCACTAACTGGAAGGAGGCTGAAAGCACAAAAAATAGTAAAAATGGGGTATGTTCCAGTAAAATGTCAAAATTGTATTTCAGGGCAAAAAACACAAGCCTTCTTCTGCAGCCCTTTTTTCCCATTTTTAAAAAAAAAATGAAATGTTCACTGTATTTTGGCTAATTTCTTGGCCTCCTTCTGGGGAACCCACAAAGTCTGGGTACCTCTAGAATCCCTAGGATGTTGGAAAAAAAGGATGCAAATTTTGCGTGCGTAGCTCATGTGAACAAAAGGTTATGAGGGCCTAAGCGCAAACTGTCCCAAATAGCCAAAAAAAGGCTCGGCACAGGAGGGGGAAAAGGCCTGGCAGCGAATGGGATAATAGCAGATTTACTCTTTGTAGGTGTGTTTCAAAAGACAGCATGAGCAATGAACTTAAGCTCTCTCTTCTTCAGTTGCCAAGATGTAGGTTATGACAATACACTTAAACAAAGGTATATGTAGTCCTTTCTGCAAAAATACATTAACACATTATTTGTGGTTTTGGAGAAATTGTTTGGTAAGAAATATTATTATGCAAGATTGTAGGTCCCACACATTGTTTATTTGGCATATAAAAGTTTATTTGGGGGTATGCACTAACACTTCATCAAAGATGACCAGACAGAGTCCATTTGGAAGACATGTCTGGAGACATGTTGAGATGAGGAGTATTTCAGTGAGGAGATACAAATTGCCATTAGGAAAGTTAGGGTTGTTTGAATGCCTCCAACTTGATAAGATCAACATGTGCACAAACAAAGAGTACAGTACTGGGTGACAAAGAAGGTGGCATGATGTTAAACATAGGACCACAAGGAAACTGGCAAGGAGGTACAGACAAATGGTATCTAGCAGTTGGTAGACGGAAACTAGGGAACTCAAAATCCTCCTCCTCTGATGGGTGTTGTGCCTACCTGCAGTTGGTGATGTTTGTATGGGAGGCATCTGTGGAAAACACACATGAGAGGCAGAAGATGTGGCTCCACTGACTCCTACAGCATTTGTCTGTGCCAGTAAGGCAGCCAACACATCCCTGACAGGAGTCTGGTGGCTTGCCAACAAAGCAAGAACAATTCGGTTAAGGTCATTCATTGCTGGTATTTAGGAGTCCAACTTGCGCTCCATGAATTCCATTCCATGATGTTACAGATCAATCAGTCAGGATTTGTAGAGCGCGCTAATCTCCCATGAGGGTATCCAGGAGCTGGGTGCAGATAGCAAGGGGACTTCAGTCTCAGAGCCAGGTCTTAAGTTATTTTCTGAATTCCTGGAGGGAGAGGTCCTCAGGTGGATGGGGAGGCTTTTCCAGGATTTCACTGTGAGGTGGCAGAAGGAGTGACCTGCACTGTTGTTGGGCAGATGTAGGGGATGCTAGCTAGGGAGATGGAGTGCAGGAGTATGGAGAGTCTGTGGAAGCTCAGGCAGTGGTTGATGTATGTTGGTCCTTGTTTGTGAAGGACTGTGTAAGCATGCACCAGAATGTTGTATTGGCATCTCTTGTGTGCAGGGATCCAGTGGAGTTTTTTCAGGTTGGGTAGATGTGGGTCCATCTGAGGAGGTCAAGGATGAGTCTGACGGCTGAGTTCTGGATGGTCTAGAGTCTCTTCAATAGGTGTGATGTGATTCCAGCATAAAGGGAGTGGCTGTAGTCCAGGGAGTTCGTGACGAGGGCTTGAGTGATGGTTTGTCTAGTAGAGACAGGATCCACTTGAAGATCTTATGAAGCATGTGAAGGGCAAGGAAGCATGCAGACTAGACTGGGTTGATCTGGTTCCATATGGTGAGTTTGTTGTCCAGGATGATGCTGAGGATCTGAGCTTGATTTGTAGGGGGGGGGAGTGGTCCCAGGTAACTGGGACACCAGGAGTCATCCCACGATGAGGCAGTGCTCAGAAAGATCAGAACTTCTTTCTTGTTTGTGTTGAGTCTGAAGCAGTTGTTTTGCATCCATTTGGCGATGCTGGTCACAGCTGGAAATTGTCTTCATGGTGGGGGAGTCTTCTGAACGTGAAAGGATGAGATGGGTGGCGTCTGCATAGGAGATGATGTGTAGTCCATGGTTTCTGATGATGTTGGCCAAGGGGTGAGACTTGAGGATGCCACAGATGATGTTCTTTGCCTCAGAGGTGAAGGGAGCGAAGTGAACCCTTTGAGTTCCACCAGAGAGAAATGATGCAATCCATATTAGGGTGCTGTCTTGGATGCCAATCTTGTGGATTCTCTTGATCAGGGTGTGGTGGGAGACAGTGTTGAAAGCCGCTGAGAGGTCAAGAAGGATCAGGGTGATTGAGACTCCTCTGTCCAGGAGGGATCTGATGACATCTGTGGTGAAGGTAAGAGTGGTTTTGGTGCCGTGGTTGGAGTGGATTCTGAATTGGGATACGTCCAGAGGGTCCTTGCTCTCTAGGTATTATGTGAGTTGTTCGTTGATGGCCTTTTCAAAGACATTGGCAGGAAGGGAGAGCATGGAGATCGGTCAAATATTTTTGAGTTTATTGGGGTTGGTGGAGAGTTTCTGAAGTAGGGGTTTGATCTTCATGTGTTTACGGTCATCTGGGAGGTGATGGATGTTTTGAAGATGTCTGTAAGCCTGCTGCTGATGGTGCTATTGCTGAGGTTGAACATGTAGTGTGGGCAGGGGTCCCTCGAACATCCAGAATGGACAGATTTTATGATGTCAGCTGTGTGCTGTGTGGTAAGCTGTCTCCAGGCAGTGATACTATTGCTATTGAGGGCACCTGTGGGAAGTAGGAGGTTGAGGGTGTTGGCAGAGGTGGGTTGGAGGGTCGACGTTTCTGTAGATGGCTGATATCTTGTTGTCAAATAAGTAATCTAGGATACCTCAGAGCTCCTGGGAAGGGGGTGATAATGTTTTCAGTCACTGAGGGGTTGGAGAATTCCTTGACAATGCTAAAAGTTCATTGCTGTGGTTGGTGCTAGCTTTGATGCTGATAGCCCTGAGCTGTGTGGCTACTTCACTGGTGTCTGAAGTGGAGTGCTGAAGTTGTTCCAACTGCATCATGACACCAGTGATGTCAGCTAGGCACTCATCAATCCATAGGAGCCAAGTGTAGGTGTCTGGACTCGCCTTAAACATACTAGGGCTCAAACATCTACAGACTCCCTCAAGAGTGTCAGCTATGACCTTCATTGCCGCCCATGCCTCATTTGCCATTCAGTGCTATACTCCTATCATTCGTCATTGAAATTCAACTTGGGAGTCCTCAGGGTCTTCAGAAGGGATTGCACAGCTAGATAGGGTCAGTCTTGTGGATGGTGGATTCTCAGGGAATCCTGCAGCGTTGTCTTCACCTGCCAAGACTGGAGGAGGTGAAGCAGCACATCAGGACAGATGGATGCAAAATGGTTTAGCACTAATGACTGTCCACATGACTTTTCAAGTGATCCTACTTGGAGAGCCGGCACAAGCTCAGCACCTGGATACCCTCTTGGATGAGAAATTAGCACTCTGGCAAAGCACATTGCTTTACATTCCATTACATTTAATTTTTGGCTTTGTAGCCCCAAGACAAGCACACTTGCTTCATGGGGCAATGGAGCCAGCAATGGCACTGACATATCTGCACAGTTTCCAGAATCCATGCATGATGTGCTGCTCCAGTGGCGTTTTTTTGCTTTGTAATGAGTGACTTGTAGTCCAAGCCTATCATGGTGTAGATAAGACTACAGGTTTCAGGATTAATTGGACAGCCGGGACTGGTCCAACACATCACAAATAGATCAGAGAAACTTGTCAGGGCTGGAGATAAACATTGTGACTGGGCAATTAATTCACAGTTAAGTGATGCATGAGTTAATATGAGAGACATTTCTGCCCTTTCACATGCACACAGCTCAGCAAAGTGTCTTGTTGCACTGTGCTGCATGACAGTCTCAACAATATGGTCCTTTGTTTTCACTTACCCTGTAGCTCTTCCTGATCCTCAAATGCAGCCCTGTCTGGCAAGTCCTGCCACCAACTCTGTTGGGATGAGGGACAGTGGAGGCTGTCAAGAGGGAAAAAGAATGGGGCAATAATATATACATTTTAATTAAAACTTACCTGCCCCCTTGCTACCTGTTGCCTTGGTGCTCGCAGCTCTTTTTCTGATCACAGGCTCTGAGACTCCCCTGCACCAATCCATACACTGCTCTCATGCTGATAATACTATAACCCAACATGAGAGCAGCATTGGGATTGGGCGGAGCAGGCTGGTTTTATGCTCCAAGAGGGACTAGGAGCCTGTGCCAGATTCTCTACATGCACCAGCCTGGAGACATCTGAGAAGGCATGACAGATGGCCATCCTAAAAAAGCTGTCCAAACCACCATGTGTACTTGCAGTGTACCACTCAAGTCCCCTTCATTCTTGCCTTGGCCCTGTCCCCCAAGACCTGTCTCAGCTCCTGCAAAGTAAGATAAAATGACAATACAACTGCTTTATTTTACATGAATTGATGCTGCTCAGGCAGATAGGCGATGCTCCTCCACCATAACGGAGGAGCCGTCGCGAGTGATGCCATCTGCTCCTCCAATGGGTCCAAGTCCTCCAGGACATTAGGGGACACATGTACGAATATTTGGAATTGTGATTCCCTAATTGCAATTCCATGCGAATCGCAATTAGGGAATCGCAAATTCCAAATGTATGAAACTCCATTGAGTTTCTTTTGTGATTCCGCTGGTTAGCAAATAGACCTACCTCATTAATATTAATGAGGTAGGTTGCAATTTGCGATCCACTGGGAATCGCACAAATCACAGTGATGGTGGCCTGCTGGTGTCAGCCTACTACCATGTGTGTGATTTCTTGTAAATAAAGCAATCTTTTTTTTAATGTAGCATGTTTTCCTTAAAGGAACACAGGCTCCGTTTAAAAAGAAATAAATGAGTTTTTTTTATAGAGTAGGCTGGGGGACCACTGCTTGCTCTTCAAAAACATTTTGTTTGCATACACAAAGGGGAAGGGGTCCCTTTGCGACCCCTTCCCCTTTGCGAATGGGTTAGCACCAATTTAAAATTGGTGCTAACTGTGATTGTTTTGACTCATACATAACATTTAGATTCGGTATTTGGAAGGGATGCTCTGGAAACGCCCCTTCCTAATACCAAATAGCAAAACCCAAATTGCGATTCGGTAACAAGTTACTGAATCGCAGTTTGGGCTTTGTACATCCCATAAAGCATTTTTCTTGTTGCAAACGTGCTGATTCTGCAAATCTGCCCGTTTGCGACTAGAAAAATGCTTTGTACATCTGGTCTTAGGTCCTCCCCCCGTCCTCATGACTGCCCTAAGGCTCTTGGCCAGTTTCTCTTTGGTCCAGCGCTTATAGTCCTGCCCCCTTTTCTTCAACTACAGCACTATCTTTTTTGTTTGCCCTACACTGTTGACTTTATCCAGTATGGATTGCCAAATGGCTTTCTTCTTCCCTAATGGCACTTTGAAGGTAAAAAAGAGGTGGTGTTCATTTTTTGCCACCTCAGCTATTAATATTTGGTTCTCCTCCTCACTGAAATTGGCCTTCCTCCTTCCCTGATCTGCTGTCTGGTCATCTTGGCTGGGTTTGGCGTGTTGCCCTCCTGACTGGTGGATGATATTCATTCCATTTTTAAAGTTATTTTTAGTCTGCTGTTCTGTCTGCTCTTGTTTGTTTTGAAATGCATT
This sequence comes from Pleurodeles waltl, assembly GCF_031143425.1. Taxonomy (NCBI): domain Eukaryota; kingdom Metazoa; phylum Chordata; class Amphibia; order Caudata; family Salamandridae; genus Pleurodeles; species Pleurodeles waltl. The sequence goes on along the minus strand of NC_090443.1, from coordinate 703,447,594 downwards.
GTTTTTTATGCTTCTCACCACTCAAGGCACTCCTGGCACAATGCTGATTTGCGGCACTAACAAGTCCTGACAACATGCAAATCTTCATTGTGTTGCATAGAGAACAGTTGCCTTGCAACACGTTGTGTCATTTTTTCAAAGATGCGTTGAAATTTTTGACGCACCTTTGGACCTTGCAACAAGCTGCGGTGTTCCATAAATCTGGTGCATTCATGCCATAAGTAAATGACATCACACTCTTTTTGACATAACACTAATGCAACACAGTGTTGCATCATTTCTCCTTAGTTCCATTTCTGAATCTACACTAAGGCTAAAAAGCCAAATAATGTCTGCATTACCTGAGAAAAGAAAGAGCAACAGCCTGAGGGAACCTAGGGTCACATGTGCAAAGCATTTTTCTACTTGAAAACAGGCCGATTCACAGAGGGACCCCTTCCCTTTGAGATGCATGCGAAAACGTTTTTGGAAAACAGGCAGTGGTCCCCACTGCCTACTCTTCAAAAATGAAAGTGGAATGTTTCATTTTCTTTCTTTTTTAAAGGCAGTCTGTTTCCTTTAAGGAAAACTGGCTGCGTTTAAGAAAAAGAAAAGATTGCATTATTTAAAAGCAATCACAGATATGGTGGTCTGCTGACACCAGCATGCCACAGCCCCTGTGATTTTTGCGATTCCCAGTGGGTCGCAAATTGCGACCTACCTCATTATTTTAATGCGGCAGTTCTATTTGCAACCCAACCGGAATCGCAAAAGAAACGTAGTGGTGTTTAGTACATGTGGAATTGTGATTCCCTTATTGCAATTCACATGGAGTCGCAATTAGGGAATCGCAATTCCAAATATTCGTACATGGGGCCCTTAGTGCGTGGAGTGGCCGCAGTAAAATTGCCCATCAGTTATCATTTGAAATATTTAATGAAGTCGCAGTTCATACAGTTTCTTTATATTTTCAAACCGTGAGGGTTGCCTGTTCTTTTCGCTAAACTGGGCGTGTGTAGATAAAGCACATACAAAATATTACCAGTACGAAAATCAGTAGCGTTAGCATTAAAAGCAAGTATTCTTTCTCAAAATTCAGTTTAGTGATTGAATTCAGACTCTGCTCTGGAAACTGAGAAGGCTGTGGTGGTCTCTTTTCAAATCGTCACTTCTATTTCGAGATATCTTTAAGGGTGCGTAAAATGATATAAAATGGAGGGTGTTGCTGCTTGCGGGAATAATTTAAACCTGATTTCCAGGCGCTTGCTGACAGCTCCTGCAAGATTTAGCGACTAGCAGCTGGTTCTACAGCAATAGATTCAGGCCCTGAACTTTTCATTGGAAGGGCAGAATGCGCTTGATCCACGGTCCTTGCAGGGTAAATGCAGCTTTGCTGTGAGCAGTCCTCAAAACGTTAAATCGTGAAGCATTATTGCACACTCAACCGAAGTGTAAAGTGGTTACAAAAAACCTGACTCCGTAATGGGCCATGTGACATTTTGCGTATCCACTGACATAGCCAAATGCGTCACCGTGGAAGGAACCATTTGCTCATGTGACATTTGTAAGCAGGTTTCCACTGAGGCTCAGGTTAATGCAGCCGTGCTTTATTTTTACTGTTGAATATAATATGATACCCCTGAAGCACGTTGATTGGTTTGGAACTGCTAATTTATCTTTTATGTCTTTACGATCTTGTCAGAGCCTTGTGTCTCCCTGCCTTTTCTAATCTAACATAATCCCGGTGAAATCCTTTGATTGTCTGTCTGGACTGGCTCCACGAACGAGAGGAATGTAATGGGCTCTGTGGCACTCACTTTGAAGTAATTTATCCGGCAGAGTGGTCTTGGATACTTGGATTAATAAGTATATGCTTTATGGTAAGTGAAGACTGCTATTTAATTAGCCCGCGGAAGGCAGTTCATGATACAATCTGTTCCAATCATATCGGCATGCCAGTTATTTACGAGCAGACCTTTCTTTGCCGGCTCTTTGTGAAAACTTTTAATCAAAAGTTTATAACACAATGGAAAAAATGGAATCCTCATTAAAAATTAAAAACCAAATGGTTACTGATTGCTGTCTGCTTGCGAACACAGTAGTAAATTGTTAACTGAAGCGCCGGAGGGAATGAACATTACTGTACTTCACTTGCACTCAGGTAATAGCTTCATACCAAAATCAAAAACAATCATTCAATTTAATATTTTTTGACACAATATTTATTTCTAGTCTAAGAGAAACCGGCCAAAAAGAGAACTTAAAAGTGAAACTAGTTTTACGGTAAATTGTAGGAAATTATTCCAAGGAACAAAGAGCATGAGTCAGAAACTGCATCTTGTTGCACGTAATGCAGTACTACTGTGGTACTGCTCACTTACAACAACATGCAATGTACAGACCTAGCCTGGAGACCTCGGGCTTCAGCTCTCCTCTCTATTCTGGATGAAGATCTCCATCCTGGTGGTGGCGATCTCTGCTCATGTAAGGATAGGAATTAGTAGTAAATGTGGGAGTAACAAGGAAGAATGATGGGAAAATGGGCAATAATTGTTACAAAATGTGTGGGGGTCAGGGGCGTTTAAGGAGGAGCTTTGCTGTTCTCAAATTATACTTTTTATACTTCCAGAGCTCTAATAGTTTCAAAATACCATTAAATTTACTCAAACTCAGCACTGGAGACTCTATTGATTGAACACGAAGTCACGAGGGAAACACTGGTGCAGTGCATGGTACATTATAAAATTAGGTTTTTGGAAACCATATTAACAGGATATTTAGGGGCCAGATGTAGCAAACTTTTGCGAGTCGCAAATGGCCTGAATCGCAATTTGCGACCGCGCAAAATCGGAAATGGGATGCAAAAATCCCATTTCCAAATCGCAAAATGCGACGCGAGCCATTACCGACTCGCAAAAATACCGACCCCATTTTGCGACCCGCAAATAGGAAGTCGCAATTTGCGAGTCACAAACAATATGAAATAGCCACTCGCAAATTGCGACTAGTCGCAAACTGCCCATTTTGCACTTCCAATTTACCATTAACTCAGAGCAGGTGGTAACCATAACCAAAGTATAAAAGGGGACCCAGAAGGCACCTGGGTTACTCAAGATGGCGGAGATATATGTGATAGCAAGGAGGAGGAGAGCCCACGCCGCACAGCAGATGAGGAGGAGGAGCCAGAGACAGGAGAGAATACAGAACCAGACAGACACTTTTCCAACAAACTGAGGAGGAGATATATGATAAATACAGACTTAGCAGTGCAGCAATACTAGATTTAATAGAATTACTCAATCCGCAGCTTCAACGCCAGACTGTGCGCGGCAGCGCCATCCCCACACATGTGCAAGTGCTATGCTCACGGCACCTCTTGGCCTCTGGTAGCTATCAGGGGGTGATTGCTGTGGCAGGTGGGGTATCCCAAAGTGCACTCTCACGGTTCTTCAGATCATTCCTAGATGCCATACTCACACACATCTCCAGATACATATACCTACCCAGGAATGAGGCAGAAATCAACAGCACCAAGTTGGAATTCTACAGGATGGCCAACTTCCCGCATGCAATAGGGTGTGTAGACGGGACACATATACAAATATGCCCTCCTGCAAATCTGGAATATCTGTTCCGCAACCGGAAGTGTAACCACTCACTGAACATCCAGGTGGTATGTGACGCCCATTATGTTATAACTGACATGGTTGCCAAATTTCCAGGGAGTACACATGACTCCTACATTTTCAGGCACAGTGGGATACACCAACGCCTAGAACATGGGGAGTTTGGAGACGGATACCTCCTAGGTATAGCTGAATACACCTTGCAGACATACACACAGGTCAATGTGGAACCCATCTATGCCCAGCTAACATTGTACATTTTGTGGCAAACAGGTGACAGTGCATATGCACTACGACCATGGATACTTACCCCGTACTTAACACCCAGCAATGAGACAGAGAGGCGATACAACAGTGCACATAGTAGAACCCGAAATATCATAGAGAGGACCTTTGGACTGTTTAAGGCAAGATTCAGATGCCTCCACAGAAGTGGAGGTGCCCTCCAGTATGCCCCAATAACAGCATTCAAGATCGTTGGCGCATGCGCTATACTGCACAACATTGCCACCAGACGTGGGCTACCTCTCACCCCAGAAGACCCAGATTCGGAGGATGACGAGCAAGAGCTACCACATCGCCATCATGGGGATAGAAGCATTGCAAATCAAGGCAGACAGAGACGGGACCACATTGCAAACCAATACTTTGGAAGGTACGTGCTAACTGTCACCATACACACGAATGTCACACACAAAGAGTCCAGGTTTGAAGTGGAACAAACAAGAACTTTAATGATGTGAACCAATAAACTATTTACAGAAACGACAGATCAGGGGCTGTAAAAGTCCACCTGCTATGAGGACACATTAACCTCATGTGCCTCCAGTCTATGTCAGTGCGCAGTTCACACCCTACGCTGTGCTCGCCCAGCATGGCTGGTTCCTGGAGCGTCTGCAGTGCCCTGCCGTGCGCTTCCACTACGCAACACCCTGGTGTCTGTGGCTGAAGCACTACTTATGGTAGAGCCCTCCTCACTGTCTTGCGGCATGTCTGCCGCGCCCCTAGCCACCTGTCGTGCCTCCATCATGTCGACTGCGTGGCTAATGTGCCCCAGCCCCCGTGCCACATGGCTGGCAAAGTGGCCCATGTCCACCTGTAGGCTGACTGTGCGCCGTGACAGCCCTGTGGTGTTTACAGCCAGCCGGACGATGGAGGCAGCCATGCGGTCCAGGCGGTGGATGAGCTGCCGGTCACGGCGCCTTGCACCCTCTCTCTCCGTGACAAGTTCAGCCACCAGTTGTCTGATTGAGAGCGCAAGGTCACCAACATTGCTGTTTAGATGTTGCAGCTCAGTGTGGACCTGTTGCAGCCCTGTGGTTTTGTTTTGTTCCATGCGCCGCATGGCCCCTGACATAATTCTAATTTCCCTTGTCTGCAGGCACTGACCATGGAGGAGTGCAGCCTCGGCGGCGGACATGGAGGCGTCCCCTACTTCACCCTGTGGCACTGGAGGGACATTGAGACGTCTCCTGCGACGCGGTGGTGGTTCTATGTCCTGTAAGCTGGCACTGTGGCTGGGGCCGGGTGCTGCCTCAATCTCCAGTATGGCCACTGGAGCATCTGGAGAGGACTGTGGTTGGTGGTGCAGGTCCCTGTGGTGGCTGCTCCTGGGTCCTGTGCTGGCTGGGGCTGACCTGTGGCCCCTGGAAGGTGTGGCTGGAGGTGGTGTCGTGTGGGAGACCTGTGGGACATAGGGAACACACTGTCAGTATCTACCATCTGTTATATGCTTCCTAATAAACTGTTGCCTATCAGCTGCCTACTTGACTACATTGCCCATAATGCACCATGCAGGTGGTTGCTACTCTGAAATGGAGCTATTTTGGTTGTGCATGCTGCTGTGTACTAGGTGGGTGGGGGTATGGCAGATATGGGTGTACATGCATGTCTCATGGTACTCACTGGTTGATGGTCCTGGCGCTGACGTGTCCAGCTCTCCTATCCCGGACACTGTCTCTGGCTCCAGGGTCTCCTCCACTCTTTCCTCCAAGGGTGTGGGTGGTGGTATGGTAGATTGTCCTCCTCCAGTGCCCCTCATCTCCCCTAGCCGTTCTGCCACCCTCTCCTTGGTCCGGGAGCGCAGGTCATACCACCTTTTTTTAGTTCCTCAATACTCCTGTGGCTCACACCCATTGAATTTACTTTGTCTTGGATTTCACTCCAAATCCTCCTTTTTTCCTGCTCTGGCACACTGAGGGCTGCTCTCCCAAAGAGTTGATCGTGGTGCTGGCAGCATTCCTCCGTCAGCACCCCCAGTTCTTTCTATGCAAAATGTAACTTTCTCTTCCTGGGTGTTTCTGCCATTGTAGCTGCTGTTCCTCCTGTTGGCTGTTCAGCAGTTGAAAATGGGTGTGGTCCTCCCTCCTCCCAGGTGTATTAGTAAACTTCCTGGCTGTGATGTCATCATCAAGAGCAAGGAAGTGTTTTCCAGAATGTTCTGCTGCACCTGCATTCAATTTGCGGCACAGTCGCAATTTGCGACACCCACTCGCAATTTGCGTGTTCATTTTTAGTGTGGTCGCAAAAAGCGACCTTGCAAACAGCGGACTCGCAATCTGCGGTGCGACTTCATTTGCGAGTCGCAAAATGAAGTCACTTTTTCTTGTTGGATACCATTTTGCGAGTCGGAAATTGCGAGTCGCAACGACTCGCAATTTCCGACTCGCAAATTTTTTGCTACCTACATCTGGCCCTTAGATCCATGGAAATGTTAAGTAATGTGATTTGAGCAGCACTGCACACACTGGACATTTTGTTTAAAGTCAATGACTATAAGCAGATTTGTAAGACATCCACCCTTTCTGGTATTATTTGTTCATGTACTCACTCATAGTATATGCTTTTTTTCTAATTCCGACTAATTCTACTTAACACTATATATCTCATTTTCTATCAGTACACCATGACATATTAGAGATGCTCCATTTCAAGCTGTCATCTCTGCAGAACTGCAGTTTGTTAGTCCTTTCTTAATGCTGTTAATACTATTGTTAGACCCAATATATTTGGCATGGTATTCCCCCAAACGTTTTTCTTTTCACTCTATTATTTTGCTAAACTTTTTTTTTGTCATTAGGGTTGTGTACACTTTACCCCTGCTAAACCAGAGCTAAAGTGCTTGTGCTCTCTCCATAAAACACAGTACATTTGGCCTACAAATAATTAGCCAATTTAATTTACTTCCATGTCCCTAGTAAATGGCACTACCTGTGGCAAGGGCCTGTAAAATAATAGTACTAGTGGACAGCAACACTCATTCAGCCACTCACTGAAGTAACAATGTAAAACATGTCTCAGGCCTGCTAATGCAGCCTTCAATGTAGTTTAAAACTGCTATGTCAACCTGACAAAGTAAACCCTTTTGGGCAGGGCTAAACCTTTCTTTTTAGTACTTATAAGTCAACCCTAGGGTATGCCCTAACCACCCATAGAGCAGGGTGCCTGGTATTTAAAAAGTAGGATGTGTGTTTATGTGGTATATATCTTGATAGTGAAAAACTCTTTAGGAAAGTCCTTCTTTTTGCCCTGGTCACCCCCAAACCTTTTGGACAGATACTGGTGGTTACTGACTTATGGCTGTGCCCTGGGGACTGCTTACCAGTCCCAGGGCCAGTGCTGTGTGTACAGTGGATATGCAAATTAGGCTAATTATAATTGGCAATATTAACCTACTTATAAGTCCCTAGTATATGGTAGGGCATGTAGGTTTAGGGACCCCAGCATAGGTAGTGCAGCCATAGGTGTACTGCTGACGTGCCCAGTGCCGTTTTAAAGGAAGGCCTGCCTTGCTGGGTGCTTTTAAACTAAAGTTATATGCAAATTTGACTTTGGAATTAAAAGTACTTCCAAAGTCTTAAACTACCTTAGTTTTACACATGTCACCCCTGAGGTGTCCCCTATGTGACCCTAGGGCTGGGTGCCATGCAGCTATAAGTAGGGACCACATACAATTGTTTTATAAGCCCTGGTGAGGTAAAATAGCCAAATTTCTTTTTCTCTCACTGTAGCGAATGGCCTCTATAGGCTAAAATGGGGCGACTTTATTTTAATTAACACAGTCCCCTTAAGTGCCAGGTACAATGAGTTTGGTATCAAATTAATTGTCATGATAAATCCCACAACTTGCAGTTGTTGGGTTTAATATAACTAGTTCATGTAAAGAGTTTTAAAACTCTACCTGAAAGTTGCCAACTTCAGCTTTGTAGTGCCCTTCTCTGAATGGCCAGCCTCTGGCAGCCTGGCCAGGCTGCCTTGATGAGATATGAAGTGGCATGGGCTTGACACAAAGGATGTGCCTAGGAAAGAGATCTGCCTCAGCAGATGGGGAAACAGGATGCGGGAAGAGCAGCCAAACTAGTCTTCAAAGACAGGGAAGGACATTTGGAGCAGCCCAGCCCCTCCCTCACATTCTGCAACCCCAGACAATTAAGCACCCTCTTGATTAGCTTAGGAGAAGGCAGGAGAGGGGTGTGTTTAGGATTTTTAGCCACACTAGGTGGGCTCAGCGAGATCTAACTTCCAAAAATCACTTTCAGGCCGTTGGATTTTTGAGGAATGTTGTTTCCTGGGATTGATTTTTGCCACACTTCCCAGGAAGTGGACACCAAAGGGGGAGGAGCAGGCCTGGGATTGGATCACAAGGTCCTCCCTCTTTTACACCCATGAGCAAGGATAAACATGGCAGAGCTGCACCCACACCTCAGATCCCTCAAAGGAAGAACATCAGAAAAAGAAGGACTGCCCTGCTGGATCCCTGATCTGCACCTGGGCAGTGCACTCTGAAGGACTGCACCTGCTGCACACTTGGGCTTTGCCACAAGAAGGACTTTGCCTGGCTTCAACTGATTCAAGAAGGGACTCCTTGTTTGCTACTGCTAAAAAATAGCTAACCAGATTCCCCTGCATCAAATCCTGAAGAAACTGACCAGCTGACCACTGTCCAGTGGCCATTTTGGAGTTTGAGCCAGGGGCATTCTGGGAGTTGGAGTCCGCACCCTCAAGAAGCAACTCAGAGCTTCTGGAACTTTGGGGTGAGCTGTGGACTCCTGAAGGACCTTCAAAGACCTTCTGGGAGAAGATCCAGAAGTTTGGAGAAGATTGGAAAAAACTCCATAGAGGGACCGACCCGCCTGTGAGTCTAGACAGCTTGCCTCAACTGCGACCTTGCCTGTCTTGTAGGTTCGTCCTGCTGAAGAAAAGCCCCAAAAAGTGACTAAGGGCCACATTTACAAAGCTTTTTTCTCATCGCAAACGGCCCTATTTGCATAATCGGGCCATTTGCAATGATAAAAAAGCAGTAGGCGATGTACAAACCCAATTTTGCGATTTGATAATCTCTTTATTGAATCGCAAATAGGGTTTGCGAGTTGCAATTAGGAAGGGATGTGCCCTTCCTAATTGCAAGTAAAGTGCGATGTATAATTGTTTTGTGACCGTGAATGCGGTCACAAAACAATCACAGTTATCACCAATTTCAAATTGGTGCTAACCCATTCGCAAACGGGAAGGGGTCCCCACAGGACGTCAAAATATTTTTTCCCACGGACCACTGCCTGCTCTGAAACATTGAAAAGAAGACTTTTTTTTTGTTTTTAAATGCATCCCGTTTTCCTTTAAGGAAAACGGGATGCTTTTGTAAAAAAAAAAGCACTGCTTTATTTAAAAGCAGTCACAGAAATGGTGGTCTGCTGTCCCCTGCAGGCCACCATCCCTGTGAGGGCAGCCATTCCCCATGGGGTCACAAATTGCGACCTACCTCATGAATATTAATGAGGTAGGTCATTTACAACCCAATTGGGATTTGCAAACAGTGCCATTGACACTGGTGTACATCAGGTTTTGCAATTCACAAATTGTGAGTCACTAAGACTCGCAATGTACGAGTCGTAAAACCTGATATTTGTACCTGTGGCCCAAAGTCCCAACATAGAAAGTTGACCGGGACTCCCCGCGCAGTGTATCCGAAGAGGGCTCCAGGGACATCCGATCAAGATTCAGGTTTGGCCCGCACAAGGATTTTCATCTAAAAAAATCATCTGAGTCTGAACGTAGAAATCTTCACCAAGGGCTCCTGCAAGGCGTATCCAAAAAATGGGCTCTGAAACATTGAAAAGAAGACTTTTAATTTTTTGTTTTAAATGCGGGAAAACGGGATGCATTTAAAAAAAAAACACTGTTTTATTTAAAGGCAGTCACAGAAATGGTGGTCTGTCCCCAGCAGGCCACCATCACTGTGAGGGAGGAGGGATCAGACTGGTGACTTCATCCCGCTGAAGAAAATCTTCAAGAAAAAGACTAAGTCCGAAGGTAAACTTTCGACCGAGGCCTCCCGCTTGCTGTAGCCGAGCAGGGCTCCATCGTGGTTGGCCTTAAACTTTGACTTTCCCCCGGTCGAGGTGCAACCAGATTGGCACTTTTTTGATTCTAGGTGCTAAAAAACACAGATTTTTAAAAAATATCTCCAGGACCCCTTATCCAATTTTATTCGTTTTGGTGTCACATTTCAGAGAAAAAGATTTCCCTTTTTTTAACTTGGTTTTGGATTTTTTAGCTGTTGCCTCTGTTTTATATAATTAGTGTTTTGTGATACTTGAATGCTTACATACTTTGACCCTCATTTTGACCTTGGCGGTAAAAAACGCCAAAAGACTGTCGCTGCGGCTACCAGCTGTCTGCCATATTATGACCACAGCCAGATTCCCGCAAAAAGAATGGGGAAATCTGGCTGTGGCCATGCCGGCGGATGGCGGTAAGGTGCCGCTGCTGCCACCAGCAGCGCCACGCCAGTTGTCCACTGCCAGCCGTATTATGACCCTTAATACAGCCTGGCAGTGTTCTGCTGCCGGCACTGCTGGTGGCAGCAGCGTCCCCTCCCATCTCCTGCCGGAGGACCCCCTGAACACAGGTAAGTCGGGTCCCTGACAGGGTAGGGGGTGGGGGCTGTTGTGTATGTGTGTGGGTGGTATGAATGTTTGTGTGTGTATGGATGCGGGTGTGTGTTGAATGCCTGTGTGCATGTTTGGAGGTATGAGTGCATGTATGTTGTGTTATGTGAATGCATGTCTGCGTGTATGTATGAAAGTGTGGGCGGATGTGTGTGTGATTGAATGTATGCATGCATGGATGCATGTGGGATGGGTGTGTGTATGCATGTGTGCGTGTGTGAAGTGGCGTGAATGTAGTGGGGGTGGGGGGCTTGGGACAAATAAGGAGGTGGGGGGCTAACTGGAGAGGGGGGAGGTCCCTATCAGTGACATGGAAGGAATTCCCTGTCACTGATAGTGCCTACCGCCATGGTTTTTGTGGCTTTAAGGGAGCCACGAAAACCATGGCGGTAGGAGGGGTCATAATCCTGCGGGCAGAACAGTGACGGCCGGCGGGCTGGAGATGGATATCTCTAGCTCGGTGGCTGTTACCGCCGTGGCGGTCAGTGTGGTATGTTGGCAGGTTTTAATATGGCGGTAAGTACTGCCAGCCTGTTAGCAGTACTTACTGCCATATTAACGCTGACTGCCTGGGTCGTAATGACCCCCTTTGTCTCCTAAGTTAAGCCTTGTCGCTCGTTGCCAAGCTACCAAGGGTTGAGCTGGGGCTAATTTATTGAGACCTAACTGAACCTAGTGGGGTTATTGCTCTATTTTTAATTGCAGATGCTTACCTGCCTTCACCAATAATCCACTTTCCAACAAACTCCTACAGTCGTTTTTCACTATTTTAAGGCCTCTCTCCCATGGACTAATGCAGTGCTACCTTATTACATGTTAACTTTGGGAGTAGATAGAGATATGCTCTTTACAATCAAACAAACTATATTTAAACTCCTCTTTAATGGTGAGGATTTTTAGTCACAATTTTGAAAATGCCAGTTTTAGAAAGTTTACATTTTCTTGTCTCATCTAACTGTATTTTTCTGCCAGTGTCATTGGTCAGATGACTGTGAATGGCCGTGTTGTTGGGGTTTGTGTATTACATCCAGACACTTAGACTAGGAAAACCTAAGTGTGAGGGAAGAGGGCCTTACTCACAGGATAGCTGGGAAGGAGCTGATCCCTTCCTGACTATTTTTGAAAGGGCCCTGCCTGCAGCACACACAATGAAACCTGACTCCAGGCCTGTCCTTTCTTTTGTCACCTGACACAGTTTGAATTTAGGACTAAGACCAGGGGAAGCGGAAGAACTGACCAGAACTAGTTGTGGGCATAGGGCAGGGAATTCCCCATACAAAGTCTGGCACCAGATATAAAAAAGGGACATGAAGAAACTACCAAATGAACACTGTTGGTCATGCTGAAGATTTGGAAAAAAGGTTGCCCTGCTGCAGGAAGGACTGCCTTGCTAACTGAAGAAAGAAGTTTGAGCCTGCTTACCTTGATCCCAGGCTATCCAGAGTAAGTCTAGGGTCAGTTGGCTGACCTCCTGTGAGAGGTGCAGAGACACAACAGTATCCAGAGGCCTCCCTGTGACTGCACAGCTGACCAGCAACACTGACCTGCCTGAATTTGCTTGAGCCCTGTTGCTGGCCTCTGCTGGAGTTAGTCCTCCAGGTGCTGGACCCTTGGCTGACATCAGTAAGAACTACTCCTCAGGAAAACAATGAAAATCCTGAATTATGGGCTCCAGGTGACTGTGAAGTGACCGCTTCATGCTGAGATTCGACCCTGGACAACAACAGCCAATTCGAAGCTCCAGTGGGGCCTGCTCTTCACATCGACAGTGACTTTCAATGATGACCAGCAACACAAGACCTGAACTTCAAGCAGACAGTGACCGTCTGTGACAATCAACCACTGTAAAGCTCCAGTGATGACTGGCTCCTTCCCGCTACAGCAATGACCATTTGTAGTGCTCAACCTGCTCCTCACATAGAAAGACTGCTCCCTGTGGCCACCTACAATGTAAACAGAACTCTTCAGCTAGATATCAGAATGTAACTCTTAAGCAAGACTAACCTAGTCCCTATATCTGACCTGCAACCCATTGTGGTTGGCCTCAACCTGTGACCTTCTCCTGGTACAGAGCAACCAGATTACCAAGAATTGCACTTACTGCTTCTTGCCGCTTGGTGTAACACAAACTTTAAAAATCAATATCTTCAATTCTATAGATTGAATTGTTTATTTTATGTAATGTAATTTATTTAATAAAATTTACTCTGTGTTTTTTATTGGTTTGGGATTTTTCATGTGTTGCATTTTCATTGTGTTACTGTTTGTGTGCTGCACAAATAATTTTCACATTATCTCTGAGTTAAGCCTGACTGCTTATTGTTAAGCTACCAGAAGGTTATGCACAGGTTAATTAAATGACTTTTGTGGTTCACCCTGACAAGGATTGTGGTTATTATTTGAATAGGGCTTCCACCCCTCTCAATTAATAACCCAATTTCTTACAACTGCGCAGTCATCATCATCATCATCATCAAGGCTGGTTTTCGGCCAAAGCACATTTGATTTAAAGATTGCCGCATCTAGAATGTTATTAGAGTGCATTTTTCCTCCAGTGGGAGAAGGGATTTAACATGGTGATTTAACTGGAAGCTCTACTGGTCTAACACAACACCCCAGCTTTGGGCCGGAGGTTTTGGGAGTTATGTGATTTGTCTGATATATCAGTCAGAGTTTCAATTGAAAGAGCATTTTTGTTTTGCTAATAGCTTTGGCACTGTCTTTTTTCTGAATTGCTAGCAGTAATTCTGATCCAAAATTCCATGGGAAAATAGCATTTTGGAACGCTTCCTTATTTTGAACCCCTGCTTGACCGATCACACTAAAACTTTCTAGGAAGAAGCTGAGCTGGATAAACCTTTTGGAAAGCTTAAAGAAGATTTGTCAAATGTCACCAAAATTATTAGGAACCGCAAAATTAATTTTCTAGGAAAACACAGTCCTAATTGTAAATACACAGTGCCCACTGTGTGTGTGTTTGTGTGTGTGTGTGAGTGTACATGTATTCACTGAAAAAAACAAAGGTTACAGGGACGTTATAAATAAAATAAAATAAACTTTCAAATTCACTGAAAAACCTAAGGCTACAGGGAAGTAACTATAACTCGTGCCCTAAGGTAACTATAACTCGTCCCCTCACCATGCACAGTTTTGTCATTAATAATTTACCGCAAATGTTATGGTGATATTATCATTGATGTCTTAGAAGATGTAATGAGTAATATAATATCTGGGGTGTTTAGCAGTGCATGACGAGGGCGTGAGTTATAGTTACCTTAGGGCACCAGTCACTTGAATCAAATTTAACTTGTTATAAGCAAAACAAAAATAGGTCCTAACTATAATTACCTACTGGCAGCCACTTGTAGGTGTTTTTTATATATATTCACTGAAGAAATCAAAGGTTACAGGGACGTTATAGTTAGGAAATAGAATTTTTAAAAAAATATAGAGATTCACTGAAGAAATCAAAGGTTACAGGGACGTTTTATTTAGGCGTACATTTTAAACGTAGGAAACCATAGAACTGTAACTGTTATAGTTAGAGTTATTTCAAGTAACTACGGGCCACATGTACGTACCATTTTGCACGTCGCAAACAGCGAATCGGGCCATTTGAGACGTGCAAAATTCACTTTGCCATGTACCAAACCATTTTTGCGATTCGGTAAACTATTCACCGAATCGCAGAAAGGGATTGCAAGTCACAATTAGAAAGGGGTGTTCCCTTCCTAATTGCGACTTAAAGTTCCATGGATGATTGTTTTGTGACCACAAAATCGGTTGCAAAACAATCGCAGTTAGCACCAGTGTCACACTGCTGCTAACCCATTCGCAAACGGGAAGGGGTCCCCATGGGACCCTTCCCCTTTTTGAATGTCAGCGAAAAAACATTTTTTCAGAGCAGGTAGTGGTCCTACGAACCACTGCCTGCTCTGAAAAAATGAAACAAAAATATTTCATTTTTTGTTTTTGAAATGTATCTTGTTTTCCTTTAAGGAAAACAGGCTGCATTAAAAAAAAAACTGCTTTATTTAAAAGCTGTCACAGACATGGTGGTCTGCTGTATGCAGCAGGCCACCATCCCTGTGAGGGCGGCCATTCCAAAGGGGGTCGCAAATTGTGACCTACCTCATGAACAGTCATGAGGTAGGCATTTGCGACCCCCTTGCGAGTCGCAAATAGTGTCATTGACACTATACAACATTCGGTTTTGCGACTCGTAAATTGCGAGTCGCAAAACCAAAGGTTGATACATGTAGCCCTATATCTCATGCCCAAGGGTAATTATAAGTCGCTCACCCATCATGCACAGTTTCTTTTAGCAAAAATTTGACTACAAATATTACATTGATATTATCAATGATGTTATCAAAGATGCCATGAGTGCAGTAATTTGTGGAGTAATAAATACATTAATTTTGCCCAGGGGGTGGTGGTCCCCTGGGTATGGAGGGCCATAGGCCCCCCCACTTTTATACACATAAGCCCCTGGGACTTGGCTCCCCTGGGGGCTTTACAGTAGTGAAGCGCGGGAGACGGAGCTTAATTTAAAAAAAAAAAAATTATGGCGGATTTGCGGCTCCACTGGGGTTTTGCTCATAAAATAAAATAAAAAAATGCTTTTTAGCCATGGGGGGTTGTTTAGGACCGCACTGCCAGAGCTAAGCAGTCAGGGTGCTTGCACCCTGATTCCTTTTCATTTTTTTTTTACTATTTGTTTTGGTCTCTGCTTCAGCCGAGACCCAAGATGGCTGACAACACTTCAACAATTTCTGTTGTTGAAGTGTTATTAGCCAATCAGATATCTGCACGAGATCTGGAGGGGTGGCGAATACTTCGCCCCCTAGATATCCAAATTTGTTTTGCCATTAATTTCTCAAAAACAACTGCATGGAATTACACCAAAACAAAAAGGTCACTTTCTGGACCAGAACCTACCTTCCTGTCAAATTTGGTGTAATTCCATGCAGTAGTTTTTGTGCTATTGCTGTTCAAAATCCCTAAGGAAAAATTTGTTGGGAAAATGTGCTTTGGGACTACCCCTTTTTTTCTGTCCCCCTGGACTGATCACCCCGAAGCTTTCCAGGCAGCTGCTGACATGACTGGCAAATTGTTCTAGAAAGTTTTGTGAAGATTCTTCATACGGTGCCAAAGATATAAGCAAGTAAATAAAGGCTTATTACATAGAAACTAGGTCCTGACTTAAACCTCCTAGTAGGCAATAAATATATTCAGTGAAAAAACAAAGGTTACAGGTACGTTATAGCTATAAAATAGAAATATAAAAACCTAAGAAATTCACTGAAAAAAACAAAGGTTACAGGGATACTTATGTTCACATTTCACATGTACAAAACCAGTGAAATTCAGCAGTTATAGTTACCTCAGCTAACTATAACTTGCGCCCCCATAAAGCATTGCTTATGACCTCACATATTACATCATTCATGACATGGACAGTGACATCACTGATGACGTCTAAAATGACATCACTAATGACATCACTTATGACACCATCTAGTGAGTGGAAGTGTTTGTATGGATGTGTGTGTTAGAGTGTGAGTGGCTGTGCAGGTGAGTGTGTGTTTGTCCTTAAATGAGTGAATGAAGGAGTGTGTTTGGGACTGTATCAGTTACAGAGTAGGTGAGTCAGAGAGTGTATGGGTTACTGAGTGGATGTATTAGTGGGTTTTTGCATAAGTGTGTGGATGTATCAGTGACTTTATGGGAGAGTGAATGAATGTGCGAGTAGCTGTATTGGTTAGTCACTGGGTGTGTCAGTGCGTGCATTGGTGAGCGACTGGGTATATGGGCTGCTGCATGGGTGAGTGAGTGAGTGAGTGGGTGTGTGATTGGTTGTAGAGATTGTAGGAAACTGGCTCTTTGTTGCAGTACTCCCCCACATTTTGCCTGACATTTGATGCTCACTTGACTGACTGTGTGCTGGGATCTTGCTAACCAGGCCCCAGCACCTGTGTTCTTTCCCTAAACTGTACCATTGCTTCCACAATTGGCACACCTCTGGTGCACAGTTAAGTCCCTTGTAAAAGGTACCAGTAGAACAAAGAGCCCTGTGGCCAGGGGAGGTCTCTAAGGGCTGCAGCATGTATTGTGCCACCCTAAGGGACCCCTCACCATACACATGTACACTGTCATGACAGATTTTGTGTGTTGGTGGGGAGAAAAAGGTAAAGTCGACATGGCATCCCTCTCTGGGTACCATGCCCACATACTACTGGCTATGGTATAGGTATGTCACCTCTTTAGCAGGCCTTACAGCTCTAAAGCAGGATGCACTATACCACAGGTGAGGGCATTGCTGCATGAGCAATATGCCCCTTCGGTGTCTAAGTGCATTCGTACACCCTGTATGTGCAATGTAGCCATATTGAGTACATGGGCTGGTGGTTGTCATTATAAACTCCACAGCCCCATGATGGCTTTACTGAATGCTGGGAAGTTTCAAACTTCTCAGCTCAATAAACCCACACTGGTGTCAGTGTTGGATTTATTGAAAAATCCACACAGAGGACATATTAGAGATGCCCCTTGTATTTCACCCAGCCCTCTAGTGTGAGGCTGACTGGTGCGTGCCAGCCTGCCACTAATAGACAAGCTTCTGACTTCATGTGGTGAGAGCCTTTGTGCTCTCAGGGGTCAGGGACAAAGCCTGCTCTGGGTGGAGGTGCTTAAGACCTCCTCCCTGCTGGAACAGCAACACTTGACAGTAAGCCTCAAAGGCTCCTGCATTTTGTTTTGCTGCATCAGTGCACTCCAGCTTGTGGAGCTGCCTGACCCCCAGACCAGGCCCCACTTTTGGTGGCAGATCCAATGGGAAAAATTAGTAAACACCAGGAGGAGTGTCCACCCCAGCTGTGACCACCTCTGGGGTGCCCAGAGCTGAGGTGAACACCTCCCGGCAGAATCCTCCATCTTGATTTGGAGAGTGTTAGCCAATAGGATTAGGAATGTCCTCCTCCCCAAAGGAGAGGGCACAGGAAGGAAGTAACCATCCTCAGGGTCACTAGCCATTGGCTACTGCCCTCTGACCTCTGTAATGCCCTTAAAGAAATTTAGGGGCACTCTTGAACCCTGTTCCTCAAATTCCTGGTGACCTTAAAGAAGAAAAAGGACTGAAGAGCCGCACCAGCAGAAAAGGCTCCAGATGACAACTGATTTGACCCCAGCCATACCAGCCTGTCTACAGCGTCAAGAACCCTGCTACAAAAAGGAGACAGATCCTGCAGGACCAGTGACCTCTACAAACCACCAAAGGACTGCACGCCTACCCAAGGACCAAGATCTCGTGTGGACAGCGGCCCTGCCCACAAAGAAACCTCCAAGAAGGGTGCCAGACAATCCTGGATTCCTGAGTCCTGCCCACTCTGCACCCAACTCCTACGGCCTGAGTCCAGGTGGCCCACTGGTCCAGAGAAGGTCTCCAGGCTATTCCAAACTTGAGTCCTCCCTGGATTGGCTCCTCCTGACCAACATGACAATGCCTGCAGCCTAAATCCAGAGGACCCCCCTGACTACAACAGGCTCCAGTGAAGAGTTCCGGATGCCTAAAATTACCCCTGCACCCACAGCCCCCAGGCCTGGGGAACCTGACCAACAGTCTATCTACATCTAGCCGTAGGTCTTCATCAGCCGATTGCCTGGACCAAGGCATCAACCTCTTTGTGGTGTCCTGGGGTTCCTCCATTAAAAAGCATTGGACGCCCGACGCTGTGTTTGCACCCAGCACCCGGCCACCCCGTGCCGCTGAGGGTGTGTGTTTGATGCTGACCTGTGGCCCCCCTAGTGCTGATCTAAACCCCTCAGTTCTATGCTCTGAAGTTACAGCTACTTACCTGTGAGCTGTTTCTTTTTAAGTGTCCCTGTCTCCATAGGACTCCATTGGGCGCCAAAACCAACTTTGACCTCTGTACCCGGCTGGGCTCGTGTTGCTGGTGGTGCACCCTTGGTGTTTTCGTAAACGTTGCCCTGGGGACACCTTACCCCTCAAAGACTGGGATCGTAAGTCGAGTACTTACCTGCAAATTATGTTGTTACTTTTTCTTCCCTCGGACTGCGTTGCTTTTTATGAAAAATTGTACTGTCTACTTTTGAAATGGAAAAATATTACTTGCCTGAAAACTGTTTTATTTGTATATGCTAAACAAAGTGTATTTGATGCTTAAAAGTGATACATTCTTGAAACTGTACTTACCTGCAACAAAGAGCCTTTTTGATCAAGAAATAAAGTAACAAAGTATAATTTCTATTCATAAACATTGCCCTGGAGTTAGTCATAGAGTGTGTGCCTCATTTATTGACTGTGTATGTAAAACAAATACTTAGCACTACTCTCTGATGTCAACCACACTACCAGAAAAGAGAGCATTAGTATTATCTACTTAGGCCTCTGTAAAGCCTCTAGGGATCCACTGGACTCTGTGCATACTATACCTTGCTTTGGTATAGTAGATATAATGCCATCTTCCTACATCGATGTGTTAGTGGATGTTTTAGTGACTGTATTGTTGAGTGGGTGAGACAGGGGTGAATGAATCATTTTATACATAAGTGACAGGCTGTATCAGTGACTTTATTGAAGAGAAAATGGATGTGTGAGTAGCTCTAAGTAAGTGAGTTGGTGAGTTAGTGTATGCATACAATCAATGATTGGATGTGCCATTGATTGTATGGGTGAGTGACTGGGTGTGGTAGTTGTTGTACATGTGAGTTAATGTGTGTGTAAGTGTCTGTATTGGGGAGTATGTGACTGTGTCTGTGACTAGATTGCTGAATGTGTGGGTGTGAGAAAGGGCCTCTTTTAACGTGGTAGCCCCCTCACTGTTTTCCTGGAAAATTATGTTGTTTTAAACTGCTGAACAGGTTCCCAGGCCCAGATCTCTTTCCCCAAAACTGTACTATGTTTTGCACTTGAGCCCCCACGTAAGTCGCTAGTTAATGGTACCCCTGGCAGCAAGGACATGGGTACTGAAGAGCTGCTGCACCAATTGTGGCACTATGAGAGGCCCCCACCACCCTAATGCAAACTGCCATTGCAGGTGCATGACAAGGTGTATTTAAAAGTTGCAAACTCGGCGTGACACTCACCAAGAGTGCCATGCCCACCAACATTGCACGCAACATAGGTAAGTCACCCCAGGCCTTACAGCCCTAAGGCAGAGTGCACTATAATGCATGTGATGGTATATGTGTGCATGAGCAAATATGCCCCTGCTGTGTCTTTGCAAAACCTTTAGGCATAGTAAGTGTACAGGGAGCCATAGCAAATATATGTGTTGGACATAGGTCATCAAGAATTCCCAAGCTACATGATGGCCTCTCTGAATCCTGAATTGTTTGGTATCAACCAACTCAGAATAATAAACCCACACTAATGCCAGTGTAGGATTTATTATGAAAAGTACCCAGAGGGCACCGTAGAGCCCTGGCATGGTTGCTGACTAGTCATAGCCAGCCTGTCACCACCAGACAGAAGTCTGAGCTCCTGGGATAAAAGCCTCTGATCTCCTGGAGTCATCACAGAAAACCTTTCCTGGGTGGAAGTGCTACACCTCCTACCTTAGGCAGTACACTGCATCAGCGGTCAGCTTCAAAGGCTTTACTGCCTCTGAAATCTGACCCCACCTGTCCTGCCAGCAGCAGATGGCTGCCCAACAGTTTTTTACCCCACTGTGAGTGAGAAAAACAGTTGGAAAACTTAGCCAGAGTAGGAGGAGTGACCCCCTCAACCTGCACCTGTGACAACTTCATTTAACTTTCCTCCATCTTGGATGGTAGGATAATAGCCAATCAGAGTTAGGTATGTGACCCCTCCCCACAGAAAGTTTTCACTTTGTGGGTATAGCCACTCTAAAGTAGCTAGCCCATTGGCCACTACTAGGTACTCCCCCTAACTCTCACTAAATGCAGTATTTAGTGGGCATCCCTAGACCTACAGATCAGATTCGATGAACACAAGAAGACAAGCAAGAAAGAATACCCAAGGCACGAGTCCTCCTGCACCAAGAAAAAGGTGTTATACCCTGCCTGCTGCTCCAAGGACACTGCAATCATCACAAGGTGTTGCCTGGAAACCTGAAGGGCTCTGTAAAACCTCAGAGTGAAAGTATGGCTCTACCGCAACCTGCAAGCAAGTAACCAGTGAATTCCATTTTATTGACCAGCCACTGACTAATGAACTGGGCCCAGCAGCCTGACCAAAATCCAGCTGACAGACTTGAAGGACAAAACTTACCAGAGTGCCAAGTTTGGTGGCACTGCAACTTTCAGGGACTTAAACGTACCATTACCCAGGGTACTGGACCCCCAACGTCGTTCATCAAGAAGGAAAGTCCACTCTGGACTCTCAAAAGGCCAGAAGCAAGCACCACTTGATGGGCTTCAGGACACCCATGAACAACCCCCAGAGTAGCCTTGCTGACCTACAATCTACCCTCCAAGTGACCTGTTCCTAGCTCCAAGGACTCCCTGACACACAACTCTTGGCTGACCTATCCTCCTGCAATGCCAAACCAGCTGTGCGGTACGGGTCCCTAACACCTTGTGACCTCTACCCTCCAAGGGGACCCACCGGACATACCTTTAAGTACATCTGTGCTGTGTGTTTCCAAGTGGTCCTCTTCTCCATTGTGCACCAGCTTCAAGACTTTCATCTACTACTCCTGCTTAAGCCAGGGACTGCCCAAACTTCTCAGCTAGCTCACAGGGCATCTCAATAACCTTGACCAAAAAATATAAGGTGACACTTCTGAGAGCATTGCATAATTTGATATGCATTTTTAAAGATTTTCCCATTCATTACGATGGTGCGTAATAATGCACAAAAACAGAACATTTTCTAAACATTGAAAAATACTTATCATATATTGCTGATCTACGTCTTAAATTTTTTATAAAAATCTGAAGTATTTTTGTAAATCGGTCTCAAATTATTATTCTGAGTATGTATCCATATTTAATGATCCTGTGAGTTCAACAAATGCTTAGCACGTCTCCAAGATAAGTTTAACTGCTCTCCCACACTACTACAAAAACAGAGCATTAGGTGGTCTGCTTTTTACCTTTGAATACCAAAGTAGGGTTGCTTGGACTCTCTTCACAGTGCACGTGTTTTTCATATACAATACTAGTGGGTGTGTGACAGTTTGTATGGGTGAATGAGTGGTTATATTAGTGGCGGTGTGGGTATGTTATTTTTTTGTGAGTGGCTCTACATGTGTATGAGTTGGTGTCCGAGTGGCTATATGGGTGTGTGGGTGCATGTGTGAATAGCTGTGTAAGTGTATGAATAGCTGACTAAGTGATGTATGCTGAGTGAGTCCTTGTATTAGTGGCTGTATGAGTGAGAGAGTGCGTGTGTGTCAGTAGTTGTCTGTGTGGATGTTCAATTGTCTGTATGGGGTATGAGTGGGTGTTTGAGCATTTGTTTGTGGATGATGCCATTTGAGATGTCATTTGAGATGTCATCAGTGATGTTGCTGACCATATTATCAGTGATGTAATATGTGAGGTCATAAGCAGTGCATTACAGGGGCGCAAGTTATAGTTAGCTGAGGTAACTATAACTGCTGAATTTCACTGGTTTTGTATGCAGGAAATGTGAGCCTAACTATACCATCCCTGTAACCTTTGTTGTTTCAGTGAATTTCAATGTTTTTTTTAAATGTTGTTTCCCTGCTATAACATCCATATAAGATTTGTCTTTTTAGTGAATCTCAATGTTTTTTTAAACTTCATTTCCTAACTATAACTTTTATCTTTTTGTCTTTTTGTTTCTTTTAGAAATATTTTACGTTTATAGGGTTTGTGCAAGGTGTCTATATTAATATGATGTTTAAATAGATATATTAGCTTAGTTTATGAGTGCATGTGTTGGTTAGCTAGTGACTTCAGGAATGGTGTATGGGTGAATGACTGAATGCATTTGTGTGTTTCTGTCTAAATAAATGAGTGACTGCAGGAGTGGTGTATGTGTGGGTGAATGAGAGCATGAGTGTGTGTATGGATGACTGAACACGTTCAACAGTGCTTATGTGTGGGACAGAGTGAGTGAGTGAATGAGTGTATAAGTGGTATTTGGGTGTTTGAGTAGGTGTGTGAGTGGAACTACATGCAAGTGAGTCAGTGCATAACTTGTGTATGGGTGATTCACTGAGTGTATGAATGTTTGTATGTGTGAGTGAGTGCTTGAGTCATTTATGGGTGATTGACTAAGTATATGAGTGGGTCTGTAGGTGACTGAGTGTATGAGTAGTATATAGGTAGTGAGTGAGTACATGAGTTGTGTATGTCAGATTGACTGAGTGTATGAGTGCGTGTATTGGTGAGTGAATGCATGAGTGGTGTGTGGGAGATTAAGTGAATGCATCAGTACATGTATAGGTAATTCCGTGAGTGCATGAGTGGTGTATGGATAAGTGAGTGTCTGCATGACTGTTGCATGGGTGAGTGAATGAAATTCACTCAAACAAGTTCCATGAGGTTGTCTGGGTGAAATGCACAAGGGAGTTGTCAACCAGCCCAGCCCAGACGTGGATTGGAGACAGGCTGTAAGGCACAGAAGGATTCTAGGTGCAGAGAAATGCTCACTTTCTAAAAGTGGCATTTCTAAAATAGTAATATAAAACCCAAACTTACCAGTCAACAGGGGTTTGTATTACCATTCTGGCTGTACTAAATATGTCCTGTCTACTCCTTTCTGATCAGAATCTACCACTCAAACAGTATAGGAGGGTAGCCCTAAGGTTAGCCTATGAAAGGAGCAGGCCTCACAGCAATGGAAAACAAATTTAGGAGTTTTCCACTACCAGGACATTTAAAACACACAGGTAAATGTCCTTCCTTTCACCTACACAGCACCCTGCCCTATGGGTTACCTAGCGTTTAACTTAGGGTTGACTTATGTGTAGAAAAAGGGGAGTTTAAGGCTTAGCAAATACTTTTAAATGCTAAGTCAAAGTGGCAGCGAAACTGCACACACAGGCTTTGCAATGGCAGGCCTGAGTCATGGTTAAGGGGCTACTTATGTGGGTGGCACAACCAGTGCTGCAAGCGCACTAGTAGCATTCATTCGAAATGCCCTGGACCCACGTAATGCAATTTACTAGGAACTTACAAATAGATCAAATATGCCAATTGGGTGTGAACCAATGTTACTGTGTTTTAAGGGAGAGAGCAGATGCACTTTAGCACTGGTTAGCAGTGGTAAAGTGTGCAGAGTCTTAAAACCAGCACAAACAGTATCAAAAAAGTGGAGGGAGGGAGGCAAAAAGTTGGGGGTGACCACCCTAAGGCTGTCAGGTCTAACAAGATGCTTGACGCATGTTTGTCATAAGTTCTTTGTTTTGGAATTTCAACCAAATGTTAACATTAAAGAAGAGTCTCTTCACGTAAGAGAGTTTTAAAGACAGGCTGTCCTTTTACATGGGTGAGTTGTAATAAATCAACAAAAACAAAAGTAGATCCTTTCCTCCAAAAAGTACATCATAGTCTATCTTAAATATATGCTGCATTCTTAAATGCACGAAGGCAAGCATTAAGTTTGAGACCATGCTCACCTTATTGATGATTACAAGTTTCAATTTCTTCAAGACTCATGAAACATGACAAGCTTCTCTAGGAGCTTCAGTTTATTATTATTGTGTATAAATAGATGATGTAAGGTAATTCCTTTGATATTGTGTGGAGTCAATCCAGTATGGAGATTTACTACACATGAAAAAATATAGGGCCTGATTACAACTTTGGAGAACGGTGTTAATCCGTCCCAAATGTGACGGATATACCACCTACCGTATTACGAGTTCCATAGGATATAATGGACTCGTAATACGGTAGGTGGTATATCCGTCACATTTGGGACGGATTAACACCGTCCTCCAAAGTTGTAATCAGGCCCATAGTCTGTAGTCTGCAGCAGATAAGTGCTTTGAACTTGTATTAAAAAACCTTTTTCAGTGCCAGCTTGTCTGCTTACATACAAAAGAAGTGGCTTAAAAATTGAATATTTACATTGATTCTTTTTTGCGGAGCAGTGTATGTTCTATTTTTTCTTCAACTTCCATGTATATTTCTTTCTCTTGTTCATTGAGTTGTTCTACCAACTGTTCCAAATCAACATTTTCTTCTTTTTCCCTTTTTTCATTGCTGTCTCCACTTCATTCATCATGATGGCAGCCTTTTTATTGGCTGTCAAAGGGGATCTTGACTGAGAGGTCCAGAACTCTGACTGCTTTGAAAACTATCCTTGCTATCCCAGTAGCAGT